>NC_048599.1:139747711-140065211 GCF_003668045.3 Cricetulus griseus
TCTGAAGCCTTAGCCATCTCCTGAGCCCCTTTGTTCTGGAAGGGTCCATGTGGCACCACAACTCTTAAGTTCCTCTAGTCTCGACTAGGTTTGGGATCTCAGTGGAAACCCTATGTTGAAGACGCATAGGAAGGAGAGACTGCAATGGCAGGCTGGAAACACAGCCTTCCTTCTCCATGTCAGGGCTCTGTGTAGGTGAGGCTGTGGAACATAGACCACCCTGCTTCTGTTTCCAACTGGCTCAATCTCAGAAGTGGAACTAAGGCCCTGGAGTGATGATTGCAGGCACTCTAGGCTGCCAGGGTGAATTCATAGTCTCTCCACAGGCTGAGGCCTTATACTCGTCCCTTTGCTTTACTGGGACAATGGGTGCTTGCCGCCTGGGACTAGAGATCAGCTGTGATTAAGGAGAGGCCAGCATCATTGATGTGAAGTCTTCTGGAAAGTGTTTCCTCAGGGTCAGCACACAGAAGCCCTGTTCCAGAGGTAGCCAAGATTGTACCTTGTGTTGGCAAGGTGTAGGAGTCACTCAGGGGTGCTGGTTTTGAAGGCATGAAGGGGTCATAGAGAGCTAAAGCTGACACTGTGTGGCAGGACTGGAGTCCCTAAAGAGAGCCCAGGAGAAGCTATTGGCGAAAGTGCAGCCCAGCTGTAGCAGAAGACCCAGCAATTTTGGAGATGCCAGTACCATGGAATGACCACCAAGAACAGTAGCAGCAGTGGAGTGGAGCTTGCTGGAGCCTAGGAGACAAGCTGTGTGTGCTGCAGAGGGTGGCGCTATAGAAGTGACCCAAGCCCTGTGGAGGTGCCCAGAACATGGTGACATGGTGAATGAATCCCAGACACATTGTTGGAGTTTGGTTTTGCTTTGTTCAGATTGTGACTGTATCTGGATCTTCCCTCTTGAAGTAAGCAAGTATTTAACTTATTTTTGATTTTGTAGGAGCCTATAGTTGAGGACTTTAGAGTTTAATAAAGAGACCTTAGATTTTTTAAAAAGTGACTAAACTTTTAAGGTATTTGAATTTGTAATACTGTGGAACTTTTTAAGTTTGTAAAACGTTTTATACTGGGAAATCAAAATTTAAGTGTCCTCTCCAACACCACACAGGTCATATCACTTGGGACAGCTACCCAGATCCCTCCCCTCACACGGTGAGCTGCTACTCTCTAGCTAACTGACTCAGAAAAAGCAATCCAACCACAGACCAGCTTCTCTCTCCTCCCAGAGACTTCTGGATCCCCAGTGTATCCCTGGACCTCCAAAATCATCCCAGGTCTGCACAGTTTGAGAGGATGCCTTTCTCTTGCACTCAGAGAATCCAGCAGAGCCCAGGGCCGTGACAACTGCAATCACTGAGTGAGTGAGTGAGTGAGTGAGTGAGTGAGTGAGTTTGATTTCAGGGTCTTGTCTATGTTTGGCTGGCCAGGAAATTACTATGTAGTCAAGGATGATCTTAAGTCTCCATCTCCCTGCATTCACCCTTGGAGTGCTGAGCCAGGCAGTGTGTAGTCCCAGCTTGGATAATGTGGAGCTGAGGACCAAAGGCAGGGTATCCTGTGTGTTAAGCAATTGCTCTGCCCTCTGAGCCCCAGCTCCAGTTTCTGGCCCAGGTCTAGGTCTCTGAATCTACACAGGTTCTCCTGGGATGCTGGTTCCTCCAGGAAGTGAGAGCGCTCTGAAACTGTGATTAATTGAGGTTAAACCTTGAGAGATGCTTGTTCAAAAAACATTTACCATCACAAGTATGTGTCATTATTACAGGAGACAAAAATAAACAATTAAAGACAGGAACATTTTTTTAATCTGTCAAGCTACAAGTTTTTTACCCTAAAGTGTTGTTTTTAAATTTTGCTTAACTGAGTGATGAGCTAAAAATAATTTTTATAAATAAATTTCAAAATTTTAAGCCCCAGTGTAATTTGTTTATGAGCATTTTTGCTTTGTCATAATAAGATTTTAAAAATATTTATAAAAGGGCCAATGTATTTGGGAGAGGAATGCTCTCTGAAATCATCCCAATAAAATATGCATTTGAACAAGTGTTTGTGGGCTCCCGGGAGGTGCAGGCCCATGGCACAGGGAGGCCTCTCTGGTTGGTTGGTGAGGGCTCCAAATCTTTCTAGAAGCCAAGTTGATTTTCTTTCCCCACCCATTTTGTCTCTGGTCCCATGTGCTATTTCTTCTGTGAACCACGGGTTCCCTAGCTGGTTTGTGCAAACTGGTTTTCCATCACTGTAACAAAAGACTAGTGACCATTAACTTCTGCTAGAAGAGAGTTTACCTTCCTGGGTTCCACTTCTGCAGGAAAGGCTTGTTTGGGCTAACGGATTTAGAAATTCCAACCCTTGTAGGCATGTGCAGTGGATCAAGCCACTTACATTATGATCTGGGAACAAAGAGAGCAAGGAAGAGAAGGAGTCCCACAGACCACATGAAGGGCACACACCCAGTGTTTAGAAACCTCCAGGTAGACCCCACCTCTTAAGGGAACTTCACGGTGCACCAGTCCTTTAACACATGGGTCTGTGGGAGACATTCAACATCCAAAGCATAGCTTCACTGGGTTTGGGAAGTATGCAATTACTTCTCTGAAATGGGGTGCTATCCACTATGGCTTAGATATAAAACACCACCCATGGGCTCATGCATTTAACTATTCTGTTCCTAGGTAATGGTATAATTTTTATAAAGTTCAAATTTTTATAGGTTGTGAAACTTGAGAAGGTGAGGCCTAGAGGGAGTACGTGGATTGCTGGAGGCAGGCCTTGAAGTTTGCTTTGCTTGTTTATTTGTTTGTTTGTTTTAGATTTCTTTATTTTATGTCCATGAATGTTTTGTGTGTGTGTGTGTGTGTGTGTGTGTGTGTGTGTGTGTGTGTGTGTGTGCACCATGTGCTTGCAATGTCCACGGAGGTCAGAAGAGGGCATGATATCCCCCTGGAACTGGTGTTATGGATGGTTAAGAACCACCATGTGGGTGCTGGGACTCAAACCTGGGTCCTCTGTATAAGAGCAGTAAGTGCTTTTCACTGTTGAGCCATTACCCAGCCCCAAGGGCCTCAAGGCTTTGTAGCTTTGCCTGTTTCCTGTTTTATTTTCTTGGCTTCCAGATCCACCGAAATGTCAATAAGCAGCCTCATGTTCCTGCTGCCACAGCCTCCAGCTTCTCTTGCTGCCCAGACTTCCCACCATGTTGAACTGTATCTTCATATCATGAATCATATAAACCCTTCCTTACGTGGCCTCTTGTCAGGTATTTGGTCACAGTGAGGAAGAAAAGTAAGTAATGGGCTGATCCAGGCTGCATTAACAAGGCCCCAGGAGAGACACATACCTGTGTGCTGTGCAGACCTTTAGGTCCACAATTGGTGGAGCTAACTCACTAGATGGCATCTTCTCACTCTGTCTGCTGCCTCCCACCTCATAATTTCCTCTGTGACAATGTGCTGATGTGTGTACTTTTTTCCCAGCCCTCGGCTTCTCTTTTCGATAATCAAATTGCACCTGAAATTGATCATTACCAGGTCATCTCAGAAAAGATCACAGTGACTCAATTGTAGGCAACAGGGAAAACCCCAAACCTGAGCCTCCATCCCCATTCTCCAGGGCAGCAAAGGCACCTGCTTCAGAAAACTGCTTCAGGTCCCTGCCTTCTCTTTTCTTCCCCACAAATGGTACAAATGACTTAGTTGAGAGACTAAAACTCGCTCACTTGCCACAAGTCCTAGGAACATCCACAAAGGTCAAGCTCTCCTGAGGTTACTGGGGAGGTGTCCTGACTTTCGGGTCTTCTGCACGTGCTCTCCCTGAGATAAGGAGGCAATTCACAGCTGCACCCCACAAACTGGAAACTGAGCAGGGCAGACACATGTCCTGTATTTTTTACCAGCTTGGCCCCAGTCTCCCTTTAATTCTCTAGGGTTGGGATGTCTCCCCACCTATCAGGCCTGCATTCATTTCTCTCTCTCTCTCTCTCTCTCTCTCTCTCTCTCTCTCTCTCTCTCTCTCCCTCTCTCTCTCTCCCTCTCTGTCTCTCTCTCTCTCTGTGTGTGTGTGTGTGTGTGTGTGTGTGTGTGTGTGTTGATGCATTTGTTGATGTGTTCACATGAAGAGATCAGAAGTCAATGTTAATACCCTCTTTTATTGCTCTCCACCTTACTTTCTAAGACAGGGTCTCTCACTGGACCTGGCGCTTGCTGCTTGCAGTTTCGGCTAGACTGCCTGGCCAGAGCCCCAGGAGAGCCTCCTGTCAGTGCCCCCTCAGGATTACAGGCATGCACTGTAATTTTACATGGGTGCTGGGGGCTGGACTCAGGTCCTGTGCTACACAGCAAGCACTTTAGCCATGGAGCCATTCTCCAGCCCCTGCACTTCAGAGTTTGAATGCAAATGCAGGCAGTTCATGTTCCAATCTATACCTGGAGCACACATCTGCAAAGAATAGGCTGAGGCTTTATAAAATCCCCGTTCCCATCCCACCAGGGACTCTCTGGTCAACCATGTTTGTAGAAGAGGTGTATCCTTATAAAATCCCAGTTCCCATCGGTACAACAAATGTTTGTAGATGTCTTCATGCAGAACAATGTTATGTGCTCACTTTGATCCTGGTCCTCTTATGTGGGAAGGACACATTTCTAAGCCCATCTACTGATGGGACCATACTATAGATGTTCAGTTCTCAGGTGGTCACAGGGGTTCTACAGACACTTGCAGCTCCTGAGTCTTTTGTGCCATGTAGAAAATTCCCAAGATACTCTACCAGGTTATACAACAGTACAGGGGGGGGGGCACGACGGGGATGTGATGGTGATCCTGAGTTTTCTGTCACAATACTTATATGCTCTCTTGCTAACTCATAGAGAAATCCATAGCATGTTTATTTTTTATTTAAATCTACAGCCCAGGCCTCAGTGTTGCTAGGGGGCTGTGGGGCAGAAGACTCATGTCTGATCAATGTGTTGCCTACAACTTTGAGGGTGGATTCGTGGAACATCCTTTATGGTCCCCAGGGTAGAACTGGAAAAACAGGATTCTAACAGTGTGTGTTTATTTTTCTTGGCTGCCTGGCTAGGTGTTACAAGGAAAAGAAGAGCTTAGCAGTTGGCAAGCAGGAACAAAGCCTCTAGAAGGCTCCAGGAGGCCCAAGGCTTGCAGGGATGGAAAATGCCAGCATGCTTACAGATTCCTAAACAATAAGAGAGGAGGTTTAAAATCCCTTTTGGCAACCAAGACCAGCAGATTCTTTTTTGTATAGTGACTTGGCCTTCATAAAGATCCCTCCTGGCTGGGAGGTAGCTTAGGTGGCAAAGTGATACCATGCAAACCTGAGGGACTTGAGTCCGAGCCCCAGAAACATGTAAAGAGCCAGGTATGGTGGCACATACATATGATCACAGACCTGGGATGTGAGTTCACAGGCCAGGCAGTGTAGCCTATGGGGCAAGGAGAGGCCATGTCTCAAAAAAGGAAAAAGTGGGTGACTCCAGAGAAACAGCACCTGAGTTTGTTCTCTGATCTACTCATGTGAACAATACCCCCACAGAGAGAGAGAGAGAAAGAGAGAGACAGACAGACAGAGAGACAAAGACAGAGACAGAGAGGGACAGAGAGTCCTTCTGTCTGAGCCTGGATCATCTCAGGGAGATGGTCTCATGGCAATAGATGGAGGGAGGGAACACATCCCACTGACTTGAGAACTGTCTCAGAGGCAGCCCCAGGTAGGGCAAGGGAGGGGACTATATGTCCAAATGGATCCTGTTCTAAGATCCTAAAGTTCTGCTCTGCTTGCCATGCCCTGCTCTGACCATGACCTGAGCAACAGCAAGAGTGAGTCTGTGTCTATCCAGAGAGTCAGGGCGCTTTGTTCAAATGCACTTCAAGGAGAGTTGGTGGATGGACAACAATGAGGAGGCTGGTTCCTACATCTCACTCAGCAGCCCTGAGACTCCCTGGGCTTTGTACCAGTGCTGCCTCCTACTGTGTTCTTCAGCTGTTCTCTCATGGTTTTGAGCTACTTATGCTGTTGTCATTGTCATAGTGACTAGTCAGCCTGCAACATATGGGTGGGGGGTGGCCAGTGATGTGATTCCTGGAGATGCGCAGAGACTCTCCCTCCCACCCACCACCCACCATACCATGTGTCAGGAGTCCCAGTCAGTAAAGCAGCTAGCGGCCATCTGAAAACCCATCTGTCCCATGATGGCAACTAGGAGCTTTGTCCTGCTGTGGTAAAAGGACTTCTAACTCTAAGTGGAGTTGGAGGGAGAGTCACTTTTCATAGGTAAAACTGAGATGCAGCTGGGTGTTGGTGGCACACGCCTTTAGTCCCAGCACTCAGGAGGCAGAGGCAGGTGGATCTCTGTGAATTCGAGGCCAGCCTGGTCTACAGAGCAAGTTCCAGGATAGCCTCCAAAACAACACAGAGAAACCCTGTCTCGAAAAACCAAGAAAGAACAAAAGAAAAAACTGAGACGCAACTAACTAGGTCCCCTGTCCACCTAGACCATGGGCCTCTCAGCTCTCCACCACCCATATCCACCAAGTCTTTGGAGCCTGCCAGCACAGGCTGTTTGAAAGGGCAGAACAGTAGCTTTGGGCACGTAGGGTCTTCCCACCGAAGGAGACATTGCATTTTAAGAGGACCTGGTCTTAGTGTGGGCTTAGGCACCTGCACAGCAGAAAGTCCCTACCTACATACTGGGCTACAGAAAGATGCTTGCTCAGGCTGGTGGCCAAGTTAAGTTTGTTGAAACATACCCTAACCAAGTGTGGTCCAAGCTCCCATCACAGGACATGCTTGGCTGTGATTACAGACATGGCCACCTTCATTGCTCAGCAGAGCAGCAGAGCGCAGAAGTTCAGAGTCAGCACAGGGGCTGCCCAGAAATTTCAGTTGTCCTTAATCTGGGTTGTGTAAACTGGGTTTGAGTGACTCCTAGTTGGGAGGATTGATCCACACAGTTTTCTTCTGGCATTGCATCCTTCTAGAGCAGCAGCTCTCAACCTGTGGGGGTCAAAAGACCCTTTCACAGGAGTCATCTAAGACTATCGGAAAACAGGTATTTATATTATGATTCATAATAGTAGCAAAATTATAGTTATGAAGTAGCCACAACAATAATTTTATGGTTGGGGGTCACCACACCATGAAGAAGGTTGAGAATCACTGTTCTACAGTGAGCTTTACTCTGACAGCCAGGGGATCAGCTGTCCTTTGCCCTGTAGTCACCTACAGATCCTGCAGGTTCCCAGGCTTGACCGCCCATCACAATCATCCAGGAAGACTCAAAAAAAGAGAGAGTCATGGCCCTGCTCAGACCTAGGGAGCCAGAATCCCAGTGGATAACACCCAGAATCTAAAAGCTCCCTGTGGATTCTGAGCCATGGTGAAAGCCACATGGATTCCGGGGATGATAGCTCAACCTGTGAAATGCTGTAAATGAGGTCTTGAGTTCAGACCCCCCAGCACCTACTCAAAAAGCCAGGTAGGTGATATACATCTGTTACCTCAGTGCTGAGGGGAAGGAGAGGGGAAGGAGGCTGCACAGAAGGAGCAGGGACCCAGCAGGAAAAGTGACCCAGAGGGAAAGGGACCCAAGGGAAGACTGAACCCAAGAGAGCAGGTACCTAGGGAGACCAGGGACTCAAAAGGTCAGGGACCCAGGGGAGCAAGAATCCAGAGGGACAGGGACCTAAGGGAGCAGGAACCTAGCGGGAGTAGGAACCCAGAGGGGTAGAGACCTAGGGGGAGCAGGGACCCAGGGGAATCAGGAACCACAAGGAGCATTGACCTAGGGAAAGCAGGGACCTAGGGAAACAGGGACTCAGAGGGACAGGAACCCAAGGGTAGCTGGGACCCATTGGAGGATATTTGCAGTCGCTAAGCTGGGGTCATCACCAGGGGCTAGAGATGTAGCTTCAAGGTTAAGAATTTGGGCTGTACAATCATGAGGACGAACCCAGGGTTTGAGTTCTAGCACCCACATAACAAATATATAAATCACAAATGCATGTAATTCCAGGGATTCAGTGTCTTCTTCTGTCCTTAGTTTGCACCTGCACACACAGATGCATACACTCATGTATGCACACACATACATTAATTATTGATTAAAGTATGCAGCTATAGTGTTGGTGACTCCCACCCCTTGATATGCTTCCTCTGCTGCTGAGGAGAACTCTGTGGGGCTGATGTGAGGCCCATTCTCCTTGTGATGAGCACTGGGATTTACTCTGGTCTGAGAGTCTTTAGTTCCTGGCCATGCCTCCTGCAGCCACACTGGTGCCTCCATGCCAAGAAAGGCACCCTGTAAGTATGAGGTATGTGGTATGATCATGACTGCAGCCCCTCCGTGGCATCAACACATGTTCATTGCTTCAAGATTGGCCACAGCCTTCTGGTTGTCACTACTGGTGAACAGACCCCTCATCTCCTCAACTTGGCCTTGCTCGTTTAGAGGTTTTAATGAGCTGTAGACTATATTAGCACCTCATTTTGTTATGATTTGCATTTCTCTGATAGGTATAATTTTTATAAACAAATTGAACCTATTTGTTTTTTATAGATATGAGGATGTTTTTAGAAGTCTAAATTATTTGGAGCCTTTTAACAAATGCATCGGAATCAATTTTGTGAGATGTTTGCTCAAATCTCATGCCTTCTTAGTTTTGTTTGATGCTGCATTTCTAACTCAGTGCCTATGCATACTGGTCAAAGGTTCTACCACCAAGCCATATCTCCAACTCAAATGCTAGTTTTCACTGACTGCTGGGATATTTTTTACAGTTATTATTAGATTGTGCTGTTCTGTTTTTGTTGATCTTATTAACTTATTTGCTTGGGATAGAGGCTCAAGTATTGAAGACTGGCTTTAAACCTGAGATGGCCTTGAACATCTGATCTACCTGCCTCCATCCTAGGATAAGAGGTGTGCACCACCACACCCAGTTTATTCAATTCTGAGAATTAAATCCAGTACTTGCGTGCTAGGTAAGCACTCTACAAACTGAGCTATGTCCCCAGTCCTGTATTTTGTTTTTAGTAGGATGTTGTAGGCAGCATAATATGCCCTCTGCTGAAGATTTCTTGCCTGATGCCCAGAACCTGTAAACAGTTTCCAAGGATCAATTTGGCTATGTGACTCCCGGAGACCTGTGAGGTATGTCTAAGCAGACCATATCTAACTCCAGGTGATGGACAGCAGTAGGCCAGATTGATACACTGCTACTGGCTTGGAAGCTGGACAAAGGAACCATAGCCAAGGAAGTCAGGGTGCCCAGGAAGCTGGGGGTGGGGTGGGAGCCAGGCTCCATGCCAGGCATCAGGAGGAAAGCACACCATTGTCTTGATTTTGGACAGCTGGATCTCTATTATCTTGGGAACTGTGGGTAATGGGTCCTGGTGTTTTAAGCCACTAAATGTGTGGGTGTCAGTTGAAGCAGAGGTGTGGGGCTAAACATGAGTGTGTAAAAGAATTCTATCCTCCTGGGTCCTTATTTCTTTTCTTTGTGCCTAATAAGCAGATGGTCTAGTTTGAATGGGGCATGCCCACCTCTTTCTTCCTCTTGTCCAGACTCCCTGAGTCCTAGGCAGAAACTAACCCTAGTCTTCCAGGAGTACCTCTCCTTGCCCCCAGGAACTCCCACTCACTTCTGTCAGAATTGAGGTTCTGGGATGAGATTGCTCTGGGTGAGGTGGTCCCCTCTTCATCTTCCCCTCAGGTACTGCTGGCCCTGTGGTCAGTAATCCCCATATCTGCCATCCATGGGAAGCTGCTGGCTCACAGAAACATAGCAAGCATAAGGGATCTTGCATATTCCCAACCTCTTATGAACAGTTCCTAGGCCCCAGGCGACCTTTAAATGACCATGTAAATTGCTGTGAGTGAGCTACAAGGGTACATGGGCCTGGGATAGGGGCAGGTCACTTACGGTGGTGGCAGAGCTGAGGGGTCAGAGGCAGATGGCTCTAGGGAAGCAGGCATTGGTCATTTTCTCCACTTTTATGAATGGGTTTTCCAACCCTTCCTGACAGTCAAGGTCATAGACAGCTCTTCCGACAAAGATCCAGATACAACAAAACATTCAAAAGACACATGTTTGTCAGAGAAAAAGCAGCTTTTGGAAATGCAATTTTTCCTTTGGAATAAAAATGTAGGTATGTGAGGAAAGCTGTCTTGGAGGCCATGGCTGTGTGGACAGCCATGTAAAGGGCAGAGCGGGCCAGGATGGGCACACTCCTTCCTTAGCTGGCAATGACGATGGAAGGTCCTCCCTGTGTGAGGAGCTAGGTGAGGCGAACCTTCATCTCAGAAACCTTGTAGCTATAGTTGTATGCTCTCCATGTCTTCCAATTGACACCATTTGCATAGCTCTTATGGGGACCCCTGAGGTAGAGGCCATTCAGGTTGGAACTGTGACAATCAGAGTACCACCAGGCTCCACGAAATGTTAGCGCACAGCTGGAAGAACTCTGGTCATTGTCTTGGTCTTTGGTAGAAAAAAACTGGTTGTTTTGGGGAGTCAGGGAGTCACCTGTTCAGAAAGAGCATGTGTCATGTAGATGCTAGACACCCACTAGACGGCCCTAGTCTTCCAGAAGTACCTCTCCTTGCCCCCAGGAACTCCCACTCACTTCTGTCAGAATTGAGGTTCTGGGGATGAGATTGCTCTGTGTGAGGGGATCCCCTCTTCATCTTCCCCTCAGTTACTGCTGGCCCCATCTCCTGCCTCTTGCCTATCCTCAGCTGGAGAATTTATCAGTTGAGGTCCAGATGAGGGACTCATCTGCGCAAGCTTTGGGAAGGAGTATAATGCCAGATATGACCCCCTCATCCTGATCCAGCAAGTCCCTGTGGCCATTGTCATCTCTCCCCAGCCGCACTATCTGTTCCTTCAGGGATCCTCTGATCAGCACCTCTGGGACCAACTCTCTCCCCACTACAGCCTACATCTCTATGACTTTTCTTAACTTCCCTCTTGCCCCGGCTGTCTCTCAGTAGGCACCAAATGTCCTCATGCCTCCTGGGTTCACCCTGTTCCTCCTCCACGCTGGGCATGCAGCTCTCATGGAACTTCTGATGCCCTCAGCTTCTCCCCCTGCAGAACAGAATCAGTGCTCCCTACTTGTTTTCCTTCCTAAAGGTTCCAGGTGAGATGGTGCAAAGTGGGTGCACAAATTTCAGAGCTGTCACCTTCAAAGCTCCTGAGAGAGTGGCCTTCTCCACTTAGCTGTGGGTTCAGCAGTTAAATAAGTGTGGCCATGCCCCACGGCTCCCTGAGACACACTGGGAATCTCTCCACTCCACTGTACCCAGGAACATAGGATGCACTTCCTGAGACACAGGGCCGGAGTCCTTCTGAAAAGAGGGCTGCTGTGGTTTAGAGATGAGCTGTCCTCCAAAAGCTTTGTGTGTTGAAGGCTCAACCCCAGTGCAAGCAGTGTTTGGGGGTTCAAGTGACTGGGTTAAGAGAGCTGAGATATCATCAGTGGGTTAGTCACTGATAGATTCTTAGTAGCCCATAGGGAGATGGTGATACTGGGAAGGCAAGGCCTGGTTAGAGGAAGTGTGTCACTAGAGACATGCCTTTAAGGGGTGTTCCCTTTCAGTCTTTCTTTGCTTCCTGTTGGCCCTAAAATGAGAGGCTTTGTTCTATCACAAACTTCCACCATGATGCTCCATCTCACCTTTGGTTCACAGTAAAGGGTCTGGCTAACTGGGTGCCCCAAGGGTGCTCTTTCAACGGGCAAACAGCTTTAGCACTCAGGGAGAGATGACCATCTCCTTCTGACTCTATCAGGTGGTCCCCACTCACTGTACAGTGGAGCTAGATGTGGGCCCTTAGTTCTGGGCTATTGGGCAGTCTTGGGTGTGCTAACAGACTGCATCTATGCTCCTCACCTGGCATAAAGATGCAGATATTAGCCTTTAGCAGATGGTAACCCTAGGCTCAGAGTCATAGACCCAGCACAAGGCTACCAGGGGGAGACAAAAAGCAGACCCCTTTACTCCCAGCATGGTTCAGAAGCCCCCACCTCACAGTCCCTCCCCCAGCCACTTACCAGCACCACCTCCAACAAATTTTCCCAGGATGAGCTTGTATTTCTCAGCCTCTCCTTGGATCTGGAAGGAGCTGTACTTGGCAAACTCATGCTTTCCTTCAAAGTCTGTAAGATCCACTCGCAACTCACTGGTTCCTGCAGGGTGTGGGGTGGGGAGGGTGGGGGTGAGGTGTTAAATCTCAGCTTTTGAGCCTTAACACTAGGCAGCACAGGAGAATTCACCTGAGTAGGTACCAACATCTTTTGGCCACAGGGCGTGTCCACTATTTCTAGGTGTTCTCCAGGCAGTACCTGAAAACACATTGGCAGTGTTCCCTTGGCATGACCCAGCATGCTTTATTCTGCGAGTTCTCCCAGAGGGCTGTGCCCTCAAATGCAGCAGCCTGAACCTGGATGTGCAGGGGTTTTTTTCTTTCTTTTTCCCCTCCAAAATTGGATGCATAGGAGCAGACACAGTAAGGTGTCCTGGCAGCGAGTAAGAGATAAAGGCTATGTGGTTTTCACTGGATCACGGGACAGACCATAAGCTTGTGTTCTGTACCACAGTGAGGCAAGAAGGGCTTTGGGGAACCTGCTCTCTGTGGGTAATAGAGGCAAGGAAGACTTCTGTAGGACCCAGAGGCAAGTGTTCCAGGTGAATTAACAGCCAGAGAAGAGAAGGGATGTCCTAAGACTACCTGCACACCTTTTCTGTTGGGTTCTGAGATGTCACTGCTAGAGCGATCACTTATCCCCTGACCCCTACCCTCTGAAAAGTCACAGAAGGGATCTCATGCCCTTGGGTGCCACTGCTGTGCACTGTGTGCACTCTAACCACCTGGGAATATTCTGTCCCATGGTCCAGGACTCAGGATCCCAAGGTTACCCCATCTGGATGACATTGCCTACCCTGGGTGGTTAGGGCGTGGATGTTGTCATTCCCCAGCCAGAACTCCCCCAGCTGACTGCCGAAGCCCTGCTTGTAGGAGGCCCAGTCCCGAAAGAAGTCCACAGAGCCGTCGAGCCTCCTCTGGAAGACCTGGGACAGTGAGATGTACTCAGAAGTCAAGAAGGCAGGCTAACTTCCTATAGCACGAAGGACAAAGCTTCAAAGCAGAGCACAAATCCATGCTTCCCAGATACTGGGGACCTAGAGCCTTAAGCATGCCATTGCAGACCCCATACAGTGAAGGAAGTGGCAGCGAAGAGAGTAGGTAATGTGTCCCAAGCCACACAGCAGGGACTGGAATGTGCTGGCTGCATCTGGTCCTCCCCTTCAGGCTCTCCTGCACAGGTCACCTGCCAGCATTTCTGATTCTCTGACTTCAGAGAAGGAAGGGCTCCCTCTGAGGTACAAAGGGACAGAGAATCCCTCGTATCTCACTTCCTATTGGCCATGGAACTTGGATTCTGACAGTTCTGTGCTTGAGGGTTAGCCCAATACTCACAGTCCAGCCTCCACCATCAGTATCCATGTCACACAGCACAGTCAGGGGCCTGCAATCTGGCAGGTAGATGGTATACCAGCCAGTAAGAAAGTAGCCCCGGGTGAGCAATTCCTTGCAGGCCCGAGGTCCTGTGGATGGAAGCAGGGAATAAAGGTGGGACTGGAACCCAGGTATGCTTAGAGAAGGTAGGCAACAAACCCAAAGTCACACAGCAGAGGCCCAGAAGGGGAGGCAGGGACAGAGAATATCTGCATGGAGACAGGGTAGGTGATGTGGTCACCTGTAGCACATGACTGAGATGGCTCGGTGTCTCCTGCAGAGGGAGAGAAGAGACCTGGTCCTAAGTGTGTGTTCATCAGCTTCATCCCATTGACCCACAATCCCACAATCAGGACTCGCCTAGGCCCTCCACTTGGGGTACATGGTCCAGCTGCCTCCACAGCTGTGGTAAGTGCTATCCCTGACAGCACCCTTGTTGAGGCCTTGTGCACCAGTGAGAGTGGATAACCCCCTCTGTACTCCCAGCATGCTCTGCCAGAGTGCCTACCCAGGAGGCCTTGTGGGTGAGGGGTGTCCTTGGCATTCAGAACTCAGGTAGGTCCCCCTCAATTGTAAAGGAAACATGAGATTGGGTCTTAGAAGCTAATCATCTTTGAAAAATTAAATAAACATTAATTAGAAAAGAATTCAAATCAGTTTTGCTAATCGCCCAGCTAGACCACAAGTAGGATGTGAGCCCTCAGGGTTTAAATATCCTGGTCCCTGCCACCTACTCTACCTACTGACAATAGGATTTCAGGCTGAGGCCCCTCTCCCTAGGTATGGCTGGGCATGGCAGACCTCTCTCTACACAGAGCTGTGGACACCCCAAGACACACAACACATGGACTCACCTTTCTCTCCACGTACTCCCTTTTCTCCTCGGTCTCCTGGGGAAGCAGAGAACAAGATGCTGGTGCCAGAGCATATGATCAATCAGGATACCCATCAAATGGGGCTAGTCACCCAGGGCAGCCTCTGCTTGGGGTCAGCTGGGGAGCTGGAAGTCAGTAGGAGTAGGGGAGGGCGACCCCTGATGCTGGCAGGGAAGGGACACTGAGGCCTGGGGTAGGGCAGAGTCCTCCATCTCTTTCTTTAATTCCCATGTCTTCATGGACAGACTGAGCACCCCTTGATTGTCTTCGGGGTTGTTACCTTTGGGGCCCATTGGTCCTGCCTTCCCAGGGTGTCCAGGGAGGCCATTCTCTCCTGCAAATCCAAATATACTTTCTGAGCAAAGCATCCACCATCATCTCTGTGAACAGTCTTTGCCTAGGCAGCAAACTCCTGACCCTGTCATGTTGGCCTTAGTGACCTTTGGAACTATAGCCAGGCTCACTTTGGAGGGTGGTATAGCCTAACCCATGCTGGGAAGGACACGGGAGTGGGCTGGGCACTGGGGCCTTGGGTGGGTTCTCAGTAAGCTCTCAATTGCTCCTTTGTGCAACCTGAGTGAACAAGGTCTGGACCACAGCGACTTCACAGAGGAGACAGAGAAAGGGAACATGTCTTCAGAGATGCTGTCCTACTAGGTTTCCACAAGGAGATGGCAGGCCTTTCTCACAGAGTGTCCTTGTAGAAAGCTGTGGCTGCATCATGCCCAAAGACCCTGTGCTGTCTAGTTTTTATCTCGCTTTGACACAGGCTAGAGTTATTTGGAAAGAGAGAACGAACATCCACTGAGAAAATGCCCATACATATTGGCCTGCAGGCAATTCTATGGGGCATTTTCTTGATTATCAGTTGACACGGTGGTCCCAGGTCACTGTGGGTGGTGCCACCCCTGGGTTGGTGGTCCTGGGAGCCCAGAAGACAGACTGAGAAAGCTTTGAGGGGCAAGCTAGAAGGCAGCATTTCTTCATGGTCTCTGCAACACCTGCTGCCTCCAGGTCCCTGTCTTAAGTTCCTGTCCCCACTTCCCTGGATGACAGACTCTAAGCTGTGAGATGAAACAAACCCTTTCCTTCCCAAGTTGTTTTTAGTCATGGTATTTTATTATAGCAATAGAAATGCAATGAAGGTGTTTCCTGGATCAGTGGAGGCTGTGAGGACGTCACAAGGTCCTCCTTGGAGATTCTAATCATAGGAACCACAATGGCCCCCAGCACAGCACTGCTGGTGTCTGAAGCAGCTTGAGGATGCCGTGCTTCCATCATCAGGTGTGGCCAAGGACAGAGTGGACTTGTTCATTCTCTACAGCTAGACATGAGGGTCAGGAGAAGCAACTTTGCTGCAGGGACACTGACCCTACAGAGCACCTGAGCACACTAGTTCCCACTTCGGGTCAAATCAGCAATGCACATTGGTAGCAACTTAGTTATAAGGAAGTGGGGTCCAAAGCAAGAGGTCAACACCCCTCCCTCATTGCTGGCTGCCCCATCCTGGCCATGGGATAACATCTTCCCCAGTGTCTCTCAGCAAGGCTCTGGGAACAGAAATATTCTCCCTTGGTGGGACCACAGAGGTGAGCAGGCAAGTGGGTCTTGGCTTGGGGCTACCCATATCAGCTTTAAACCTGGCACCTTCTAGTGGTATCATCAGAGGTGTCCAGGTTTGTTCTGTCCCCAACATATCATCACCAGACTCTGCCTGGGGTAACTTCACACATGGGGCTCACCCAGGCAGCTCTGCTGCTGAACCTCAGTGCACATCCAAGTTTGACTCAGGAAACACAGGTACCACCTCTGTCTCTCAGTTGGGAAGAACAAGTGTGCACGAGGTCCCTACAAGGTTGTGGTTCAGGGCTCTAGTGACCATACTCTGAAGCAGATCCCAGATAGAAGCTGTCTCACTCTCTCAGGAGGGCCAACTCAAGGAGGAGCTGGTCCCCTTGAGCCTTTGTTCTATCACCTGGGGCAGGTGGAGAAGAAAGTGACAGCCCAGCTTTCAGGTGAGGATGTGTCTATTGCCTAGATGACTTCTAGTGGCCAGGTGGAGCAAACATTGGTAAGAGACCAGGAGGCAGGGCTTCAGAGCATGACCAGGGCACCTAAGATGGTCTAGAGAAGCCCCTCCTGGATCTTTTCAGACTGCTTGGACCTAGATTCTGTCACTGGCCATTGTGCCAAGGCATCCAGTGCAAGGCCTAGAGTAAGGGAGGCCCTGAGGTGGTCATCCAAATTCAGAAGACCAGACTCAGGGCCCCTCTTGCTGTACCTCCCACGCATCCCCTCTTACCCAGCACACACCTCTATCTCCTTTGGCACCTGCTTCTCCCTTGGGCCCCAGGGCTCCAGGCAGCCCAGGGCAGCCTCGAAGGATGGCAAGCTTGTTGGAACCCTCCAGATCCAGGACTTTCACTTCTGCAGAACATAAGCATCAAGTAGCATTACCATCTTGGGCCACTTGCCTGAGGGCAACTGCCAACTCAGCCATGTCAGGAATGGGTAAATGGTTGCAGCCAGAATCACCAGCCTCCTCCAGAGGGATTAGACAGAATATAGGTTTTCCTTTGATGAAGACTAGGTCTGTCCTTGCCCTGGGAAGCTGGGTAGGTGAGAGGGAAATTTCAAAGGAGCCCTGCCTGGTGGGTGGGGGAAGCCTGCTCAAGAATGAGCCCTCCAGTTACCAGTGCGGCAGTCCTTTGACAGATCACCTAATGCCACCCCTCCCCCCTCCGTGTCTCTGTCCCCTCAGCCCCAAGTGGTTTCAGGACCTGGAGAGATGACTCAGAGGTTAAGAGCACTGCTCTTGCAGAGGACCCAGGTTTGGTTCCCAACACCCACATGGCACCTCACAACTGTCCATAATTCCAGTTCCTGAGGACCTTCTGTCCTCTGCAGACACCAGGCATGCAAGCAGTACACAGACATACATACACATTTAAAAGCATGATTTCTTAAGGAACAGAGGTGTGTCAGGGACTCATTTTGAGAATGGCTTTAGAAAAATAAAGTCTTGCCATGGTTCGGGCATTTAGAAAGAGCTTTGTAGATGGCTACTGTTTCTGAAAAACAATAATCAACCTTGTTAAGAAATTCAGTCAATGCAACATTTTCTCTGGATCTTGGGATGACTGGGCTAGAAGACGTCTTCTGGGGAGGGAATGTATATGCCTCAAGGCACAGCTGGAACCCAACAGAAGTTGCTACATTTTTTTAAATATTGTTAAATTGTGGGCTTGCAAAGTGCACACCCTTGCAGAACTCTTGAGATATCGTAATAGGGTGGGTTTCACCTCGGTGACCAGAGGACTATCTTTGCTGTGCTTCTTGCCAAACTTTTTTCATTTTGAGATTATAATTACATCTCTCCTTTCTCTTTCCTCCCTCCAAACCCTCCTACATACTTCTCCCTTCCATGTTCTCCTCCAAATTCATGGACTCTTTTTTCGCTAATTGTTATTGTATGCATATATGTATACTTATATACGTATATATTCCTGAACATAACTGTTAGAGTCCATATAGTGTTGCTTGTGTGTATGTTTACAGGGCTGACCATTTGGCACTGGACAACTAATTGGTGCTCCTCAGTGGGGAGGACCACCTCTCCCGCTCCCATCTTCCCTCAGTTGCCTGTAGTTCTGTATGTAGGGTTGAAGCCTCGTTGGCTTTTCCCATCCAGTTTTCCTGCTGGCTCTTTTCTCTGGGGTGGGCTGTGCCTTTCTGTTTGAGTCCCTTCTCTAATCATGTCACCACCAGCTGTCCTATGCTTAGGAGCAATATCCCCAGGGTGGACAGAGCCAATCGGGGATATTCCCAACCCCAAATCCTTGCCCTTATGTACCATATAGGACTAGGACTATGGGGTACATTTTTACCAAAGTTACCAAGGGAGGTGTGTCAGCCACCAGATTAGAGGCTCCTTGCATTTCCCTCTAAACTCCCTAAGAAGGTGGAAAACAATGGTGTCATCTTCACTGTGAAGTTCCCAAGGTCAGACTCCAGGCCTCAGGGTCAGCAGTCATGGGCCCATGAAATCTCCACCCGATCTGGTGCTGGTCACTCAGAGTCTGTCTTCAGAGGGTGACACTGAGCTGACAGGAGATTGTCAGAAGAGGTAGGTGCAGGGACACTAAGTGGGCAATGATAGGTAACAGTTACCTGCTTCCAAGGGAATTAGAGTCCATCTCACCTGGGCAGGTGTCAGCAGCATGAGTGATCAGGCCTTTGATGAACAGCATCAAGATGAATAAGGCAGCAGGTCCCAGGCCCATGGTAACTGCTCAGCTCCCAACCTTCTCTATAGCTTTGCAGAGGTGTCCTGCTCTTATAAGGCAAGCACCCCAGCTCTCCACCTTGAACTCCAATGTCCCAATCCCCAGAAGACAATCACTTCCTGGAGGCCCATGGTTGCACAAGAGGCCTGAAATTGTCCCAACAGTGTGTCTGTTCTTCCAGTGAGGCCTCACAAGGCTCACTTCTCCTGCAGAGGCATCTGAACCCAGTCCAGGGTTACCTCTATCTGCAAAGGACCTGCTCTGTTGTCTTAAGTCAAGCATAGCCCCACATGCCCTTCTCATTTCCCATCAGGCTCTAAATCATCCCCTGTGGTTAGGTAGGATTATGGAGGCCAGTCCCCAGGACAGTCAGGAGTGAGCTGGTCACTGGAGATTTGATGGGGAAGGGAAAAGAAGTCCTGAGCACCTGTGACACCCAAAGCACTGCTTGTACCTTGTCATTACCAACCACTAAGGTAGAGGAACTTGCCTGGCATTTACATATAGAGAACTACAGGTGGATCCCACAGCCTGCAAGGATCAGACACTGGACTCTATTCTGTGTGAGATCCAGTGGGCCATGGGCTGCTCATCACACCAATGGGTGAAGATACCTCTTGCCCCTTCACTCCTGTCTCCTTGCCTTCAGGCTAACTTCTATCTTTTGAGCTCTGCACCCTGCATACTCAGTCTAGGCTGACAGTAGCTGTTCAGCTGAATGGTATGGACATCTGATATCATCAGAGGGTGGCAGAACAGGGTTTCAAGGGACAGCTATTTTTCTGGGCCACTGTGCAGAGTAGTTCTCAGCCATACTGCTTATGCCAGGGGGATAGACACAGGGACATACAGATAAGGAGCCTAGAAAAATATGGGATCCATGCAGCTCAAGACTGCACTGTTGAGAAAGCGTAGGCAGGCTCTTTTTTGCGTCTCCCAGCTCTCCTGAACCAAGAAGAACAGGGCTAAGGCTCAGCCAGGCAAGCTTCTTTGTTCCAACTAGTCGGTTCAGGATGGATATTCATCTAGGGTTTGGTCAAGACACAGAGAGGGAATAAGTCTTTGGACCCCATATGCCAACTGCCTCTGTTGACACAGTTTCTTCTGCACAGTCACCATCATGGGCTTTACAAAATTTCTATAAAGAGTGTGTGTGTGTGTGTGTGTGTGTGTGTGTGTGTGTGTGTGTGTGTGTGTGTGTGTGTGTGGGGGTAACAACTTCCAGGAGTTTGCTCCCTCTTCCCACCTGGTTTCTGAGGCAGGCCCTTTCTTGACATTCATGAACGGTGTACTTCAGGTGAACTGGCCTTAGCTTCTGGCCAGTTCTCCTGTCTCTACTTCCCATCTCTCCAAAGAAGTGCTGAGATCTTGTGTGCAGATCTCTCACTGAACCCAGTGGCTCATGGAGGTCAAATTCACAAGCCTAGAGGTCAGGCTTGTGCAGCAAGTAATTTTGTCTGCTGAGACATCTGTCCAGCCCTCTACAAAAGGTGTGTGTGTGTGTGTGTGTGTGTGTGTGTGTGTGTGTAAGTAATTAAGTAAGTAATTAAGTAAATTTCAGAAAATAATGGGAGACAACCTGGCTCAAAAGGAGGAAAAGCAACAGGTCCAAGAACCAGTAATGAGAACCCAGGACACAGAACATGAGGCCACAGGTGTCAAAGCTACACCCTAGCAGTGAGTGCCTGAGAGCATCCTCTGAACTAGGAATCCATAGTCTGCAAACAAGATCAAGACCTTGGAGGTCTGTGTTCATGAAAGTCTGTTCTATATTCATGGATCAGGGTGCCCATGCCACTTGTCCCCTGAATGAACTACAGTTAACACCCCCACCACCAGTATATGACACTAGACAAGATGGTTTTAAAATGTACAGAAAAGCCATGATACTCTTGAGCAGGACCAAGAGAGACTTTGGTCTTCTCTGCCAGGCACCAAAGCATCCCCCCAAAGCAGCAGCCACTCAGACAGCTTGCTGCTGGCTCAGGGCTATGCAGTCAGAGAGTAGGGCCAGCAATGGGTCTAGAAATGAAGCAGGGTGTATCCTACCCTTTGGTCTGTGCTAGCAGCAGCTCTATAGAGAAACGGGAAATGAAAACTTTGACAAGCCGACTATGTGTATAGAAAAACAAGAAGTGAGAGTTGACTTAAATTGTACAAATAAAATCAATGTTGGGAGAGCAGTAAACACCAACACGAATGGTAATACTTGGCGGCCTTAGATCATATTATAAGTTATCAAATAGCCCATTGATGCCTTAATCGGGATAGAAAACGGCCAGACATAAAAAGAAAGTTTAAAAACTGGTATGAACCATGGTGAACAGCATTTGTTTTTCAAAATACACCAAGGTGTAGGGGAGACAAACTTGAGATGCATGCATGGCAGAGGGCTTGCATTGTTGTAAGAGGGCTTCCTGGGAGGCACCCTCCTCTGGAAAAGAGAACGGTGACCCCAAGAGATGCTTAGAAGTATGAATACTTCATTCCAATAGAAACAGCAAAGCACTTCTCTGGTGATCAAAGAAGAACCGTTAAAACCATGAAACATCACTATCCATTCAATCTAGAAGGAAAATTTTCTCAAAGAAGCAAACTACACAGGGTTTTGGTGAGAATACTGAGAAGTGGGGACCCTCACCCATTATCACGGAGGGGGCACATGCTATAAACACATTTGAAAGCCACATGGCATCAAACCCACAGTTCTCTGCGACCAGTGAACTCAGCCACAGGTAGCTCACTTGAGCTCAGCAGGAAGACGCTAGGACACACTAGAAGGACAAAAGGTCCACCTGCTGCAGAATGGTCACTCCCCTGCAGGGGTCTCACACTGGGGAAGCCTGTAGAGCAGTGACATAAAGCCATCACAGCTTCTGCAGAAGCTTGCTGAAACTCACAAACTACCAAGATTAAATGAGAGAAACCAGGATTAAAAGAATGCTGGTCACAGGCTAACAGCAAAGGGCTTGCTGTGTAAGTGTGAGGAACTGAGCTCAGATCCCCAGCATCCACATAAAAGCCAGGTTTGGTGGGTGCATCTGTCACCCTGTCTCAAAAAGTAATGTGGAGAGCCATTGAGGAGGACCTATAGCCTCTACACACATGCACACACATAAGCACATGTAAACACGTACAGAACACACACATACACACACAGAGAGAGAGAGAGAGAAAGAGAGAGAGAGAGCATTTATAATTGAATTGCTTTTGTGTAAAGTTCAAGAGTAGGGAGGAACCTGAGCAGTGGGATCAGAGTATGGTTAGTGGTGAAGTAGAGAACAAAGCAAGACTCCTGCCTCCCAGAGGGACCTGGAGCCTGGGAAGCTGGGCAGGGCTGTGTTAAGTTTCATGGGCTTTGGTGAATGGATGTTTTGGTTCACTAAAGGAAGGTCAGAGCAAGGAAGACTGAACCCAGGTGTCAAGGTCAGCCTTTATTGCCTCCTGCTGAAGCTCCAGACCAACCTTTGGCAGGAAGCCTGGGATATAGAGGGCCCAGAGACCTTTTCCATGCCCTCACTTCCAGGAGACCAACTAAGTGCTACCACCCACTGTGGCCCCCAGTACTGGTGCTGAAGCCAGAAGAGAGGGACCCTGGACAGAAAGTGTGTTCCTTCTACAGGGACCATGTTCATGTAGCCTGGGCCACCGACCCCCTTGCTGGTGGGACAAAAGCCTTGCAAGATGCAATGAATTGTTCCTCATTCAGTGAGCTGTGGCATAAGAGGAAAGGAGGGAAGGGCACCTCCAGCCAAGTGACAGGGCTAGGGCTGCTCTGCAGGTTCTAGGGGAGGTGACCTGGCCAGCTGTCCCTCCCGGGATCACAACTGAGGCAGCCAGCTAGCCACTTCACCGTGAATGGCCCTCTTCTCCAGTGTACCTGGACTTGCCCTGTCCCTCTGCTGGGAAAACACATTCTCATCAAGTCTGGAGGCTGTGGAAGGGACGCCCCCCCCCTTGCTTTGCTCCATCTCTGCCCTGCTGGGACAGCTGTGTCCTCTGTGAGGACATCTGCCTTCAACCCTTCTTGGGTACAGAGGAAATCTGCCAAGTTCAGAGCTCAAGAAAGGGAACTGAAGGTCTTCTCGTCACCCAGTCTGGGTCAGTTCCCATTTGGGAGGAAAAGAAATCAGGTATTTTGAACCATTCCAAGTGTCTATACTTATGGGGGCTCTCTCCCCAGCCTGAGGCCACTCACCCCACCCTTCCCGCCTGTGCATTTAATTGGCCCTCCTCCACCCTGGGTTCTCCAGCAGCCAACTCCCCAATCTTTCTTCCCTCTACAGTCTCCTATTTGCTGGGACCTATCTCTAAGGATACACCATTAAAAATCGTGGGATCTTTCTATTCCATTGCCCCTGGCTGAGGATCCTTCATCTCAGAGGTCCTTAAGCCTGGCTGTCCCCACCCCGCTGAGATTCTTCCTGGTGGAGTCCTAGGGAGCCCTGAGTGCTCCACATGCCACCCTCTCCTCCCTGCCTCTGCAGACAAACACAACAGTCAGAAGTCTGGGAAGTAGGCACACGGCAAGCAGCTGTTGTGGAAAACACTCAGAGTTGTCACATGATCCAGAACTTTGGTTCCCAGGTGAGGCCTTGAAAGTAGTTGGGATGAGAGAGTTTGTCATTTCACGGCTGCAAGGTCACAAGGGCCCAAAGGTGGGAGTTGATACATGTCCCTCAGCTGGTGAGTGAAGAAACAGAACACAAGCCACCCCAGTAGGATGCCATTGGCTACACAGAGGAGTAAAATTCTGGCCTGTATCACACTGTGGATGAGCTTCCAGAATGAGAGAGCCAAACCACACTGTATAAATCCCTTTATGTTCCCCCAGAACCGGCAGGTTCACAGAGAAGGTACACAGTGGCTGTCAGAGCCTGGGGCAGGAGAAAGGGAGTCAGGACAATGAGGCTGGGGCTGCCTTTCAGGTGATGAACATTTTCTAAATTATTATAGAATTATAGAATGTGCTGATGACACTTGACTCTAAAAACTACAAAACCCACTGAACTGAACACTTCAAATGGGTGATTTCCATGGTGTATGGAGTCCCTTAATAAAGCTGTCAAAGAATAAAGGACTGGGAAGAAGCAGACAAAAAGGCCTCCCTCAGGCCCAGGAACAAAAGCCAGGGGTCCTTAAACACTGCAGGTGAGTGTGTGTGTGTGTGTGTGTGTGTGTGTGTGTGTGTGTGTGTGTGTGTTCATGTATGTCCGGGTATGTGTGCACAAGTATTCATGGACATGTAGAGGCCGGACATCAGGTCTAGCTGTCATTCCTCACTCACTGCTACCTTGGTTTTTGTTTCTTGTTTGTTTGGTTTGGTTTTTGTTTGTTTTGAGAAAGGGTCTGACTCACTATGTGCTCTGGCCATCCTGGAGCTTGATTTGTAGAATAGGCAGACCTCAAACTCAGATATCTACCTGTCTCTGTGTCCTCACTGCTGGGATTAAAGACAATCACACAATGTCCAGCCTCTGTTTGCTTGTTTTCCTTTAATGGTGTGTGTGTGTGTGTGTGTGTGTGTGTGTGTGTGTGTGTGTGTGTGTGTGTGTACATGTCTGCACTCACATGCCATATTGTTCCTAAGGAGGTCAGAAGACAAGTTGTGGACGTTGGCTGTTTCTCTCCTTCTACTGTGTGGGTTCAGGATTGAAGCCAGGTTGTCCTACTTGGTGGCAAATACCTTTACCCAGTGAGCCACCTTGCTAGCCACCATCTTGGATTTTGGCTGAAGCTTTCCTGGTAGGCTAACCAGACTGGCTAGTGAGCCCCAGGGATCTGCTTGTCTTCATCTCCATTATGTTGGAATTATAAGCACGTGGCACAATAACCAGCTCCTCTCTCTCTCTCTCTCTCTCTCTCTCTCTCTCTCTCTCTGTGTGTGTGTGTGTGTGTGTGTGTGTGTGTGTGTGTGTGTGTGTGTGTCTTTTATGTGGGTTCTGGGGATTAAACTCAAGTCCTCGTGCTTGCAAGCAAGCCCTTTACTGACTAAGCCATCTTCCCAATTCCAATACTGAAGACTTGAAGAGAGTGTCAACTTTTGTCCAGGGTTACAGGGTGGGAGGATTCCTTGCTTTCCTTCTGCCTTTTTTCTCTTCTCCTCCCTCTCCCTTCTTTCTCCCTTCTCTCTCTTCCCCCTCCTTCCCTTCCTCTGTCAGGAGGCCAGGCTGTTGTGACCTGTCTTTAGAGAGCCTCTTTCCAGCTATGTAGTATTGAGACATGCTCAGCAGCCCTGAGGGGAGGGGCCCAGACGGGATGAGGGAGGGTATCCAGCAGTGCCAGCTTCCCAGAAGCAAAACTCTCAGAGGTAGTTGCTGAGGTCAGCCCAGACCATGAGACAGAGTCACCTGGGGCTCCACAGGAAGCATTCCTCACCCATGGTCTGTTTTAATTTCCCAGAGATAATAACGGGGCACAAAGCACCTGCCAGGCCCTCGAAGACAGATGACCAGTGCTTGCAGCATAATAGTCTGTGTCACAGAAAATTGGAATTTATATCTCCTGAGGCAGGGGATCTCTTCACACCATTCCTGCATCCCTAAGACACAGGGAGTCTGTGCTGGACTGCTTGCTGGAGACACAAAGACAGAGCACCGAGGAGGAACTCTGCTCCCTGAGTCCTGTTTTTAATATCTTAATTGAGTCTACAAGCCCTAGGAAAGTATGGAGCAAACAGATCTCGTGATATCCTCTACCCACTCTGCCTGGGATGAAGGTCATGTTCACCTTCTAAAGCACTGGCAAGGCAAATCAGACAGACAAGGCTGCCGCTTTCCTGGGGTTTTATTCTGTCTCTATGATTGTTCTTGCTTAGTTTGCTATGTTTTTAAAGCCTGTGAACAAACTAGAAAAATCCAAGAGTAGGACCCCACCTGAGTTAACCTAGACATTCTTAAAACCCCAAATCCATTTCCGGCCTTTTGTTCCCGGGGCCCAGAACACAAGCTACCTTGCTCTTGATTTAAACACGCTGACAGGTCTCTGCCCACACGCCTGCACCGTGGCAGTCGTGGAACGGGGCTTTCATATATAATGCATGAGCCAAGCACCGTGGATGCAGCGACCGAGAGCTTGCAACTCCGTGGACCCTGTGTGCCATCCGCCCTGGAGCTCTGTTTTTGGAGTCACAGCACAAACATATTTACTCTGGGTAAAAGAATGGGATGAGACTGCATAGGACATTTGTTCACCAAAGTGGATTTAATTTTTAAACTTGCATTAGGACAAGATTAACCTTGCTGAAGGGTACTGAGACATGGGCAGAATGTATAAAACTCATCCCAGTATGCACGGTATGGGAGAAACACTGGTGAAATTAAACATTTATGATATGTAAATGCCTTCTCCTCAGCCTTCTTCCTCCCCATAGTCATCTTTGAGGTGCTGGCTCTCTGACCTGTGGAGCAGAACACTGGCTATGGCATAGGCCTGGCCACATGGTATTCCTTTCCATCCTCCTAGCACCCTGACCCTGTCATTCTGGGGACAGGTGGGTGGGCTTGAAGGCTTGTGAATGCATGGGTGTGTGTGCACACTTAGAAACACAGTCCCTGCCAAGGCTCTTTAGAGACATGCTCTCTGCAAGCCAGAGAGTACCTGGTATGGTCTCCTTCCTGTACTGTGAATCAGAGGTGCTGTTTGTAGGGTTACAAACAAACAAACAAAAACAGAGAAGGCTCTGATTGGCTGGTCAGCATGTCTATTGGAGCTTTGTGGTGAAGGCAATGTTTACACTAAAGAAGGTTGACCCGCTTGTTGAGAGCTCCTTGAAATCCCTCGGTCCCATGCAAACCATGATTGATCTCTCTGTACTCAAGAGTCCATCTAGGAATTTCCAAGCTTGATTAATGAGTTGAACAAGCAAATTACTGCTTCTTTCTCAAGCACTTTATTTTTGCAATTTCTCCACAAACTCTTTCAATAACAAACATTTCAAAAGGACCAGCAAAGGAGAACTGAAACCAGGCTATGGTCCACCCTGTGGTTTCCTCAGCAGAACCCAGATCTCTGCTCCAACTGGTGGCTTAGCTGAAATGCCCTTGGGAAATTGCTGGTGTATGCCAGCCACGTGCAAACTGGTGACAGGTTCCTCTTTCCAAGTCACAGGGTGGGCATGCCCTGTGACTAGTGGGGAGCTACACGCTGTGATGTCATTGCAACCATCTCTCTACACAAAATCCTAAGAAAAGCCAGGGAGGTTGTGTAGCCCTTGTGCAACAACAGTTGACATCTGGAGAGCTTGTGTCCCTTTCCCCATTGAGTAGGAAACTGGGGGCCTCAATAACTCCTGAGTCACCCCAATAGCTTTCAGTAATGATTGAGGAGGAGGACCCCCATAACTCCTGAGCAGCATGGTGGAGAGCTTGGGGATGGCTCTCTCTCTGCTTGTGCTGGTTAGTTTTACATCATCTTGACACAAGCTAAAGTCATCTGAGAGGAGGGAACCTCAATTAAGAAAATCACTCCATAAGATCGGGTTGTAGACAGGCCTATGAGGCATTTTCATAATTAGTGATTGATGGGTGAGGATGCAGCACATTGTGGGAGGTGCCACCCCTTGCCTGGTAGTCCTGGGTTCTCTTAAGGAAGCAGGCTGAGCAAGCTATGGGTAGCAAGCCAGTAAGCAGCTCCCCTTCATGGCCTCTGCATCATTCCTGCCTCCAGGTTTCTACCCTCACTACTTGATGAACTGTTATAAGGAATTGTGAGTGAAATAAATCCTTTCCTCCCCAAGTTGCTTTTGGTCATGGTGTTTCATCATAGCAGTAGTAACCTTAACTAAGACACTGCTCTTGAACTTGTGTAGGCACAGGAAAGTCAAAATGGTTAGTGGTTGCAGAGCAGTGACACTTTTCAACCATCTTTGACATAAAGAATACCCTTAGTGACCTAAGAGTGAGTGGTGTTCAGTGAGGGATTAGGGTGGTACTCATAAACAAATCTCCTTTAACCCACAGGAAGGAGTGTCCATCACTCTTCAGTTTCAAGGATGTAGAGACGACCCAAAGAGGTCACACAGGCTAGTCCAGCTCTCTATTCCTAGGTAAGACACCTGTGTGAGGCTCACCTCTCAAATTAGCCTCTGTCACAGCTCATATAAGGACTAGTACCTCAGCCTGTCTGGAAGGGGCTGATTTGCACTTGGTTTCTTTTGAATATGAGTCCAAATGGAAAATCAAACTAAGGATATGGCCTCTTAAACCAGGGCATGTCACTGTCTCTGGCTCCCTATCAAGTACCTCTCTCCTTTCTCCTTCACCCAAACACTAAAAGAAGGAGCAGAGCTTTCTGTTGGGTGCTCTGGGGATTCTAGAAGACCTCCAAGCCCATCTTCAAATGTGGACTGACTTGTTCCTAAAGCAGGGGTCAGGTCCAGCTCCAGCAAAAGGAGTGTCCCAAGATCTAGGCCAGTGGTAGAAATCACCCCACCCTCCCTCTAAGATTCCCTGACTCTCTTGAGGTCAGACTGCTATCCTGTGATCAAGGGTAACACTGAGTTCCTTACCTGGACATGACAGCAATGGACATGGTCAGAGGGGGAGTCAGGCAGGAGCAGCTCAGTGTGCTCCTGTCCAGCTCTTGTTGGCAAATGTTAGGGCTGACCAGGGAGGGATTCTGTGCTCACAACACCCCATGCTTCCTGGGACCAGACGCTAACTTTGCCTCTAGCAGGGAGTAAGGGAGCAATCTTAAAGCTAGCCTTGTGGATACTGGCCTAGGGGTGGCATTGTTCATCCAGCTGTCACTCTTCTTCCTGCGCAACAAAGCAAAGGCTGTTACCTCCAGAAATGATGCAAGGAGCCCTTAGGGTACCAGCCTGCTCCCCTGGGCCTCCAATACCCAGTCTTAGTGGTGTGATGCTGCCGGATCTAAGGGCATCATGTGCTGCAGGCCTGGAAAGCTGACGCCCCAGCTATCAGAAGTTCCCGAAACCTAGAACACCCTGGAGCTGGTGCTGCATCGGGCAGTGGAGCCTCCCCTGCCTGTCCTGAGCTTCGGTTGCCTCGGCCACAAGGGAGAGAAAGACCCCACACAGCCCCTCACAAAGCCCCCCCCCCTCAGTCCACATCCGGTCTGAGATGTTTACTTTTCCTCCCCCACCTTCCGGTCCCACCTCCAATCCTCCCCTCACAGGCTACCTCCCACCACACCTTAGAACTACAGCCAGCCCAGAAGGACCCTACATAGAAGCAGGTCCAGAGAGCAAAATGCGTGGATGTGCCTCTTGCAGACCCCTTTCACACTATCCCGTTAAGGCTGTTCAGCAGACTGGCATCTTCCCCATGGCCCCAGCCTCCAGGCCTGCAGATCCTGTTTCTCTGGCCTTGTCCTATCCCCGTGTCTTACCTCACTCCCATCACAAGTGCCAGCTGAAGCCTACTGCAAACTCAGCTGCCTCCTGCAGACCTCCACGATCTTTCTTATGAGCTGCTGTCATTGCCTGTTAACTGCTACATGTCCTCTGACTTGTCCACCCACCGAGTCACTCCTCTCCCGCCATCGTTGTTGAGGGAGGGAATGCTGGACCTTGCCCTCTGAAACCCACACATGTCTCTGAGATGATTTTGTTAGTCTCCTGCTTGCCACCATCTGGGATCTCGTGGACCTAATCTATCCCCGAGCAGCAGACCCGCAGCTTGAGCACAGGGGTGGGGGTCATGACCACTGGGGATTAAGTGGATGGCTGGAATGGGTAGATTGATAGGGGAGTGGAAATGGGTCTGGATAGATGGCTGGGTATTGGAATGGTGCGTGGGTAGGTGGGGAAGTGGAAGTGTGGGTGGCTGTGTTGATGGGTAGGAGGATAAATAGGTGGGTGAATGGACAGATAGATGGACAGGTGAGTGGATGGATAGATGGGTAGGCAGGTGGATAAACAGTGTGCTGGCTAGTTTTTAATGTCAGCTTGACACAGGTTAGAGTCATTTGGGAAAAGGAAGTATCAATTTAAAAAATGCCTCTGGTGTATTAACCTTTAGGCAAGGCTATGGTACTCTTGTTGATTGATGTTTGATGTGGGAAGGCCCAGCTCACTGTGGGCTATGCACTCCTGGGCTGGTGATGCTGGGTAGTATAAGAAAGTAGACTGAGCAAGCCCTGAGGAGCAAGTCAGTAAGCAGCATTCTTCCATGTCTTCTGCCTCCATTCCTGTCGCCAGGTTTCTACCTGGATTTCCTGCCCTGACTTCCCTCAGTGGTAGAGTGTGACCTGGGAGCTTTAAGCTGAAATAAACACTTTCTTCTCCAAATTGCTTTTGGTAATGTGTTTTATCATAAGCATAGAAACCCTAACTAGGACAGATAGGTAGGTGAGTGAGGTGGTAGATAAATGGATAATGAATGGGTAGGTAAATGGATGGACAGATGGATGTATGGACCAACACATTGGGTGGATGAATGTATGAGTGGCTAAGTGGATGGGTAGTTGAGTGGATAGATAGGTGGATTGGTGGATAAGTGGAAGGATGGACAGAAGGATGGATGGACAAGTAGATTAGTGGGTATAAGGGTGAAGATTGACCTAAAGAAGTCCTTTCAGCCCTGAAAATGACTCAGGGAATTAAGTATGGATAGGTCTTGCTTTGGTGGTGACTAAGCCTTGCCTGAATCCAGCCTCCTGGTTCCAGATAAGGACAGTGGCTCTGTTTGGGCCACTGCTTTCACCACATCTTCCCTACCTCTGGCTTGTTAGGGAAGAGCACAAATGGCGGTTAGAACCACTGCAGTGAATTCTAGAGGAACCCCATGGCATTGAGGATGTGACCTGGCTGGGCAGATGAGGCTGTGACATTGGACCTGGCTGGATCTGGGAGCCAGACCAGTCTCAGACTCTGGGAAGATCACCAGAATTAAGGACTTCCCATTGCTATACTAAGAAGGCCCTGGTCCCAGGTAGGGGGTACCTGGAGTTCCTGCTTGGCTCAGTGGCTGCAGCTGGGTGCAGGGTGCTGGAAGAGCCAGCCGCTCTTACTAGAATGCTGAGTATACCATGGTTAGCTGGGAGAGCTTTCAAATTGGTTCAGAAGATGCTAAGACTGATTCCACTCTCCAGCAGCCTCTAGGTCCCAGACAGGGACTGGGAGGGTGGGATGCGATTCTCCAGTCACAGCAGGGCTCCAAACAGCTGCAATCCCACAATGTTTGCTGCTGCCACCACTACAGACCCACACAGGGTTGTCTAGGCGGAGAGACTCTACACCTAATGACCTTGGTCTTTCTATGGCAGAGAGAAAGGACTTCCTGCTGCCACCAGGCACGCACCTATGGGGATGGCCATCTAAGCAGTGCCAGAGCAAGCAGCCTCCACCAGCCACTCCACCAGGGCCCTCAGCCACTTCCTGTGCATGAGTTCCTCCACTATGGCCCCAGTCACCCCTCCCAAGGCTCCTGTCCTCTTTGCTGGACTGTTTTACACATTCACTGAACACTAACCCTGGACCTGGGTTCAGAGACAGAGCTTCGAGCACAGTCAGCAGGTCCCCTTCAGAGATTTCCTGAACTCCCTCTGGGTTGGGGGTGGCATCAGAAGCAAACACGTGGTATGCACTGTGTTGGGTGGAGCTCAATGCTTGCAGAAAGATAAGAAGACAGAAGGGGACAGCATGCTACACTGAGAGGAGCCAAGACAAACATTGACAAGGTGATAGCTGAGCTGCAACCCAAGCACTAGCATATGTTCTTATCCCAGGAGCATATCTGTCCTTACAGCAGCCTCAGCCCTGATCTACAGAGGGTCGTGTAGATGGCCAGAAGACACACAGCAAATAGGCAGTCATTGAGCCCATTTCTCCTCTCTCAGAGGCTTTCTGCTTCCCCACTAAGAGAAGGTCAAGCCAGGTAAACCTTGGCCATGTGGAGTAAGCAAGGGTCTACTAAAACAAAAAAAAAAGGAAGATAAGAAAGAAATGTTGCCAGGTGTCCACAAGCCAGGGTGACTCTCCCTCTTGTCTGTATTATAGGTTCTTTGCTTTCCAAACTCTATGCAGTGGGGTCTACTCCTTCAAAGGACAAATATAACAAATTAAAAAAAATACTTCATCCAGTTTTTGAAAGGCATCAAAATGCCCCTAATCTGGTGGCCAGGACACTGTGAAGTGTCAGACCCCTCCAAATGCCAATTTGAATTAAAAGGTAGTGCCATGAACTGAATATGAAATGTCCCCGTATGTTGGTGGCCCTGTTCCCAGAGGTGATAGGACCTTTAGAAGGTGAGATCTGGCTGGCGGAAGTGGGTCATCAGATGCGGGTTCTTGGGTGTGTGTTGTTCTCAGCTGTAGCCTGGTTATCTATCATCTGTGATGTGAACAGTCCTGCCTCAAGGTCCCACTGCCTCAAACTGAGTTGCTACTGCCAAGATGTATGCAAACATTGAATCAAAACCAATCCATCACCTTCAAGTTGTTTCTGTCAGGAATTAGGGTCACAGTGAGGTCAAAATAACCAATACAGATGGCTACAGAATGAAGTCCCAGCCTGTCTCAGGCCCACTGAGCTCCCTAATTCAAGCATGCCAGCTCACACGTGCCTGGGAGGATGCAGGCACATGCCTCAGAGATGATAAAGAGCTTTGATCTACTTCCATTTCTGTTGCTATGACAAACATCAGGACTGAAAACAATACAGGTAGGAAAGGCTTGATTTCAGCTTACAGGTCACAGCCCATCATTGAGGGTTGATCAGTCACGGCAGGAACTCAAGGCAAGGGCTTGAAGTGGAGACCACAGAGAGATACTGCTTCCTTCCAGGCCTGTTCACTCCTGCTCCTGATCAGCCAGCTTTCTTATACAGTGGTCTGAGCCCTCCTCCACCAATTAGCAATCAAAAATAGTCCCACAGATGTACACAGGTTGGTCTGCTAGAGGCAATCCCTCACTTGAGGTTCCCTCTTCCTGGGTGACTCAGTGTCAAGTTGACAATATAAACTAAACTGTATAGGCTTTGACCCATACATATCAATGACAAATCCTCAGATCAGCAAGGATGGATACCCACTTCAGGAAGGGTCAATAGGGACCGTCTCTGCACTACTGACCAGGGCTGAGGACAGAAGCTGGTAATAGGCCTTGAGTCTGGACAAATCAGCTGAAGGGGAAAGGGGCTTAACCCTGTGGACATCTCAGGATCCTGTGTCTTCCCTGTATACCACACCCCCAGCACCAAGGACACCTTCTATGACTTGAAGGGAACTGGCAAGTTCTTTAAGTGAGAAAAGAAGAGCCACTTCTGTGCCCACCCCCTGCCTGCCTCCATCTATCCCTTGCACCTCCCTACCCCCAACCCCGCCTTCTGAGTTTGGAGCATCTCTACCTGAGCTCTTTTGTTTCTCACTCCCTGAAAGCTTTCAGCTTCTCTGTGGCTGCAGGAAGCTTTGATTCGCTGCCGAGAATCTGGGCTGTGGCTTTGGGGCTCAAAAAAGGGGGGACCATTTCTCTGGGGAAGCACGGGAGGAAAATCATTTCGGTGACTGTAGGTAATTAAGTCGCCACAGCGCTATGGAACATGCATTATATTATACGATGATTAATCCCTGGGACAGCAGGGAGATTTTTCATCTTCAAAGTGCTCCTCAGCTGCTCATTAATCATCTCAGTCCCAAGGAAAGACAGGCTGTTTGTGTTCCTAGTAGTGGGGAAACTGAGTCAACTGGGTGTCTCTGACCCCATCCCCCAGGGCTCAGGGTAGAAGCAAAGCAGGTCAGTGCCACCATGGGCTTGCTCCCCAGGTGCCTTGTCCTGGTGGCATCAGCCTGCTTCCCAGCTTCACAGAGACCTGGATGAAAATCAATAGAAATGTTATTTTAACTGAAAAGAAAGCTGCCAGGCTCTGCTGGCAGGGGCTGCCAACGCCCGCCCGTTTTCATCTGCTTTTGTTCTCTCTGCCTGGGTACCTGCACATTTGCAGTGCGCAGCCTCCCTGGGAAAGCAAGGCATCTTCCAGTTTTCTCAGTGAGCAGTTTAAAGGAAAGTGCTGTTTTTCTCACAGACGCCTTCCTTTGCAATTGGGACATCGTGCTATAAATACAGCCCATCCTGCTTTGCATTCAAATTGTTGTGAAAGTTTAGGGCTGTAAATAATATGTTCTAGGTGCTCGAGACAGAATTTTTATTATTATTTTTTTTCCTCCCAGTTCCTGGAGCCAGTGATAAATTAAACATTTCTTTTACACTCCCACCCCGAAATACGAAATACCAGGCTGATTGCTTCACACCTGACATCAAGCGTAAAGGTGACCTGTGGTGAGCAGAGGGTGGGGAGCTGCTCTGAGCAAGGGGGGGCGGGAGGTTGGGAGCAGGGATGGAAGATACTTTTCTGAACTTGATGATGTTTTCATCTGAATGACCTTCTGATAGCAAGAAGGGGTTGCTCCCAGAGATCTCTTTCACACAGGGGAAACTGAGGCTGAGAGATGTCTGCTGCAAACATATCCCCTATATGACTACACAGTGCCCCCTGGCCTGCAGTGCTTTTCCACTGGGTGTGCTGGATGGAGGAGATGGGAACAGCTAGTCTTTGAGCCCAGCTAGAAGAAACAGGCTGCCAGGCACTGTGGACAGGCAGAGCAAACTGGCAGCGGCAGACAGGCCCTTACGGCATAATCTTGTGCTCAATCTCCAGTCTCAGTTTCCATGCCTTGAAATGAAATAAGAATCAGAATTCCTTAGGCCCTAGGGAGGAGTAAGAAATGTCTTTGATGTGCTTATGGGGGAGCAGCTGTGACCAAGGACCCCATACCCAGGAATGATACCACTCCTTAAGCTTTTGAAGACACGCAGGGTGCTAGGAACTCCAGCCGACACCAAGCCCATAGATATATTTTCTTACTCCATAAGCCCCTTGGCTGGGTCTACCAGGAAGCTGCATCCATCAGCTAGGACCTGTGTTATAGATGCAAGAGGGTTCATCCTGGAACAGCACACACACACACACACACACACACACACACACACACACACACACAGGGCCACATGCATGTACACTCAGATTTACATGCATACATGTTCACAGGTTCATATATACACATGTTTACAGACTCATGCACATAAGCTCACAGGCTTACATGCACAGGCGCCCATAGGTTCTTAGCATGCACTCTCACAAGCTCACATGCTTGAGCACACATAAGCTCATATGAAAACACACTCATTGGCTCTCATGCATACACATTCTTGGTTTTGCACACACTCTTCAGCATACTTCATCCTCCATCCCCCAACCTGGTTCCAGCAGAGGCTTCCCCTAGGCCAGTGGAAGCCTTGTGCACTCGCTACACGTGCCCAGCAGCAGCAATAGCAGCAGCGGCACAGAAGACAGAGCTCAGGGATAATGCTCTGCTTCAGCTCACCTCCAGACCAGGACATAGGGGTCCCTACTCAGCTCTGGGGACACTCTTGCCATCTGTCTTCGAGGACTCTAAAGACAGATAGGGACAGGCTAAGCTGCTCTAGGCTGCTCCTCCAGTACAGATCTCAATGACAACCTTCTGTACTTCAGTACCCTTTGCTATGCCAATCAACCTGAGGGCCAGCAGGCTATAGCCCCATGTACAGATGAAGAGGAAAGGAGCTAGGACTCCGAGCACACCCACCCCAAATTCACTAAACTGGGTCTTTTCAGGCAGTACCAACAGGGTAGAGGCTCCCTTGGGAAACCCTAGAAAGCTCTCAGTATTGTGAAGAGCCCTTCCAGCTATTCCAAACTGGCCTGCCAGGGCTTCTACACCATCATCTGCAGAAAACCTTGTCCCTCAAGTGGCACTGTGTCCTGGATGGGGTGTTAATGACACTAGCTAGCATCAGGGTCCAAGTGACTGTTGGGTTGCAGACTCAGTACTGAGCTCTTTGACCATCCTGCCCTGTCTTTCCCAATCTCAGTACACTGAAGCCCTGCTTTTCCGGCTCCATCCTGCTAGTTTTGTCTGCCTTTCGTGAAGCAAAACCTTTCTTTTATGAGATTGGCTGCTAGGATTACTGGGCTAGCTTCACTTCCATCAGAGGCTCTGTCCAGTGTCAGCCCATTGACTGCCCACCTGTGTAGACCTCCTAGGAAAACAGCAGGCAGTTCCTTTTATCTTGTGGTGTTCAGAGGGATCCCCATCTCACCACCTCCTCCTGGTGTCCCCAGACCTCACCTTGGCAGGCAACACTGTGGGACAGTGTGTTCTCAGCAGCTCAACTCCTGGGGTCTTGAGGGGCCATTGCAGTCCACAGACAAGTTTCTTGGAGCCTCTCTCTGGCACAGCACCCACCAGGAACCCATCACCCTCAGAGTGCCCTTGGGCTTGCAGCATTATGTGGCCTCAACCCTTTGTCAGAACCACTGGAGGCTATTAGCCACCATCACACTGAGGCAATGTGCACCCAGGAAATGCATTTTCAGTTACAAGACACATGATCTGAAGTTACTTTCTTGCCCTGTACCCCATCCCTCACCTATAAGTAGGGGTGATGAGATAAATCTCAGAACATGTGCAAAGAGCTAGGGACAGGAACTTTGGGCAGAGTGAGCTCTGATGAGCTGAGTGGCTTTGAGCACCAAGATGAGCTCAGTGTTCTGATTACAAATACCATGCAGCTTGTCATGGCAAGGCTGGAGAAACACAAAACAGAGAAAAAGGAAATCAGAGCTGCCAAGACACAGCAACCATAGACATTTCAGAGGCTCCCCTCATCTGTCTGTGATTATCTGGAAGCCACCGAATCAGCCTCTGGCTGGGACCTCACACTGAGGGGAGATGCTTTCCTGAGACTCGCTTCTCTTCTTTCATGGATGCTTGGCAGATCACACCCACTTTCCCCACCACAGCTAGCAGGCTTTGCCTAAACTCTGTGTAGCTGCACCTGCTGAATCTCTTTCTCACAAGGATACAGGTTCTCCCTATCCCAGGCCAGTCTTCCTGCCAATTACATTGATGAGAAACTGAGCTACCATGGAGAACTCTATTGGGTCATGTCCCATCTGAATTGCTGGAGCCAAACCCACCTGTGTCCAAAGGCTGGACTCCAGCCCCAGGTAGATTCCCACCATCTGGATCCAAGGGGCAGACAACATGCATAGACCTTTGAGTAACACAAGGAAGTCTTGGCTATTAGCTAAGTGGGAAGCCCAAACCCACTGCTCAGAGATGGAAGAGGCATCTCCAGCCTTGAAGCCCTGTGGCTCCCCAAGGGCATCCCATCCAGCTCCTATGACTGAGTTACTCAAAGCTATTGTGGGACTTGCTTCTGACTGAGAACAGAGTGTATGGAGCAACCTCCACCATGAGCAGCAGGGGAAAATGGCAGGAGGTCATGCCTTCCTGTCCTATCACTGCTACAGTGATAGCAATGATGGCGTCCCCAGAAAATGGCCCATCCATAGTGCTGGTGCTGGCCTTCTCCCCAGATGGCTTCAGCCTAGGGTTCCTGGAATGCCTGGGGTGCTGCATGCCAGAATCATCAACTCACTAGGGGGCCCCATCTATGGAGAGGCAGAGGATAGCCCGCTAACTGATTATATATGCATCATTTGTTAGAATGGCTTACAGGCTGGGCTGTTGTCTAGCTAGTCCAACAATGGCTGTCTACCAACAGAAGGACCAAGAGTCTAGTAGTTGTTTAGTCCACAGGACTGGATGTCTCAGTTGGTCTTCAGTATATGCTGAAATCCCAAAGAAGTACACTCTAATGCTAGTCAGTGAAGGAATGGCAGTGAAGGAATAGGCTTGCCAGGGACAGAAAGCAGGGAAAGACAGTGAGCTTCCTTCTTCCATGTCCTTAGCACAGGCTGCCAGCAGAAGGTGGGGCCCAGACTAAAGGTGGGTTTTTCTGCCTCAAAAGATCTAGATTGAAGGTGTATCTTCCCACCTCAAAAGATCTGGATTAAAAGTGGATCTTTCCACTTCAAACGATTTAATTAATGGGAAAAAACCCTCAAGGGTATGCCCAACCACTTGGGGTTTAGTTAATTCAAGATATAGTCAAGCTGACAACCAAGAATAGCCATCACACCCATTAGTCTGGATGGCTCCAAACCATCTCTGGCTCCTGGTCACAGATGACATATCCAGGTAGTTACCCAGGCCGGTACACAACTTTCTGTCCCCCCAAAGTTCCTGGTGCCCTCCTCTCTCCTTCTTGCAATGATCAGGACTGAAACAGCCATTGACATGTTTCCCAAGAGTGAGAACCCTTCCTGTGGGTGGGCTTTGCGGGATTTCCCACCTGAAAAGGTGGGAAGGGGGTACTACTGTGACTCATTGTCTCCTGCCTCTGCCCTCAGCTGTCTAAAGGATCCATGGCCCCCTCTGCAGAATCTTGCTGTAGGGCAGGAGAGGAGGTGGCCTTCCTTTCTCTCACATGCCATCATATCCCCTGTCTCCTGAGGCCACATGTTGTACATACCATTCCCCAGTGTGCTTCTTCAGGCCCGAGCCTGCTGAAGGAACAGATCTCCAAGGCAGGGATGGAATTTTGCAGATCCTGGGGTCACATTCCAGGGCTCAGAGAGACCACAAAGTCTCAGAGAGAGACTCCCTCCCCAGAGAGTAATGGTGGAGCCTGGCCTTTGACACCCCCTGTAGCCACTGTCTAACCATGCGCTGTGTGCCTTGGTCTGGTTGTGTACTGGCTTCACACCCATCTGCTACCATCCTCTTCCCAGGAGAGCCTTAGGAACACAGCCAGCATTTGTCTTGCTCATCAGCTCTCATGGAATGATTGAATGAAGAAAGTGGATCCTTCTCTGTGCTGGCTGTGGACTGGGGCACTGGAAATGTGGAGGTGGTAAAAGACAGTCCCTGCCCATAGCCATCCATGACTGGGGAAGTACTCTGAATACCTAGCCACTTCCTGCCTAAGTCTCTACCCAAGACAAATGCCAAACTGTGTCCATCCGTGAAACCATATAGCATCATACGTTTGTTCATTATCACCAAATCCACATGCCCCTCCACAGAAAAGCAGATCAGCAAATCATGATATGGAAGCCATTGCCATGATTTCTAAGACTAGGTACTCAATCATGGTGATGGACACCAAGGAATGAACATAGTTCTTGGGGAGGGGCATTTGGGAAGGATTTTGGGGATCTTCGCAGAGTGACAGAAATACTGTACACTCAGTGGGTTAAGTGAGTGCCTCCGATGGCTGTGTTCATGCAGATCTGACACTATATTAAGATAAAAAGAGGAAGGGGAAGTGTAAGCCTTACCACAGGCCTGCTGCATGCCTGGGATACTGCACAGCTCTGCTTGCATCCAGGGTCCCGAAGCTGGAGCTGCTTTGCCTAGCACAGCCAGGCTCACACCCCACCCCTGGGCCTTCGGGATGTGGGCCATGGGTAGGTGTAGATAGAGTCTTTCTTGGCTTTGATACTGTTTTGATAGCTTTATTGAGCCAAAATTCACATCTCATAAATTTTACTGATTTAAAGTATACAATTCAGTGCATTTTAGTATATTCTGCATCTGAGCAGCCATCAGCACAGTCTAATTTGAGAGCATCTTCATCCTCCTCCAACTGAGAAACTGCACTCCCAGTTCCACCCCTCTCCAGAGTCCTGACTGCCTCTTCCTAGCATTTGCACAGACTGGCAACTCCACTTAGCAAAACTCTTCAAGACTCAGCCATGTTGCAACATGTGACAGTATTTCATTTTTTTGTGGTCAGTGATATTCCACTATCTGCATAGACAGCTTTCCTGATAAATCGGCTGATGGACTTAGGGGCGGTACTTTTCTGGCTATGAGTAACACAGCCATGGACACTCAGGCTGGGTTCGTGAAGGAACATGCCTGCTGGGGTGAATGGTGATTCTGTCTCCATTCCTGTCAGCAGCCAGCCTGTCTCTGTACCATTTCACAGTCACTGTGCAGTTTCAGAGGTCCCACCCTCCCTGTCTCCTCTCCAACATTGTGTGTTGGTTGTCTTTGTTCTTATAGCCACCCAGATGGACGTGAAGTGGCTTCTTGCAATAGTGCAGATCTGCATCTCTCTGATTTAATGTAATCACACATGTTTTCATGTGCTTGTTGGCCATGTACATGCCTTCTATCTATTTAATTCTCTTTTCTTTAAAACATTGGTTTGTGTGTCTGTTACCTATGAAGTAGAAAGAGTTTTGCATATCTTCTGGGTACAAATTCCTTGTCGGCTCATGGATTTGCAGCTGCTCTCTTCATTCCGTCCACTGTCTTATCACTTTCTTATTGCTTGAAACACAAAAGGTTTTAATTTATGAAGTCTAATTTATCTTGGGTTTTTATTTTTGTTTTGTTTTGTTTCTTGCACTTTTGATGTCACATCCAAGAAACTGTTGCATAACTCAAGGCTGTGGAGACAAATGCCTACAATTTCCCTAAGACTTTTGTAGTTTTAGCCCTATAACTCTCTCTCTCTCTCTCCCTCTCTCTCTCTCTCTCTCTCTCTCTCTCTCTCTCTCTCTCTCTCTCTCTCTCTCTCTCCTCTCTCTCTCTCTCTTTCTCTCTTTCTCTCTGTGGGTGTGGGTGGGTGTGGGTGTGTGGGTGTGAGTGTGGCTATGCATACACAGAGACCAGACATTGGAAGTCCTGCTCTATCACTGTCCACCTTATTCCTTTGAGACAGGGTCTTTCTTTATGCCTGGGGATTGATGTTTTTATGGTAGGCTGGAAGTTAGCAAGTTCCCATGATCCTTCTGTCTCTACCCTGCCCTGGAGTTGCAGACACATGTGACCATGCCTGGATATTCAGTCATTTATTTATTTTTTGTATCTTTCTGTCTTTCACCTCATGCCTCCCAATCCCACCCATCTCCCACCCCACCCCAAAAATAAAACAGAATAAAATTTAAGAGAAAAAGAAGGGGGGAAGAAAAAAAGGAAGAAGGGGAAAATCTCACGATGGAAGCTGCAGTGTGACTCAGTAAACCCCTTTATCCATATAAAAAGAATGGACACTGGGCCCTCACTGGAACTCTTCCTTGGACATTGCTACCCTATGTTGTGGAGATCCTGCAGTCCTAGGTCCATAGGATTGACCCCCCAACTTGCTCCAGCAGATCTCAGATTGGGTGGATGTTTGGGTAGGCCAACACAAAATCCTAGTTCTGGAACTGGGTAGTTTCAGGGTCAGTCAGCCAACCAGCTCTCCCTTGTCATCAGCACTAGGGTGGGCTCTCCAGCATTGCCCTGGCTAGCTCACCCCTTGCAATGATGAGCAAGGAGCAGGGCCAATTCCCTGGCTGTCACATCCTCAGAGTCAGTTTTCCCACACCTACACCTCCAGGGACAGCTCCACTGTGTTGCCCAAGCAAGGCACAGGGGCCACTCTCCTGGGTGCTGCCACTGATGATGGGCAGGGACAGCTCTCCTGCTCTTATGACCTCAGGGACAACTTTCCCACCTGCCTCAGGTATTGATGGGGGGCAGGAGGGCATCTCTCCCATGCCCATGCCGCCAGAAGACAGATGAGTATTGGGGATAGCTCTCCCATGCTCACAACTTCGGGGCTGGCTCACCATACCTCGGCCAAAAGGGTTGGCTCCATGCCTGGATTTATATGTGAATATAGAGTCTCCAAATTCAAATCCTCACACTGACATAGCAAATGCTACTGACAACTCATCCCAGGCCCACCCTCAGGGTTGTGAGCCATTTTGAATTTTTAAAAGTTTTATTATATTTATCTATTGAGTGTGTGTGTATGTGTGTGTGTGTGTGTGTGTGTGTGTGTGTGTGTGTGTGTGTGTCCCATGACTTGCACATGGAGGTTAGAGGGCGGCTTTCAGGAGTCAGTTTATACTTTCCTCAGATTGACCTCAGGTTGTCAGGGTTGGCAGCAAATACATTTGTGGAGTTGGTTTTTTCTTTATTCTTTACTCTTTGGGGGGCTCTACACTCAGCTCCCAAATGAATACATGGAGACTATTCCTTCCTTGGCATGGCTTATTTCTTGCCAACTTTTCTAAAATTATCCCATCTACCTTTTGCCTCTGGGCTTTTACTTTTCTCTATTTCTGTATATCTTTTTCTATTTTTTCTTTCTTTCTTGTTCTGTGTCTGGCTGTGTGTCTGGCTGGCTGGCCCCTGGCATCCTCTTCTCCTTCTCTTTATTCTCTCTGCCTGGCAGCCCTGCCTGTCCCTCACCTATCTAGCTGTTGACTGTTCAGCTCTTTATTAGACCCGTCAGGTATTTTAGATAGGCAAAGCAATACAGCTTCCCAGAGTTAAACAAAGGCAACATGAAAGAATGCAACACATTTTTACATCATTAAACAAATACTACACAGCATGAACAAATGTAACACACCTTAAATAATATTCCACAACACGTTTGCCCACTGAGCCACCTCATTGGCCTAATTTTTACATATGAATAACTTTTAAATATTCAGTTGTCACCGCAATCTTTTCCCTCTGGTGTTGTCCTCCTAAATGAAGGCCATTTGACCATATCTATATATCAGGAGCTGCTGTGCTGTTATGATCACAATACCCAAGGGAACAATGGAAGGGGGAGGATTGATTTGCGCTCAGTAGTTCAGAGTTTAGTGCATTATGGCAGAGACAATGAAGGAACAAGGGAGCTCACCTCACAGTGACCAGAAAGCAGACAGGCAAGAAGGGGCAAACAGTGACTTGCTTCCTCCTAAAGTCCTCAGAACCTTCCAAAATGCTAGGGACAGAATGTTCAGCATCCTGAGGAGGAACTTTTATAGCCAATCATAACATCCGAGTACCATCGGCCTCCATTCTGCTGACCCATGTGCTACCCAGATGGCAGTGCACACTGTCTTTGTGGCAGCCTGGCCACTGGCTTTGAAATCAAAGAGTGAGTGTCCAACTTGGCCCTTGTTCTTCAGAGTAATATGAGGTCTAGAATCTGCTTATCTAGTTCATTAAAAAAAAATCACTACATTTTGTTTAGTGTGTGTGACGCACACACACATACACACGTGCACGTGCATGCCAGGACTTGCGTGTGGAGTTCAGAGGACAGATTTCAGGAGTCAGTTCTCTGCTTTCATCATGTGGATCCCCAGATCAAACTCAAGCCATTAGGATTGACAGCAAAAGCCTTTACCTGCTGAGCTGTCTCACCAGCTCAGTTTATTTATTTCAACAAAAAGCAAAAAGGGACTCCATCTAGGGTTCTGAAAGGCATTACACTGTATCTGTGGATACACTGAGAGTACACTGTCATTTTTAAAACCCTAAGTTATCCTTCTAGAGATGCAGGGACGTCTTTCTGCGACTAAGGCTTCCTTCGTCTCTGTGAACAGTATTTTAGAAATTTTGGTTTACAAGTCTGGCACCTTAATAATTTTGTTCTTTGTGATGTTAACATGGTGGGTTTTTTTTTTCCAGTTTTGCTGTTGAATTGTTACAGGTACATAAAGAAAAAAATGATCTAAGAACTTTACGGTTTGGTTTTAGGTTTTGGTCTTTTTGAGATAGGGCCTCACTACATAGACCTGGCTGTCCTGAAACTAGCTGTGTAGATTGGAGACTAAATTGGCCTTGTACTAACAGAGGTCCTCCTGCCTCTGCTTCCCTTGGGCTGGGTTGATGGTGAATGCCACCACGCCAGTTTAATGAAACATGAAGGATGTTTATATACTGACCTTATACTTGGTTGTACTGTTGAAAGCTCCTGTTTGTTCTAAAGGTTTTTTATTAAGTAATATTTTAGGGAGACTTTGTCATCTATAGCCTAAGATGGTTTTGTTTTCTACTGTCTGGATCCCCTAGCAGTTTTCTTGTGTCTATTTGCTTTGTCTGGGCTCAGAGGGAAACAGACAGGCTTCCTTGTGCAGCTCCTGGTCTCGCTGGAAAACAGCCTATTTTTCTGCAGTAGGTGGGGATAGTTCCAGGCTCTAGAAAATGTACCCATTTTCACAGGGTTCCAGAGCTTTCCTCTGCTCTCTGCAAACCCCAGAATCACCAAGGAAGAGTCCCAGGACTCTTTACTCATCTCTGCCTGCTTCAGGCCTATAGTAATTATTTTTTCTATAATAAAATACTCTGACAAAGACCACTTAATCGAGAAAGGGTTTGTTTCAGCTCACAGTTCCAAGTGACAGTCCTCCATGGTGGGGATACTACAGCAGCAGGAGCTTGAGGCAGCTGGCCGCAGTATCCTCAGTCAGGAAGCAGGTAGACAAATATCTGCTCAGCTGACTTCTTTTTTATTCAGCCCAGGACTCAAGCACAGGGAATGGTGTCACCCACTTTCAGGGTGGTCTTCCCACCTCAGTGGACCTAAGCTGGATCATCCCCACAGGTGGACGCTGAGGCTTGTCTCCTAGGGGACTCCAGATCCTGTCTAGTCGGTAGTTACTACTAAAGGTCCCGAGAGCTGGCCTGGTCCTCTGCCTCCTCTGACCTTTTCAGGATGTCAAACAAAGTCCACCAGCTTTCTCCCACCTGACCATGAATCCATCAGCTAATGGACCAAATCCAGGTCTCCTGTGCCCCAATCTCCCTGGAAATTCTCCCAGCCAGAAGTGGGGGAGACCAGAGGCTGTAGGACTGCAGTATGCAAATGCCAGGAAGGGCAGGCAGATGCAGGCTGTTGAGGACTTGTAGCTGTCAGGCCCCTTAGGAACACGTTGTCAGACAGGTGATGGAGGGATAATGATACTACGCTTCCTGGTTTAACAACCATCAAGTGTCAGGGGGAGAAATGAAGTCTGGGGGCAGCACAGACTCTAGCCGTGTTTCTATTAAATGTCTTGCAAATTTTGTTTCTTCGATGAATAGTTATTGAACTCCTGTTTTGTGCCTGAGACTAGGAGGCGAGGAGGGAAGGAGGACACAGACAGAAGCCCTGCTCTCTTCTCTTGGAGCACAGAGCTGTGTCTGGTGGCTCCATTGGGGAAGCAGCTTCCTGAACTAGTTGTCGGGACCAGGATTGTCCCTGGCTGAGATGGTGGGCAGAGGACTTTCTTTAGGACCCTGTACCATGGGTTGGGGGTCCTGGAGTCCAGGCCCAGGAGTCCTGTTTAGAGAAGAGAGAAAGCAGCTGGCAGGGCAGAAAGGAGAATATATGTTCCCTCTCCATCCTCATTGCAGCCCTAGACTGGGGCTGACACAAGATCCTTATTGTGCCATGACTGAGAGATGCCAGAACCATGTTAACAGTGGCCTCAGTCACCTAACAGGGACTGTGTGGAAGGAGATGATGGTGGTACACTACACTTAACTTCTCTGCCAGCTTGGACTGCAAACAGACCCCTAGATTCACACCATGGGGGCTTCACAGAACATCAACATGGAGACGCATCCACTGGAGACACAACACATACACACTTCATGGAGATGCACATACTGATAAATTATGAATTAAACTGATGCTGAGATGTAATGAGCAAGGTCCACCTGGGGCTTCAGGGCTGACTGGAGGATCCTGCAGAGTGGTCTTCTTCTACTCACTCAGGGCCTCCAGAAACCCCTGCTGTGAGCTCTCCACACAGTGGCATGAGGAGAGCGCTTCAGTTCTGCCCTCCAGGGTCAAGCCACAGACGGTCAGCCTATCGATCCATGCTTCCTGGGCACAGTAGCTTCTCTGATGCTGCTCTTGTCTGGGCAGGAAGAAGGGAGGTTTTGGAGGTGGCTCAGATTGGTCAAGACAGATACTACCTACTCCCCCCACCCATAATTGCAAGAAAAGGCCTACATCTAAGAGAGATGCAAGCCACGGGTGCAGCAATACTGGGTCTCTCCAGTGCCATGTGGAAGGTTGAATAAAGAATAATATTTTCTGAAATGCTCTTCTCTCCTTATAGTTTCAAAGAATCAGAAAAAAAAGGAATAGTCTTGTCTTAGTCAGGGTTACTATTGCTGTGGTAAAGCACCACAGCCAAAAGCAAGCTGGGGAGGAAAGGGTTTATCTGACTTACTATTCCACATTATAGACCATTACTGAAGGAAGTCAGGGAAGTAACTCAAGCAGGGTGAGAACCTGGAGGCAGGAGCTGATGCAGAGGCCATGGAGGAGAGCTGCTTACTGATCTATTCTTCATGGCTTGCTCAACCAGCTTTTTTATAGAAGCCATGGCCACCAACCCAGGGATGTCATCGCCCTTGATGGACTGGACCCTCCCCCATCAATCACTAGTTAAGAAAACGTCCTACAGGCTTGCTTACAGCCCAATCATATGAAAGCATTTTCTCAATTGAGGCTGCCTTCTCTTAGATGTCTGTTGCTTGTGTAGAGTTGACATAAGACTGTCCAGCACAAGTCTGTAGGCCTCTTTATACACACCTTTGGTCCCTAAACAGAATTACACATTTAGACCAGGCGTGTAGTCACTCCTTCCATTATTGAGTGCCGTGTGCACACACGCACACGTGTGTGTGTGTGTGTGTGTGTGTGTGTGTGTGTTGTGTGAGTATGTGTGTGTGAGTGTGTGTGTGTGAGTGTGTGTGTGAGTGTGTGTGTGTGAGTGTGTGTGTGTGAGTATGTGTGTGTGTGTGTGAGTGTGAGTGTGTGTGTGTGTGTGTGTGTGTGTGTGTGTGTGTGTGTGTGTGTATGTGTTGTCCTGGTTGGCTTTTTGTCAACATGACACAAACTAGAGTTATCTGGGAAGAGGATCCTCAATTGAGAAAATGCCTCCATCAGATTGACCTATAGGCAAGCCTGTGCTGCATTTTCTTTATAAATGATTAATGTAGGAGGGCTCTGCCCATTGATGGTGGTGCCATCCATGGACAGGTGGTTCCGGATGGTGTGAGGAAGTTAGCTGAGCAAACTAGTAATAAGCTCTCCTTTCTTGTCTCTGCTTCAATCCTTGCCTCAGGTTGCTGCCTCAATTTTCTCTGGTGATGGACTGGAACTTGTTAGCCAAATAAACCCTTCCTCCCCACATTGCTTTTGGTCATGGTGTTTATCACAACAATAGAAAGTAGACTAAGACATGTGTACATATCTGCATGTATGTGCGTGTGCCTGAGTGTTCCAAGGAGTAACCATGAGAGAAGGTGGGTGTCTGTCAGTGTGACTCCACTAAAACAGTAGGGAAACAGGAGAGAGGTGGGGAGTGTGTGTGTGTGTGTGTGTGTGTGTGTGTGTGTGTGTTGGCTGGCAAGTTCACAGACACTTTCAGATCTAAGTGAGGGACAAAGCCCACTCCTGTCTGTCGCACAGGTCTCAGGCTGTGGCCGGTGTTCTGTCTATGTGCTCCATGAAGCTGGCTATCCAGAAGCTGACCATGTGTGTTGAACCCTGTCCCTTGTGCATGGTGTGATGACCCTCATCTTGAAATCAGAGTGGCTATGATGCCCACATGAGATCCTAGAATGGGAGGTGTGTCATTAGATTCTCACCAGATTCTAGCTGCTTCTAATTCTGCCCAACTGCACATGGTTTTAGCAGGTTCTAGAGTGTGTAGTTGGTGGAAGATTGACTGGGTGGGACTCCAGGGATGTGGGTTTCATGCTGGGGTGGGACTTTTGGTGCTATGCCTGCTTGTGCATGTCCTGTGTGGTCCTGTGAGAAACTCCTCACTTGTGTTTATGTAAGTTATCCCAATAAAGTGACTGGCTCATCAAGACTTGTGTAGTCTTCACTCTGTCACTTCTCTCTGCACCCAAGGTGAGTAGAGACAGATTCCAAGAAGTCACACAATGCTGTGGCTCCTTCCTGGTGACCTAGTTCCTTGCCCCTGAAGCACTTGAGCTGTTGAGCATTGCAACTCAGGAAATAGAGCTTTCCACTTCAGTGAGTGTCTGGAGGAAGAGGCAGGTGCCCCTGGGGCCCAGTTGATGGACAGCGGAGCACAGCTCCAGCCACCGGCTGCCCCAGATGCCTAGGGCTAGATAAGCAAGTGTGTGAGCTGTAGCCACCTCCTTCCCTGCCCCCTTGTCTCTGAGGGTTCCCCACGGCTTCAATGCGGCTGGAGGGCCCCACCACACCCTGAGCCCCAGAACATTAATCCTCTCTTTGGCCTCTACAATAGCAGCATCCATCCATCACCTTGTCCATTCATCCTTTCACTGGGCAAATGTAGATCCAATTGCAAGTGTGCTGGCCCTGCTGAGGGAAGCCATGCTCCATGAGGACAAGGATGACTTGCCTCAAGCACAGAAGCTGAGCCCATGTCAGCTGATAGCAAAGGTTGTGGATGAAACTGTGGGGAGGCTCCAAAGAGTGGAGTCCCAGAAGGGTCTGCCAGGTACTGCAGTGGGGCCATGAATGGCTGCTGACATATGAGGGGGAGCCCAACAGAGCAAGCACTAGGACAGGTAGGAGAGAAGGCACCGGGGCCAACAGTGGAGGACTATACTCCACCTGGATGTGGGGCTGGACAGAGGAATCCAGGTGAGGAAGGGCTGGCTGGACCCAGGGCTGGCTGACAGGCTGATGATATTCCTCTCCCATAGTCAAACCCCTGAGTGAGGCTGTCAACCTTCACCATTCATGCCTCCCCTGTTTATGCTGTGAACCTCACTTTCTAGGCCTCCAGAGATGCTCAACCCCTACATCACTGGGAGGGACAGCTGGGAAATGCCTTCAGGGCCTGCCTGAGCCTGCTCTCAGCCCAGGTGGCTTCTTGAGGTGGCAACTGAAACAAGTTGCAAAAAAGAGCCCTGGCCTCCTGGGAGCACCATGTCTGTGTGTGTTCTAGGGAGAGCAGGACAGAAGAGACAAGAACAGCTCTGCCTTCAAGAGTCTGGGGACAGGAGGGGGGCCACAGTCTGTGGGAAGCTGGCACATCCCTCCCAGACCCAGCCCTGCTACTTGGGATGTCAGAAGGGAAGTGTAATTAAGGCCACACAGCTGGGAAGGATTAGTATTCCAACCTGGAAGGCCTAGGCTTTAATTAGTAATTAGGCGCTTTCTGCAGATCCTGCAAACAAGCAGAGGTTTGGTGACCTTTCTCCTGAAGGCACTGTGACAGCCTGGCTGGCTCGCTGATACACCTAGGGCTTCTTCCAGAGAGGCTTGGGTGAGATGCATAGTGAGGGGTAGAGGTAGCCCGGTGCTTCCAGGTGGGACCACCATTAGGGGGTGCCTCTGCAGATTCCTACCCCCCACCTGACTTCCCAGAGCTCACAGCTAGCATCCCCAATCCATGGGGCCCTGGAAATGACAGGTCTGGTGGCTTGTCCAGCAGGAGCCCAAGGTCACCACATTTCCAGCAGAAACGACCCTGAGCTCCTTCAGATGTGAGCCAGGATGGGACTGTATCCATCAGGGAGGCGAGCAGGTCCTAAAGGACCATCAGACCCTCAGCCTGTCACCTAGAATCACATAGACCTTTTGCCCTTTCTCTGTCCCCATGCTTTCTGACAGGCCTGCCTCCCAACCTGTTCCCAAGAAGGCAGGAGAGGCCATGAGTCACATGGGGTCTGATGGCCAAGCTGTGACCAGGACCCAGGGCTACAGCTCCCAACTTCTCTGCCCTAAGCCAGGTCTTTGGACCCTCCTAGAGCTGCCTAGGCCCCTGTTAGTTCACATTTTCCACCCAGTATCATAGGGACCACACTTTCACCTAGGATGTAATGGCACACACAGGCACCAACTCTCTTACACCATCCCCGGAAAGTGCATGCCCCAGGACACCACTTGAGTCTGACCTCTACCTCTCTGGGGACTCAGTTCCAAGGACCTCATTAGCTCTCATCTACCTCTTGCTGTCCTATAGCTCTGGCCAGCACTTCACAGGACATGGACATCTATAATGCTTCCAAGTGTTTGCACACCTCTCAGAGAGGGACAGACCAGTTTGAATTCAACTTCACAGTCACATCAAGGTGTTCTAGGGACTCCTGTGTTATGAACTTGTCTCACTCATGAAGCCAGCAGGGCAGGTGACTCTGAAGTACTGTCTATGATGGGTAAGTGGTCAGCACCAATCTGGGCAGTTTATAGAACTGGCTGGATGCAGAGCAACATACCACAGAGAACGACACATTGCTCATCCTTGTGTTCATCCCCAGAAAAGCTCCCTTTCCTGAAATCCATCAGGCTAGCCCCTTAGGTGACAGTGGGAGGGAGGAGCCCTCTTCACCACAGCAATGCAGCCTGCAGAGTTCATAGTAACTGGGAGTAAATTCTTCCTCCCAGCACCATATAAACTTTAATTGAGCTTTTTAAAGGTCACAAAAGCAAATGCTTTCTCATAAAGAAACCATTCAGGCATGCTCAAAGCACACAGGTGACTGCCAGCGTAAGCCAGGAAACAGGCGTCTCCTGCATCTAAGCTGCGGGGTTGCTGTTATCAACCATGTGACTAAGGACTCTCACTGGCATTGTGGACTGGTGTGAGGCTCGAAGGCTGCCCTGGGGTGGGAGCTCTGCACAGCCCTTTCCACCTCTCACCATCACCTTCCACTGCTTCAAAGGCTCATGCAGAGGGGCTACCACAGCACATGACGATGTCAGTCAGCTAGCACACCGCTGGACTTTCAGCATCTAAGGTGCATGTAGTCTCAGATGGGGAAACTAAGGCCCAAAAGGTTAATTTGCTTCCCTTGATCATTCAGAAAGTGGCTGTTACTAGATTCAGCCCAGTCTCTGAAACTCCCGAGGATAACGATACTGTTGTGTTCAACAATAAGAGCCAGATGGCACTGGCAGTGAAATTATTCATGTCCCACTCACACGTACCCAACACGTGCAGACACCCACTGCCTTGCTGGCACCTTGTTTTCCTACGGTTTGTCATGGGAGCATTATTACACACACACACACACACACACACACACACACACACACACACACACACACACCGCCATTACTTGGAATAAAAATGAATAAGTTCCTGCTGCTCTTCCCACTGGGGGACACATTCTCCAGGGGGAATGATGGGTTTCCTGGGCTTGACAGAAACAATGAGATGAGGCATGCTGCTGTGTCAGCAAGCAGGAATAAAATGCCTAAAAATGGGATCCAGAGCAGCTAATGAGGTCAGCATGGTGGGAATTCAGGAAGGACACAGGAATCTCTGGAGGGTGCTGGAGAGACAGCAGAAAAGGCAGGCTGGGGTCACCTGAGGGAGGCAGCTGCAGCCAGAAGATGCTGGACTTAGCAGGAACCTCTTGGGACTCTCTCAGGTTCCTAGCTCCACAGGGATATAACCATAGGTCCCATCCATTGAACCCTCTGCATGGCTGCCCAGGCACCACAGTGTGTCACTGTGGAGGCTGGCTTTGAGGTCTCATATATGCTCAAGCCACTCCCAATGTCTCAGACTACTTCCTCTTGCCTGCATATCAAGATGTAAAACTCTCAGTTCCATATCTGCCCACATGCACTGTACCTTGATGACAATAGACTGACCCTCTAACTATAAGCCACCCAATTAAATGTTTTCCTTTCTAAGAGTTGCTGTGATCATTGTGTCTCTTCACAGCAACAGAAACCCTAAGGCAGAGGCCATCAAAGCTCACCCTGCATTCACCAGTCACAGCCATAAGCAGGATGGTGACTGTACAGAGATATATGACCATTTACACCAGAAACCGAATCTAGTCCCTCCCCATGGTTCCGGGCCCTCCTTTCATATATATGAGGATCTTTTTCTTCCCAGTGTGGAGAGCCTAGCAATAGCCTCCATGAGTCCTGTAGATCCTGGATGGTTCTGTCCATAGCCAGACTTCATAGGAGTCTTTAAAGGTATTGTTTAAATAGTCTACATGCCTCCCACCAAGAAGCTATTCAGGTGTGTAAACCCAGGTCGAGAACAACCACCAACAGCCCAAGGCCACAAAGGCCCAGTGGTCCAGTCTTCTGGAGCCCCAGACACTGATGCTCAGGGTTCTAGAGGCAACCTGCCAGCCCCAGGGGTACCAAAGGGTACAGGGAGGTGAAAATAACAGCAGAATGCCCACAGGGGCCCTGGGGGCACTCTCTCAACACAACTCAGCTTTAGTTCCCTGCTACACTCACACTCATCAAGGTCTGAAACAACTTAAAATGCTGCGCAGCAGAGCCCACTTCCCAGCATGATCTTGCAGGAATGGTCTCCACCCCTGTGTGAATCCTACCTGGAGAAAACCAGCTGGCTTTCAGAGGCAGTGAGCCCTCCATGCTGTCACACGGCCACCTCCCCCTGCAATTTCCCCTGAAGGCTTCCTAGCCTGAGGAAAAGAATAGTGAAAGTGGTGGCAGTCAGGAGTTGCCCCAGCAGCTCAGGAGTAGAGGATGCTCCTGACAGCCCCAGTGCCTGCAGCTCAGCTACACTTCATGTCTCTCTCTCTCTCTCTCTCTCTCTCTCTCTCTCTCTCTCTCTCTCTCGGAGGCCTCAAAATGCAGCCTCAGCAAAACCTGCCGCTTGGATTAACCCATCATCTGATTAATCAAGGGAGGAAGGGCTGCTGAGGAGGCAAACTCATCTTTTCCATAGCTGCTTTCTCTGTATTTTAATTTTACATAGTGCTAAATTCTGGTTCCCTTCCCCCACCAAAAACAGACATAATTGGGACAATTCTCTATTATATGCATGGCCCCGTGGTCAACCTTAAGATATGCTTCCAAAAGGCAATTATTGGCTGTTTAATGGTCCATTTTGCCATGATTAAAGGCAAAATGATGAAGTTTGAATTTCAATCATCCTAGCTCTTTCCATGCCCAATGGCTAGGGGACCAACCTCATCCTTAATCCAAGAGCAGAGCCCCACTGTCACCACTCCCCTTGACCCTGAGCCCCTGGTATCCATCACTGTGTTTGTAGGTGTGACCTCAAGCCAAATAGATTCCACACAGTGTCCAGAATGGGAACCACCCCACCCGCTAACCATCTTCCATGCCTTGATCATAATGAGCAGGCAGGGTTTTCCATGAAAGAAGAGCACAAAGGTCACTTCCAGAGCCACACAATCCATGCCACCAGGATCTCAGCCCATTCTCCCCTGAGCCTCTGTGAGGATAAAGAAGGATGGCCATGCATTACCTTCTTGGTGGCATCAGCCTGAGCCATTCGGGTCCAGGTTCAACTGGGCAAGAGATACTGCCAGCATCAGAGCTCATCTGGCCTTCTCAGCTGGAAGAGCCAAATGGACCCATGAGGAAGTGTAAATGGGAGGAAAACCTGGCACAGGACAGGCAGAGTGAGGGAAGATAGCCTTGTATGAGACTTAACTTCAGTGGAAATGCCCACCAGAGCACATCATCTGAGGATCATGTGAGGAAGTGGTGAGCCTCAGTCATGCTTCTGTCCTTTGAACAGGCCCAATGTATAGCTCAAAGGAAGGCCACCTCCTCCAAGAGGCTTGCACAGAAGCAAGCAATAGGAATGCCAGTTATGACTGACTTCCTTCAAATGGCCCAAGCAGCCCAGACCCACAACTATGGTTCCACTAGAACCCATAGTAGTCAGCATCTGAGCCCTGAGTTCTGGGGGCTACCTTCCTAATCCAGCTTCTCTGCCTGGACACAAACCACAACTGAGTCTTGTAATCATTGGGACTCCAACCTGCTTTGCTTGGGCCACTCCACCCTCCAGATCTTGCCCTCAAATGGAGGAGGGGCCTGGCAGCCAAGATGGGCTCTGTGCACCTGGAGGCCGGTGCTGACTACTCTCCTTACAGAAATGCTTATCCTGTGGATTTCAGTTGGGGCTTTCCCCTCCCAGTACTCACACACAGGAACTCGACATGTCCCATAGTGATCCCGGGTCTCCTCACTCAGTTGTCAAATTGTCCTCCTTCCCTCTTAGAGAAGGGCTGTGTCCCACTTGTTCACAGCATGAGACCTAGGATAGGGAGCTCTGGATGAGTGGATGAATCAATGAATGAGTTACTGGCTGAACCGGTGAGGGAATGAACAAATGTGTGAGTAAAGGAGTCAGAGTGACTGAGTGAACAAATGAGTGAGTGGATGAACAAATCAAGAATGACTGAATGAGCAAATGGAATGAATACATGAATGTGCTGGCTGACTTGGTGTCAACTTGATCCAAGCTAGAGTCATTTGGGAAGAAAGAACCTCAACTAAGAAAACGCTCCCACCAGACTGGTTGGGAGGCAAACCTGCAATTCATTTTCTTGATTGATATGAGAGGGCCCAGCTCATAGTGGGCAATGTCAGCCCTGGTTTGGTGGTCCTGGATGCCACATAGCAGGTTGAGCAAGCCATGAGGAGAAAGTCAGTAAATAGCACTTTCCATGGCCTCTGCATGAGCTCCTGCCTCCAAGTTCCTGCTCTGTTTGAGTTCCTGCCCTAACTTCTTCCCATGATGGACTTTGCTGCTAAACCCTTCCCTCTCCAAGTTGCCTTTGGTCGTGGTACCTTATCACAGCAATAGAAACCCTAAGACAATGAATGAACAAGTGATGGTGAACAAGCAGATAGATGAATGAGGAAATGAATGCAGAATGAATGAATGATCAGATGAGAATGAATGAGTAGATGGAGAATGAATGAGTGGGTGTATCAGTGACTGGAATGGGTAAATGAATGAATGATTGGTAAATGAGTCAATGAATTAATGAATGGCTGATACATAATCATGTTCCTTGATGCCTCCCTCTGTCCTAGCAGTTTGTGGTGGCCGTCCACTCCAGAAAGACTACGCCAGTCCATGATGCCCAGAGTGCTAACACCCTAAGCCTCCATCAGTCTGCTTCTGTAATGAAGTGGCATTAAACCACACACATTATCTGTCTTATTAAATTAAATCAAGTTCCTAGTGGAGAAGTTTAACATCGGCTGAGCTCTTTGCAGCTGTGCATGGGTTCTTGAACACTTGGGCAGCCCAAAATGCCGAAGCCTGGCCCCTGTGACCCCCCTAAACCCACCTGGTGGGAAACCAGAACGACCTGCCCCACCCTCGGCCTCTCCCTATCCCCACTGCCACAGAACAGGCTGTGCTCTTCTGGCGAGGAGCTGGTATTGACTTAGAGGGGCAAGGGTGGAATCGTTTATCATTCAATTAACGGTGTCAGCAGAGCCATTATTTAAATGACCAGCTGCATGTGTGATCAATCTTTAATGAAACAATAATGTGCTTCCCAGTCAGTGTGTGCCAGCTGCCCCGAAACCCTCCTTGGTATGAATAATAAATGCGGTGGGCTCTGCCGGTGGGTGTCAGTGGGACGATCCTTGCAAGACAGTTCAGAAGAGATCAGTGGTGCTGGAGAAAAGGGGCTGCTAATAAGCACAGCACTGAGCCTGCTCCAGCCCCACCCACTGCAGCAGCCTCAGGCAGGGGCCAGCTCCACTGTCAGGTAGATATTGTGGCTCAACAGGCAAGGTGTCTAATTCCAGCCCCAGCTCCCTCTGGGGTCTTGGTTGATATTCTCCCCCATCACTGACCCCTAATTTCTTCACCTGAAGAAAGGAGTTGGGCAGCCTTATGTTTTTCATTCGTATTTTCAGTACGTGGGTTATTAGAAAAGGATGAGCAGGTGAATGGCCAGCTCTGCGTAGATGCAGAGGGGCCTCTACCCAGTGGCTTCCCAGGTTTCCTTTCTCCACCTGTGAGCACACCTGTGCTGGATGGACATCTGGCAGGCTGCCAGGCAGAGCCGATAGGACAGCACCCCCTGTGGGGATCTGCGCCCTACTCCCTTCAGCCAGGGCTCCTCCCACCTCTCCCTGGGGATTCCAGGAGAATATCTCTGCCACATCCTGCAAATGAACTCATTACAGTCTATTTTCCAAAACAAACCTTTCATAAATAATCAGGTCAACTTTGCCACATTTCCTGGGAGGCTGTCAGCTCTTACAACCCTTTCTTATTGCCATGGTAATTAAATAGCTAATTGTGAGGTTCCCTTACAGCCTGGCTCACCTCAGAGGGCTGGGGTCCTGCCTGTCTTCACAGCCTCACCTTCCTATGCCCAAGCCAGTACTGGGCATGTTGACATTGTGAAAATAAATGTTTGTTGAATAAATATTGTTGAATAAATAAAACCTTTATTGGTTGAAGAAAAAATTAAAGCAACATTCAGCCGAGACAGAGCTGTAGCAGCCAGAGTCTCTCCCTCCTGAGACAACTTTAAAGAACATGGAAAATAAAAGAAGAAAAAAACTGGGCAAAACAGATCTAGCAATGGCCTGGACATCGGATAAAAAGCAACTCACACAGAACGGAGGACATTACCAAAGCTCTACTTCCTGCCTGGAGAAAGTCTTCAAGTTTCACTGAAATGAGGGGAGTCCTGCATCTCCCCTACAAAGTGCAGGAAGCAACTGAGGGTCCAGGGAGGACTATGAAGCAGGAGTTCCTGAGACAGATCACCAAAGAGGCGGGGGGGAGGGGCTGGGAAGGTGGCTCAGTGAGGAAGCACCGGGTGCACAAGCGTGAGGACCGCCAGCACCCAGGTGAGATGCCAGGGATGGCTATGCGTGTCTGTAAGCTCAGGATTGGCAGGAGGGAAACAGTTTAGCTTTGGCTAAGCTGTTGGCCTCCAGCTTAGCCAAAAATGTCCCAAGCTCTAGGTTGAATGAGAGACCCTGTTTCAAAGGCAACAGAAGGACACACTGGAAGTCTTGCTCTGGATCCCCATGTGCACCCATGAAATCAGCAAGGCATATGTGCTCAGGCTACTGAGGCCAAGGAGAAGCCAAACACTGGGAGCTTGTGCAAAATGAGGACAGGCAGCCAATCCCCTCAGCCAGAGAATGAGTTCATAAGCTACAGGGCACCAGCTGCAAACATAGGTGGATGTCTCCAGGGTTAGGAAAGTTGCCCCTAGACTAAACATTGTGCTGGGTTCATCTGAAAGATGAGGAAAACATGGACAGTGGGCATCCACATAATGAGGTGTAGGGAGACACCGTAACCAGGCCTCCTAAGGGCTGGCTACAGGTGTGCCTGACCACGCCTGTCAGGGCGTGGTAAGGTGAGGTCAGGATGATGCAGGATAGGTTTTTAAAGGGCTGCAAGCACATGGGACCCTTCTCTCTGGCCTCCCTGCCTTGCTGCTCCTGGCACGCTCTGGCTTGTGTTTGGTTGGTATTTTTCTAATAAAGGATATCTTTATCCCAAGATCATTTTCTTAATAATTATTTCTTAATAATGAGGTTCTGGATGGGAGCAAGTGCTATCAGAAATGGGGCTAGGGCCAATGAAATTTTGGCTTCATTCTGCCTGTGTCGTAAGAACCTGAGTGAAGCTGAATTGAGAGATGATGGGCCACTTCGTTTAGCAGAAGAAATTTCAGGACATCAGAGAGTCCAGGCTGGTGTAGAAAAGCAGCTGTGATTGTCAAAGGGTTCAGCATCACTGAAGAGCACCTCACACACTACACTGGGACAGTGTAGAAGGCAGAACTACACCTCTCAGAGGCTCCATCTGTGAAGAAACACAGAAAGCCTAACCCGAAGGGTTTCTCTGCCCCTTCTCCCATTGTTTCCTGGGGTCAGAACACAGTTGTAGTATCTTGAACTGACAGCAGAAGTTGGTGATGTCACCCAGGTGGTACTGGTTTCAAAGACATGGAAGATGTGAGGTTGATGGAGGCATGGAGAGTAGCTGAGGAAAAGCAACTTGTAGCAGGGTCAGAGTCCCTGCAGAGATGCCCTGAGGAGCTGTGTAGGAAGCTGTGAAGGTAAAGTTTAAGTTGCAATGGAGATCCCAAGATATTGGAGATGCCAGGACCATAGAGTGTATACCAGGGAGAGAGCAGTGTGCATGGAGGTGGCCCAGGAGACAGCCTGTGTGTGCTCCAGGGGATATAATGCCCTCTTCTACACACAGGTACCTACACACACACACACACACACACACACACACACACACACACACACACACACACACAAAGATAATAATAATAATAACAATAATAGTCATATTGAATAAGCTTTTCTAAGTGGTCTGTTAGATGCCCCAACCAGACCAAGCATCCATGCAGATGTGAAAAACCTGGAGGCCTCCAAGTCTGCTTTTCAGACTCACACACTACAGCAGATTGGAAATTGCTGGGAAACTTTCAGAATCCCATACTCTTCCACTCAGACATATTCACCGAAACTGTCGAATCTGTGTCCATGGAAAGCATCACAATCCAGCAATACTAGCTTTCTCATGCTAGTCAAAACATGCAAACAGCCCCAGTGACTATCTACAACTGGCCCACCAATCCACAGAACCTGGTTCAGCATGAAGCAGGACCAGCTCCTGGTGGGCCACACAGCACTGGGAGTCACAGCAGCATCGTGCTGACTGAAGAGAGCTGCAGACTCAAACTACTGAAAAACAAGCAGATCTCTAGAGGCCAGAAACCAGTTCAGGAAGCCTGAGGGGTGAAGAGAAGGGAGGGAGAGATGGAGGGGTGGAGAGAGAAGGGGGGAGATGGAGGGGTGGAGAGAAGGGGAGATGGAGGGGTGGAGAGAAGGGAGGGAGAGATGGAGGGGTGGAGAGAAGGGAGGGAGAGATGGAGGGGTGGAGAGGAGGGAGGAGAGATGGAGGGGTGGAGAGAAGGGGAGATGGAGGGGTGGAGAGAAGGGGAGATGGAGGGGTGGAGAGAAGGGAGGGAGAGATGGAGGGGTGGAGAGGAGGGAGGGAGAGGTGGAGGGGTGGAGAGGAGGGAGGGAGAGATGAGGGGTGGTGGGGTACGGGAGTCTCAGGAAAAGTAGGGGGCTTTTATCATCGTGGCAGAGGTACCAATTCATAAGAAAATATATACAAAACTTATAGGGCTGTGAGCAGGAGCAGCCCATGGTGCCAGGATCCCTCCGTGTGAAGGACAGAAGACACACAGCACAGACATGCTATGGGATTCCAGCTTGTTATGGTGACCAGGGAAGGCCAGGCTTCGGGGTGAGTCCTGACTTTGTTCCATTCGACTGTACCTTCCTTTGTTTTCCAGAAGGTTGAGGATGTTCAGTGGCCTTGGGTCACTCCTCTTTGTTCACCTGAGCCTTCCAAGGGCAGGAACTTGTCATGGCATCTGAAATCTCTCCAGCTACTCCAGATTTAATTTTTTTAGAATGAAGTATCTGGGGTTACAAAATAAGCTGAAATTTCTTGGGTTTGGCGTTCAAGGGAGACACTGAAGCAGACAGTGTATGAAGTTATTAGTGCTTTGGCCATAAAGGAACACATAGAGCAGCATGGTGGGGACTAATGAGAGTAGGCTAGTCCCTTATAGGTCTCCGAGAAAGGGGGAAGGTTCCATGGCACAAGCCTGTAGCCATCTGTCCTTGATTCCTGGGCAGCGAGGAGAAAGGAGGGAATTCCACGGAAGGAATGAGACGTGGGAAACAAGGTGGAAGGGGAGGGGATATCTGGTGGAGATGTAGCAAGTATCTTGGTAGAAAATGTGCCACCCTCTGAGAAACCTGAGCCTGGTCACCTGCTCTGTGAACTTCCTTGGGGGAAAAAGAATGGTGTCTGTCATTCCCTGACACCCAGGCACCAGGGAAGTCTGTTTACAACCTAGGTGGGATTAATAGTGGGAATTCCAGAATCAACCTTGAGGATGGAAATAGAGGACTGCAGATGGGGGTAACTTGAGCAGCCTCTGGTCTAACATAAACCACTTGAACTAAACCACTGTTATTAAACGTTGCCTTAGGTGGTGACATCGGTGACCCTAAGACGCTCTTTTGCCAACTCTGCAGCAGCAGGGAGGCTGAGATCTTGCAGGTGTGGTACCTGGCAGAGTACATTGTAGTTTCCAAGAACTACATATTGGAATACATCTGCCACATGTAACTGGAGAGACAAAGATATCTGTGACATCCCTGTGTACAAAGTCATGGGTTTTGGGTCATTGATACCCATCGGAAATTATTACCATAAACAGATTAAAACAAAGGTGTTGGCATTCCCATCTAAATACACAGCTTCCAGACAAATGCCCTCCAGGCTGCCAACTCCTGGCAGCCTCTTCCTAGACACATCTGCCTAGAGAAGTGGGGCAGCCTCTGAGGATGACCTCAAATCTGAGGAGTGACATTTGCCCAGCATGTGTCCTTGCACCTGAGGTAGGAACAAGACAAAAACCTCTCTTGGTGCAAAAGTAAAAATAGCAGACCACAGCAATCCAGGGCACGGTGGAGGCTATAATTAAAGAAGTGGAGGTGGTTCCTTCTGAAGTCTGCTGGGGGGCCAGAGGGAGCAGGCTGGTGTGTGGGGGTGATGATGGACAGGAGGGGGAGGGCTGGCCTCAGAATTTCATGACTCCAGAGTGCCCAGGAGCCTGGCTAGAAGAAGGCCACGGGAAGAGCCGACAGTAAGAGCATAGGCTAGAGCAATTTTGCAAAGTGCTTAAAAACACTCGACTTTTGGCCTGAAAGTCACCATCCAAGATATATAACCTCAGCTGTGTAAGGGGAAAGAGTTGCATTGGATTTTTTGGTAAAAATAGGAAGAGTAATTTTGTTCAAGTTCCTTCAGCATAGAGGGGAGTTTAGGGTAGGACTGATCTCCACTCCAATGCAGAAAAGTAATAGATGCTTGGAGTGAGAGCATTGTGGGGGAGGGGAAGCCACTGATGGATTAGACACTGGAGGCAAATTCTCACTAGCCTGCCTTAGTTTGCTAAAGGTGGGCCACAGTTTGAGATGGCAAGGGCTAGGAATGAGGCTGGGACCAGAAACCAGAAGGAGGAGTCACAGCAGAACATGGCCATGGAGGGCCAAGGACAAGGTCCAGCTGAGAAGGAGGCTCAGACGAGCCTGACCCAATTAAGTCTTACCAGGGTCACCTCTACCATGGCCTGGCCCAGGGATTGGTACTCAGCAGCTACAGAAGAGGGTACTGATGGAAGAGGGTCTTAATACAAAAAAGGGAAGGAGGGAACAGCCTGTGCCAAGATCCTGTCTGTCCCTGTGCAGTGCTGACCCCTGGCTGAGCTTGGGTACATCCCTCACTGTCTTAGTCACTTTTCTCACAGTTTTGACAAGACTCCTGACAAAAGCAACTTCAGACAGGAAGGGTTCGTTCTGCCTCATGGTTTGAAGTACAACCCACGATGGTGCAAGAGTGTCAGCAGGACAATGAGGAGTCCGAGGATGAATGCGGCGCTTGGTTCATTGTCTCTTTTATTCAGTTGGAGACTCCAGCCCAAGGGATGGTACCACCCACATTAAGGGTCATTTTTATCTGCTCAGCTAAACCGTTCTGGAAATACCCTCAGAGATCTGTTCTCTTTTAATGACATCAACTCCAAACTTTCTGCCTATTTTAACTTTTTAGGGGTTTTGCCTATGTGTATATATGTGTACCATACATATGCCTGGTGCCCAAGAAAGTCAGAAAAGGGGGTTGGATCCCCTGGAGCTAGAGTTGCAGATGTCTGTGAGTCACTATGTAGATGCTGAGCCTCCAACATGTGTTCTCCAGTATTCTAAATCACTGGTCCATCTCTCTGGCCCATTTCTTCCATATATATTGGCTTTTTGAGACAGGGTTTCTCTGTGTAGCCTTGCTGTCCTGGAACTCATTCTATAGACCAGGATGGCCTTGAAATTGCTTGTGAACCAGGATAGCCTCAAACTCACAGAGATCTGTCTGCCTCTGTCTCCCAAGTGCTGGGGTTAAAGGCGTGCGCCACCACCACCACCTGGCTTTTAAAAACATTTTAATAAAATATTTAAAGTAAAAGAAGTAGCTTTAAGACCTCCTGGAGATTCAAGATTGAAGGTTAACGTTGGAGGCCCATGCCTGGAGAAGTTAGAGATGGGAATTTAAAGGTTGGAGGTTAATGGTTCCAGGAAATTGATGGTTGGTGGTTACAAGATAAAGGATGGTGGTTGGAGATAGAAGATGTAAGAATGGAAGTCTAGGGCTAGAGGCTTGAGATTGGAGGCTAAGGAGGCTGGACAGTGAGGATTAGAGGGTGCTTTTTTAAGGCTGAGGGGATCAAAGTGCCAGTGGGGAGGCCAGGCTGCTGGGTTAGAAGGGGTCAGGAAAGCCACCTTCTGCTCCAGACACTTTTCACTTTCTGGGACTGCCATACAAACAACTTAAACTTGGGTGGAATTCAACACAGCAGACATTTAATGTCATGGTGTGGGTAGCCAGAAACTCCAAATCAGAGTGTCTCTGTGGTCACCCAGGCCTGACCAAGTGTTTTGCACTGCTATCCATGCACACTGGCCTTGGTTCAGCTTCATCCCCCAGTCTCCTCCACTCCATATTACCTGGCTGTCTTCCTACATAATACATCATGTGTTTCCAATCTCCTAATAAGCCCTTACCATAACCTGAGGCATCAGAGAAGCCCTTTTCCTAAATAATGGCACATTTGCCACTCACAGCCACCAGGTTAGGACTTCAGTGTATACCTTGCAGGTAAAATTCAACTCCATCACACTCTTACATGTGTGACTGGCTTTCTGTCCCTGGAACCGTGGTGGTCAGGACGCTCACTGCCTGTCACTGGGTGAGGACTGTCCAGCATGGTAAACCTCTGGACAACCATCCACAGGCAAGGGGCTGGGCTCCAGGTGGTATGTGGGACAAGGACCCATGTCTCTTCCATTCTAAGAGCCTAGTGCTGGCCCAGAGGCCTGAATGTATGAGGCCTGGAGGGGAGCCTCTCTTTAGTTCTGGGGCACAGTACCTGCCTGGGCTGGAAATGCATTTGACTTCTGTGGGCCTGACCCACTGGCCATATGCAAAGCTGGCCAGCACCTGCTGTCAGCATCATATTCTAAGGCCTGAGAATGGGCCCAGCAGTCTTCTCTCACCCTCTTCCCTCTCCCCAGTACTGTTGGCTAATACTGGATAACGGTTGTCCTGGTGAGTTGAAAACAGCCCCCAAGGAGCCCTTGTCCTAGTCCCTATGATCTGAGATTATGTTCACATGTCAAAAGGACTCTGTAGGACATAAAGATATGGCCTCCAGAAAGAAAGGGGCCATCTTGATTGTCCCATTCATTTGTCAGCTTTCAGGCACTATAGTGAAATGCCCCAGGCAATTGGCTTTGGAAATGGAGAAAAGGTTTATCTAGCCCACAGCTTTGTGCATGATTGAAGAGGGCACTTGATGGAGGATGTCCTTCTGTATATATGTTTCTCTTATTGGTTGATGAATAAAACACTGATTGGGCAACAGCCGGGCAGGAAGCATATGTGGGGCCAGCAGACCAGGAGAAGAGGGGGTGGTGGGGAGGGAGAGAGAGGCTAAGAGAGAGACGCCATGTAGCTGATGAGGGAGTAACAGGTCCAGAACCTTCTCCAGTAAGATAAGACCACATGGAAATACTTAGATTAATAGAAATGGGGTATTAATTGAGAGAGCTAGCCAGTAAGAAGCCCTAGCCATCGACCAACAATTTTATAATTAATATAGTGTCTGTGTGTTTATTTGGGGTGAATCAGCTGCGGGACCAGCCTGGAAAGAAACTCCAGCTACAGGCCACTTTGGTATGTATCGAAGACAATGGCCAGGAGTATGTGTCAGAGCAAAATGCTGACCATCAGAGAAGAGGTACAGGCATTATCCCACAATCTCTGTGGAGGCCGTACCCTAATGCCCTAAAGAGCTCCTATAGCACTCCACCTGCTAGAAATCCCACTGGCCAATATTACAGCCCCAGCTTTCAGGAGCTCTGAGCCCTCCTGCCACTCAAAGCCAAGAAGAAATGCCTTTGATTCTCACACTGACAAAGCAAGTCCGCTTACAGCACTTGACTCCAGCTCTGCCTCACTCAAGCCATGCTAGCACAACTGGAATTATCAGAGCTGCCTGGGAAGTCCGAAAGCCTCTGGGAGGGCAATGGGTGGATGGATTGACAGCCTCATGTGGAACTTCAGGAGGAACACCCTTCCTGACATCCAGTGTTGGTTTCTTCACTGAACATAAAAATTCTCTACAAGGGCTTCCTAAGTCTATTTAACTAAGCATTAAATCTTAAAATTAATTTGCCATGATAGCCGCAAATCCTCTTTGTACAAAGTTAAAGGCAATGGCTGGGTTACTTGGACAGAAGCACACCATTCGTGTCCTTCCTGCAGCTTCAAGTGCTAAAGCCACAGAGTCAGTCAGAAAAGCTCTCCCTAGGACAGAGTCCCCAAAGTCAGCTCTGCAGAGGAACAGAGAAAGCATCAGAATTAGCTAGTAGGCCCAGCCAAGGACCAAGATCCTCCATTTAAGGAGGTCGGTGATGATGAAGATCTGGGAAGGGTCTCATTGAAGAGGACTTCATGCTTTGAACATGGTGGGCTACAAGTGAGTGTCCCAGACTGCTGCAGCCTCCTCTCCATGTCTGCAGGACAAGACCTGACCCGTAGCCACCAATGTTCCAGAGGTCTCACTATGTGCAAGACTGGTCATATCCAAGTCTCGAGGGAACTTGTGAGCAGACACAAAGGATGCTCCTATTCCATGGATAGAGGAACTCATTCATGGAGGTCAGTCACCAGTCTGAAGTCTTAGAATCAGCATCCAGGGGGCAAGACCTTCACTGCTGTGAACTCCAGGGCCGCTGCAGCACCTGGCTTCAAGATCCAGACATCCAGGTTCCAAGACACAACTTTGGTTTCCATCAATTACCTCATATATAAATTCTCGTCACTCTAATACCAATATCACACACCTGGTATGTGCTGTCCAGAAGTTGGCCCTGGCTAAACACTAAGGGGATACCAGCTTCATTTCTTTCCATAGTAAAGGGAGGTTTTTCTCTACAGTTTTATATTTAATCCTTCAAACATTTTCAATTTTTAAAAATTATTTCTTTGAGATTATAATATAGTTACACCATTTCCCCTTTCTCTTTCCTTCCTCCAAACTCTTCTTTATACCCCCTCCTTGCTCTCTTTCAAATGCATGGCCTCGTGTGTGTGTGTGTGTGTGTGTGTGTGTGTGTGTGTGTGTGTGTGTGTGTGTGTTCCTAAATACATATGTACAATCTTCTCAGTGTGTATAACGTTACTTATGTTTGTTTTCAGGGAGGGCTGTTTGGTATCAGATAAATAATTGGTGTGCTATTTCTCCTGCCTTCAGCGTTCTATAGCTGCCTGTAGCTCTCTGTGTAGTGTTGAGGCCTGTGGGCTTTCCCCTTGTACTTCAGCATGACTACTGTTACTGTCTTGTTAAGCTCCTGCTTAGACAGCCATGTTGGTGAAACTTTACAGGTGTAGCTTCTGACAACACTAGGAGACAGAACCTCATAGCTAAGTCCCTGATCCTCCAGCTCTTAATCTTTCCACCTCCCCTTCCACAGTGTTCCCTGAGCCTTAGCTGTAGGAATTGGGTTGCAGGTGTAGCTATTGGACCACATCTGTCCTGTGGTTTTCTAGTGGTCTCTGTTGCAAAGAGAGATTTCCTCAATGAGGGATGAGGACACACTTATCTGTGTGTATAAAGATAAATATTTAGAGTGCATTTAAGGATTATGCTGTTCTTAAAGTGCTGCTGATTAAGTTTTAGACTCTACTCCAAGATCCATGGCTTCACTAATCCTGAGAATTTGGCTAGGTTTCCAGTACTGGCATCATTTGCCTCTTGCTGATCAGGTTTTAAGAGAGCTGTTGGTTTCTGCCAAGGTATGTGCACCACTACTGCACCCTGAGGGTTATTGTGCCATGCTGGTCATAGCTGGATAGGACTGTTGTTAGTCGCCTTCCTTTGGAAGCTTCTGGTACTGGAGAAGCTAGTTCTCAGAGAGGAGGAATTCACATCAGTTCCAGATCACGGGCCTCTGGGTGTCCTCAGTACATGGTGTCCTCAGCAATAGAGGATTACTTTCTACCTCAGGGAGGCAACCAAGGGCAATAGCAATAGGCTGCATGTTTGGGGAGTCTCTGAACAACCAACAAAACTCAAAAGAGGGCTTCTCATACCCGTGGTTTATGTTAGATGATCTTTGCCTCTTGGAGAGAACATTGTTAACCCAGACATTTAGTTATATATTGAGAGAAGGGATGAGCAGGAGGTCTGGATACTTCATTTGCCCACAAAGGACCCTACCTGTGTAGGGGACAGTAAGCCACACCTGTTAGAGGCTGGCTACAGGTGTGCCTGACCAAGCCTGTCAAGGCATGGTCAAGGTGAGGTCAGGATGACGCGGCATGAGCTCTTAGGAAACCTCGAGCACATGGAAGCCCCTTCTTCTTCTCCTTCCCCTTCTCCCTGGCCTTGCTGCTCTGGCTTGCGTTTGGCTGGTATTTATCCCTTACGGATTACAGATTGTCTCCTGGATCACGCAATATACCTGACCGATGCTCCAAAAGTTACTGTTGCCCAGCCTATCTATACATGTCACAGTTGGCCCCAAGACCTCTTTATAGGGGATAACCTAGCCATGCCCACTTGGGGCTGAAGTGATAGCCATTGGTGCTGGGAACCGAACTTATTTTTGGTTGTGAGCCTAGCCTTTAACAGCTGAGCCATCCCTTCAGCCCCAAGCGGGCGTGGCTAGGGTATCCCCTACACCTCTCATTGTCTATGTCAGCCCAAACATGGAACAACATTATTCCCCACCTTGAGTTAAGCTTCCATGTCTGTTAAAGTCCTCCTAGTCTGGCTTGGGGAAAGTCTTTTAAGTAATATACAATAATCTTCCTATGTCTCATCTCTCCCTTCCCAAAGGTAGGTTAGCATCTTCTTGGCTCAAACCTACCCAATGATCCTTTCTAATTTCTTGGATTTGTGTTCCCATAACACCCCAAGTTGAGGCAGCTCAGGAAAGCTGAAGGCCTTTTGGTAGTGATCTATGCCCGGAAGGGGCCTCACATAACCATTTTGGTATGTGGGTCCCAGCCAGGGAAACTGGTGCTCTGGTTGGATCCCTGTGAAAGTGAGACAGTCTAGCCCTTTACTCTTCACAGGAGCTGGCAGAGAGGAAAAGGAAACAGAGAGTGAAGGAGGAGGCTCTGTCCCCGTGACCATGGTGCCTCCTGGATGTCCCTGGACAAAGTCCTGAAGGTGTTGCCCAACTCCTTACCCCTTGCAACCATCCTGTGAAGCACCACCTTCTTTTGACACTCAGGAAAAGTGGTCCCAAGACATGCCACTTATCTATTGGACAGCAGGGACACCTTTGGAGGCTACACCAGTCAACTTCAAAACTCTTAACAGAGATTTGTCAAGAAGCTAGGAACGTGGCTTGGGGACAGAGGTGTTTGGTATCAAAAGAGGCACAGAGATGAGGTTGCTGTCTGCTATAGTGAATGCCATGGGGTCTGAAAGAAGCACCCATGCTCTTTCCATCTCTCCTTCCCTCCGTTTGCAAATGCTCATTGACCTCAAGAGAATGCTGTGGTTCGTTGTCAAAACATGGTCTCTACCCTCAAGAGTCTCTGTGGACTAACTTGTTTGCTGATGTTTCCTTAGCCCCAGGGGGACAGAGTCCTAAGAAGGAGGCTGATGGGAAGAATATAAATATAAACAAACTCCAAGACTGTAAAGCAGGATTGAATGTCTGAGACAGCACTAGACTGAGAAGAATGTGAGTGCTGGACAAAATAAGAGCCCTGGGTTAGACCAGACCTGAGTCGTTGCTAACCAGCACATAGTTGGAGATAAAACTATGGTTGAAGACAGGGCTGGTCCTCAGGGGCAGCCCTGGTGTGTCTCAGTTCTGACTGCAGCAGCAGACAGGTGGCTCATCTTCTGCATACTGGGTTTCTAAAGGTTCCCAGCCACCCAGAAACAGGAGAAACAGAGCCTGTTTAAGCTAAGCAGGACCGAGTCACACACCGAGGTCTAGGCTACACAATGTCCAAAACTGGGAGGTTGCCACAGGCTGTCTTATCTTCAGAGCTTGGGTACAGCGTGGACAGTTGGCCCAACAAAGACCCACCCCCAAATTCACAAGTGTGGTGACCAAATGTTCTGGCCCATGGTTGCCATGGAGCAACCTCTCCACAGACCCTGGTAGATCTGTGTTGGCAAAGCTGTGTGTCCAAGGCTGTTCTTCTCAGTATGGCAACTGTCTCAAAGCCTAGGAAAGTGTGGTCCTGAATCGAGGACCAGATTTTGTCAGAGCAAGGTCCACTCACTCCTCAGTGTGGCACCTCTTCCTCAAACCTCATTGATTTGGCATGGTGTGGGCACTTTGCTATGGATAGCCTCCTCCCTCCCCCTAGAAGTTCCCATGGGGCTTTGCCGTATACGGTTATAACCTCATTGCAGTAACTTTGGGGACAGAATAATTAGAGATGCTAACATTTGCAGAATCCACTTGAACCTACTCACAGTGCTAATTAAGATGATTCACTGCTGGCTCGGAGGCGTTCCGTTGGGTTTAGCACGTTCTGGCCATTCCTCACTCTGGAGCAAATAAACTGCCCAAGGCCTCTCCCTACCAGGCTCCTAAACTCAGTGGGGCTTGTTCACCTTCACAGGAAGATATGGTTCTGAGGGTCCCAACTCCTGGTAGCTTTGTCCAAGACAGAGCCATTCTTAGGACCCCTCCCCATCAGCATTCAATACTTCATATTCTTGGGTCTCTGTTATTATTGATCCCAAAGAGTTGTGACAGTCCCATATTAAGATTACTGAGTTCCTGTTAGGAGCTGGGCCCTGTTAAGGATGCATTTGGGGATGAGGGAAGTATACAGGAGTAGGGATTTTAGAACAGTGACAGATGACTGAAGAAATGGTTCCCAAGGCAGTAGAAGACTCAGGCTGGAATGAAATAGCCAGAGGGGTTGGGAAGGGGCCGGAGTAGAGAGCTTTACACTTTTAGTAGAAAGTGAGGACTGGGCCAGGAAGCCAGTCTGGGACACCTTAGAGAGACGGTCGTTAGAGGACAGATGGGCAGCGAGTACAAGTGTGAGTGGGTCGTCTGAGGACATGGCCCTCCTGGGTGCAGCTGCAGCCATCGGAGGGCACTGGGATGAACCCTGCTTCAAAATTCCCCAACAGCCTACACAGGGAACTGGGTTGGTGTGAGCTCACTGGACATGGAGGCCAAGTGCAGTCCCATGCCTGCTGCATGGGACAAAGAGGCAGCATAATAAGGAGGTGGGCTGATTGGCCAGCAGATGGACTGCACACTGAGAGTAGATCAAGAGAGATCCAGGGTGAGGAAGGCTGAGAAGCAGGGCAGCAACTCCTCAGCTTGAGAGGAAGAGAGAGCTGGGAGGGATCCCTGGGCCAGATGATAAATGACCTGGACACATGGCTGAGGAGCTTTAAGACCTAATCAGAATGCACAAACCCCATGTATTCTATTTTGCAGCATAAGCTTTATGGTATATAAAATAGTATGAATTCATTATGGGGAAAATTGAAGAAAAACCACCATGTAGGGCTGACTTAGATGACCATGCCCATGACCTGTGGATCCCAACACTGTGAGTACCCTTAAAAGGGAAGGACATTATAGATATATAATTAAAGGTTCAGGGTTGGCAGATTTGCCTCTATTATTCAGTGTCACCACAGGGGTCTTTATATGAGGGAGGCAGAGGTCAGAATTGGTGCATGATTCACTGATGGCTGCCAAGCTTAGATGGTAAGCTTTGAAGATGGAGGGAAAGACAGAAGCATCTGGAAGCCGAGGCAGGGACAGGAACAGAGGCTCTCACTGGAGCATGCTCCAGAAAGTAGCCCAACGACTACTGATTTTAGACCTCTCATGCTGATGACGCAAAGAGAATACATTTATGGCATTTGAAATTATAACATTTGTGGTGACATGTTACAATGGGTGCCACAAACACCCTCTCCTTAAACTCTGGCTTGGGCCTCACAGAATTCCCTTACAGGTACTTAAGAAGGGGAATGTTCCTAAGCTCACTAAGCTTTTACAAAGTGTATTTCTCCCATGTTGTTAGCAAATCGTTTGTAATGACTTCTCATTATGAGAAAATTGTTTTGCTTTACTTTGAGACAGTCTCATGGAGGTCTGGCTGGTTGAGGATGACCTTGAACTTCTCATCCTCTACCTCCCAAACAGGAGGATTGCAGGTGCATGTCACCACACCTGGTTTGTTCAGTGCTAGGGATTGAAGCCAGGGCTTCATGCATGCCAGGTAAGCATTCTACCAACTGAGTCACATCCCATGATCAGATTTTTAAAATGGAGAAAGGGAAACACTCCTCCACTGGTGGTGGGAGTACAAACTCGTACAGCCACTTTGGAAATCAGTGTGGCAGTTCCTCAGGAAAATGGGAATGAGTCTATCACAAGATCCAGCAATTCCACTCCTAGGCATATATCCAAAAGATGCACATTCATACAACAAGGACATCTGTTCAACTATGTTCATAGCAGCATCATTTGTAATAGCCAGAACCTGGAAGCAACCTAGATGCCCCTCAACTGAAGAATGGATGGAGAAAATGTGGCACATTTACACAGTGGAGTACTACTCAGCAGAAAAAAACAATGGAATCTTGAAATTCGCAGGCAGATGGATGGAACTAGAAGAAACCATCCTGAGTGAGGTAACCCAGTCACAAAAAGACAAAAAAGGTATGTACTCACTCATAGATGGATTTTAGACCTAGAGCAAAAGAGTAGTAGCTATAATCCACACAGCCAGAGAAGCTAGGAAACAAGGAGGACCCTAAGAGAGACATACATGGTCCCCTGGAGAAGAGGAAAGGGACAAGATCTCCTGAGCTAATTGGTAGAATGGGGTGAGGGGAGAGGGAGTTAGAAGAAAGAGAAGGGGAGAAGAGGAGTGAGGAGCACAAGACAGAGCAGGAAGATCAGTCAGGGAAGAACAGAGAGCAAGAAAAGAGATACCATAAGAGAGGGAGCCATTATAGGTTTAAAGAGTAATCTTGCACTAGGGAAATGTCCAGAGATCTACAAGGATGACACCAACTAACAATCTAAGCAATAGTAGAGAGGCTACCTTAAAAGTCCTTCTCTGATAATGAGATTGATGACTACCTTATATGCCTTCCTAGAGCCTTCATCCAATAGCTGATGGAAGCAGAAGCAGACACCCACATCTAAACACTAATTGAACTCTGGAATCCAGTTGCAAAGAGGGAGGAGTGATGAGCAAAGGGGTCAAGACCAGGCTTGAGGGACCCACAGAAACAGCTGACCTGAACAAGGGGGAGCTCATGGACCCAGACTGATTACTGGGAAACCAGCATAGGACTGTTCCAGACCCCCTGAACAAGGATGTCAGTTTGGAGGTCTGGTTAATCTATGGGGCCTCTGGTAGTGGATATTATTTATCCCTAGTACATGAATGGACTTTGGGAATCCATTCCACATAGAGAGATACTCTCTCAGCCTAGAAACACATGGGGGAGGGCCTAGGCCCTGCTCCAAATGATCGGACAGACTTTGAAGATTCCCCCATGAAAGGCCTCACCCTCCCTAGAGAGCAGAAAGGGGATAGGATGGGGGTTGATGGGGGGCAGGGGAGGATGGGAGGGAGAGGAAACTGGGATTGACATGTAAATGAAGCTTGTTTCTAATTTAAATTAAAAAAGGAAAAATTTTAAAAATGGAGGATGACATAACCAGAGCTAGGTTTCAGGAAGAAAATGATTCATGCTGAGCCCAAGACCAGACACCAGAACAGTTCTTACTAGAAGGAGCTAGGGACCAGGCAGGAGTGGTGGAGATGCCTTGGATAGACTCACATTTACTAGGCCCCTGTCTTCCCTAACATTGATAACTAGGTGCTTTGTGTTCATCTCCATGAGCCTGTGGTGGCCATTTTTATTCAAACTACCACATTCTACTCCCTGGCACCCACAGGCTTGTAGCCATATCATAATACAAAAAATTTTCAGTCTAACTTCAAAAGTCCCCATAGTCTATCAGTCTCAACTCTGTTTAAAAGTCCTAAGTTTGGGGCTGGAGAGATGGTGCAGTGATTAAGAGCACTGGTTGCTCTTCCAGAGGACCTAGGTTCAATTCCCAGCACCGACATGGCAGCTTATAATTGCATGTAACTCCAGTTTCAGGGGATCCAACACCTTGACACAGACACACGTGCAGGCAAAACATAAAATGCACATGAAATAAAAATAACTAAATTATTTTTTGAAAAGAAGGCTTTCGCCGGGCATTGGTGGCACACACCTTTAACCCCAGCAGAGTCAGGTGGATCTCTGTGAGTTTGAGGCCAGCCTAGTCTCCAGAGCAAGTGCCAGGATAGGCTCCAAAGCTACACAGAGAAACCCTGTGTAAAAAACCAAAAAAAGAAAGAAAGAAAGAAAGAAAGAAAGAAAGAAAGAAAGAAAGAGAAAAGAAGGCTTTTTTGTAGATTTTTTTTATTTGAATTAGAAACAAGATTGTTTTACATGACAATCGTGGTTCTCCTCTCCCTCCAGTCCTCCCCTACCATTCCCCCCAACTAAAACCCTACCTATCACATATCCTTTCTGCTCCCCCTGCATGGTGAGGCCAAGAAGGCATTTTTTAAATTCAAAGTCTCTTCCGAGACTCACGGCAATCTCTTAACTATAATCCTCTATAAAATAAAAATAAAAGAAAGATCACACACTTCCAACATGTAATGCCACAGTATATACGTTACCATTCCAAAAGGAGGAAAGGCAGCATAATGAGGAAATACTGAACCAAAACAAGATTGAAAACCAGCTGGGTAAACTCTAAATTCTGCATCTCTACAGCTTATGTCAAAGTGTCAAAGAACCCCTCAAATATCCAACTCTTTTCAGCTTTGTTGACTGCAACACACTTCTTTCTCTTAGGATGGTTCTACACTCTTTTAGCAGCGCTCCTTGGCAGGTATCCCATGACTCTGGCATCTCCAACATCTTGGAATCTCCAAACTGATCCAGGCTTCACCTTCATGGCTTCACACAATGGCCTCTCTTGGCCTAGTCTCAGTGGCTTTCCTTACTTGCAGAGGGAGATTCTATAACCCTTTTCTTCTATCCTTGACTCTAAACCAGAACCATGAGGCCAAAGTTGCCAAATTCTGCTGCTTTCTGGGGCTAGAACATGGCCCCCTTGTTTGGATACATTTTCACCAACTTTTTGTTTTCAATGGTTTCCTTCAGTGTCTAAGATTGGCTGTCGTTGAACTAAATCAGAGATCCACCTGCTTCTGCCCCTAGACTGTGGGAATTAAAGGACTTTGAAGGACTTTAGAATTAACAAAGAAATAACTTAGAAGAAAAACAAACCTCTCACCCTAAGAACAGGGAGACCTGACTTAGAAACCTAACCAAGGTCACAATGGCTGAGTCCCTGGAATTTCCTAGCTGGCAGAAATAACTCCCTTACAAGGCCACAAGACAACCTAACTAAATACCAAGAATTCCTAGAGGGCCACCCTGCCCTAGGGTCATGAAGATAAGAACAGACTATCCCACTGAGTCAGGAGACCATCCAGCCCCAAAGATAAGAGATCTCCAAAGGATCTGTGACTCTGGTCACATACCCAAACCCCTAAAAGCCTATGTTTTTTCTCCTATAAAAGAAGCCTGCTTTAGAGGAACAAGGCTTTCCTTTGTCTGTCTGACTGGGAGGCCCATTTTCGCAAACGTCCCATAATAAACTTACCTCTTGTTTTTTGCATCAGCTGGACTGGACATTGAGTGTTTTTGGGGGGATCGTCCGATTTGTGGAGACTCCTCTGTCCGAGGGTCTTTCATTTGGAGGTCCCACCGAGATCAGGACACCCCCCAGACTCAATTTCACAGCCAGTTGGAGGTAAGACAGTCTATGTATTTGTGTGTATGTGTCTCTGTGTCTCTGTGTCTTTGTGTCTTGTACAGAGGTATTCCGAGGAGTTTTGGTTCAGCCCAGACGAAAGTCTGAGGGCCATTTGGAGGAGGGAGAAGAGACGAAGTCTCACATCTCCGGGGAGGCGGCCGACCCGGACTTTGCTTCCCTCCCGCTTTGTACTGGTTTGGCGCCACCTGTCTACCTCGGTTTGTCCTGTCTATCGTATTTTGTTCTGTTGTGCTTGTCATTTGTGTCAATCTCTGCTTCTCCCCATGGGTCAGCAACTAACTACCCCTTAAGTTTGACTTTAGGTCACTGGCAGGATGTTTTGAACCGAGCACGCAACAAATCAGTAGAGATCCGGAAGAAAAAGTGGCGGACTCTCTGTTTCTCAGAATGGCATGCTCTCAATACAGGCTGGCCGAGAGACGGTACCTTTGACCTCACTACTATCTTACAGGTCAAAACTCTTGTTTTCCAGCCAGGACCTTGGGGCTACCCTGCCCAGGTACCCTATATTGTCACCTGGGAGAGCCTGAGCCGTGATCCTCCTCCCTGGGTCAGGCCCTTCCTCCCACCCTGTCTTTCGGGCCCCCGCCCAACACCTCTGGCTTCGCCTGTTCCACTTATCCCTACTCCTTCTGCACCCCCTTTGACTTCTTCCCTGCTTCCCTTGGCAGAGCCCCGATCTCCCAACCCTAGGCCCAAAGCCCCTACCGTCTTGCCCGATACACAGGAGGAGCTCCTCCTCCTGGACTCCCCTCCTCCTTACCCTAATGCTGAGCAGGCAGCATCCCAGCTCCCAGCACCTGACCAGAGCCCCCCACCACCGAGCTCTACTACTGGAGACCCTGGGGACCCGTCGCCACCATCCACCCGACTTGGATCGCAAAGAGACAGAACACTGGAGGGGCCTGACAGCTCTGGAATCTCCCAGGCCTTTCCCCTCCGGTCGATGGGGGAGGGGCATTACCAATACTGGCCTTTCTCCTCTGCGGACCTTTATAATTGGAAGGCACATAACCCCCCCCCCTTTTCACAGGACCCTCAGGCCTTGACAGGTCTTATTGAATCTATCCTCATCACCCACCAGTCCACCTGGGATGACTGTCAACAGCTCCTACAGACTCTCCTCACAACCGAGGAGAGACAACAGGTACTCCTAGAGGCCCGGAAGAACGTCCAGGGGCCAGATGGCAGACCCACCCAGCTCCCAAATGAAACAGATGAAGTCTTTCCCTTGACCAGACCGATAGACTGGGACATCAACACAGCAGCCGGTAGGGAGCGTCACTGTCTTTATCGCCAGACTCTGTTGGCAGGTCTCAAGGGGGCAGGAAGGCGCCCCACAAATTTGGCCAAGGTACGTGCAGTAGTTCAGGGCTTGGAAGAAACCCCCGCAGGGTTTCTAGAGCGTTTGATGGAGGCCTACAGGATGTATACCCCCTTTGACCCCCAGGCTCAGGATAGGGAAGCCGATATAATCATGTCATTCATTGGACAATCGGCGCCCGACATACATACATAGTTTGTACAAAACTACAGCGCCTTGAGGGGCTACAGGGGTACACCCTTCGAGACTTAGTAAAGGAAGCAGAAAAGATTTTCAATAAGAGAGAGACTCCCGAAGAAAAGGAAGAAAGATTACGAAAGTTGCAGGAGGACAGGGAAAATGTAAGAGACAAAAAGCGAAACCAAGAGCTGGCTGAAATTTTGGCCACTGTAGTTCAGAGATCAGAACATAGGCCAGGTCAGACAGGGAACCTGGGAGACAAAAGGAGAAAAGAGTGGAGAGAGACCAGTGTGCTTATTGCAAGGAAAAAGGATATTGGGTCAAACATTGCCCAAAGAATCCAAGGCGGAAGCCCACCCCCATTCTCTCTCTGGAAAAGGGAGATTAGGACAGTCAGGGCCAGGTGCCTCCCCCTGAGCCCCGGGTAACTCTTAACGTCAGGGGGCAACCCGTAACTTTCTTGGTAGACACGGGAGCTCAGCACTCAGTCCTGACTCAGACCCAGAGACCCCTGAGCACCTGGACTGCCTGGGTCCAGGGTGCCACCGGAGGAAAGCTACACCGATGGACAACTGAACGTAAGGTCCACCTGAGCACTGGACACATGACTCCTTCTTGCTGGTGCCCGAATGTCCTTACTCCTTATTAGGGAGAGACCTCCTCTCTAAAGTGGGAGCCCACATTCACTTCCATCAGAAGAGGGCCACCATCACAGGAGAGGGGGGACAACCCCTCCAAGTATTGATCTTAAGGCTCGAGGATGAATATAGACTTCTAGAGGATCCCTTACCCCTCTCGCCAACCATGGAGTCTAGCTGGTTAGAAAAATATCCCCAAGCCTGGGCAGAAACAGCAGGCATGGGGTTGGCTAAAAAACAGCCTCCTTTAATTATCAACCTCAAGCCCTCAGCCACTCCAGTGGCCATTAAACAATATCCTTTGAGCCAAGAGGCCCAGGAAGGAATCAGGCCACACATTAATAGACTATTACAACAAGGCATCCTTAGGCCCTGTCACAGCCCTTGGAATACCCCCCTTCTCCCCATAAAGAAACCAGGTACGGGAGAGTACAGGCCCGTTCAAGACCTTCGGGAGGTCAACTGGAGAACTGAGGACATCCATCGGACGGTGCCCAATCCTTATAACTTGCTGGGCATGTTGCCTCCGAGCCACATCTGGTACACGGTGCTAGATCTTAAGGATGCATTCTTTTGCCTCAGACTGAGTCCCCAGAGCCAGCCCATGTTCGCGTCTGAATGGAAGGACCCAGAGACTGGGTTTTCTGGCCAGCTCACTTGGACACGGCTCCCCCAGGGGTTCAAGAACTCACCAACCTTCTTCGATGAGGCCCTACACCAAGACCTAGCAGACTTCCAGATCCATAACCCTAACCTGATCCTGCTTCAATACGTAGATGACCTCCTGCTGGCAGTGGAATCCTCCACAGGTACCTCCAAGGTACCCGGGCTTTACTGCAAAAGCTTGGGGAACTGGGGTACAGAGCTTCAGCAAAGAAAGCCCAACTTTGCAGGGAACAGGTCACCTACTTAGGATACCGGCTCCAGGGTGGCCAGAGATGGCTAACAGAAAGCCGTAAGCAAGCTGTAGCCCTGATTCCACCACCCAAGAGCTCCCGGGAAGTTTGGGAATTCCTGGGCAGCGCAGGGTTCTGCCGTCTCTGGATCCCGGGTTTCGCGGAGCTGGCAGCCCCACTGTATCCTCTGACTAAGGCTAGCACCCCTTTTACATGGACAGAGGAGCATCAGAAGGCCTTTGATGGCATCAAAAAGGCCTTACTGTCTGCCCCTGCACTAAGCCTCCCCAACATAAACAAACCTTTCACCCTTTATGTGGACGAAAAGGCTGGGATGGCAAAAGGGGTCTTAACACAACAGCTCGGACCCTGGAAGAGACCTGTAGCATACTTCTCTAAGAAATTGGACAATGTGGCCATGGGCTGGCCCCCCTGCCTCCAGATGATAGCTGCTGTGGCGGTTCTGACCAAGGATGCAGACAGATTGACTCTGGGTCAGCTACTCACGGTGATAGCCCCCCATGCAATTGAGGCAGTGGTCCGACAACCCCCCAATCGATGGCTTTTGAATGTACGAATGACACATTACCAGGCTCTGCTCCTCAACCCAGACAGACTGCGATTCGGGGCAGCAACATCTTTAAACCCGGCCACCCTCCTTCCGGATGCGGATGCAGAAACTGCTCTGCCCCATGACTGCCGCCTGATCCTGGCCGAGACCTGCGGAGCCCGAGAAGCCTTGATGGATCAACCACTACCAGGAGCCGAGCACACCTGGTTCATGGACGGGACCAGTTTTCTGCAAGACAGTATACGAAAGGCAGGGGCGGCGGTGGTGGATGGGCAGACTACAATGTGGGCCAGTGCCTTGCCGCCAGGAACCTCAGCCCAGAGAGCACAGCTGATTGCCCTGACCCAAGCACTCCTGAAGGCCATAGAGTCAATATCTACACAGACAGCCGCTATGCCTTCGCTACAGCCCATGTACATGGAGAAATTTATCGGAGACGGGGACTTTTGACTTCAGCAGGAAAAGACATTAAAAATAAGACTGAGATCCTAGAGCTCTTGCAGGCTCTTTCTCTGCCACGAAGATTGAGCATTATACACTGACTGCCCCGGACACCAGAAGGGAAATGACCCAGTGGCTAGAGGGAACCGAATGGCCGATGAAGAGGCCAGAAAAGCAGCCTTGGGGCCACAAGTCCTCTCCCTAAAGACCTCTGATCCAACCTCATGTCAAGGATTCGAATACACGGACAGCGACTTAGAAACAGTTCAGAGTCTGGGGGCCAACTATGATCAGGAGGCAAACGTCTGGAGCTACCAAGGAAAAATTCTGTTGCCCCAGGGGGCCGCTAAGGAACTTTTGTCACAACTACATCGATGGACCCACCTCGGGCACAAAAAGCTAAAAACCCTTCTACGACGGGAAGAACAAACCTACTATATCCACAACCTCAATGCTCTCATCCAACAGATCACCAGCACCTGTGCCCCTGTGCAAAGGTGAATACAGGACGGCTCAAGTTGCCTGAGGGAACCAGGGTTAGAGGAGAACGGCCAGGGACCAACTGGGAAGTTGATTTCACCGAAAGCAGACCCGGTAGCTTTGGGAACAGGTACCTCCTGGTTTTTATAGACACCTTTTCAGGATGGACTGAGGCTTTTCCTACTAAGCATGAGACCGCCCAGGTGGTGGTCAAGAAGATTCTTGAAGAGATCTTCCCGAGGTTCGGACTGCCTAAGGTAATAGGGTCCGATAACGGACCTGCCTTTGTCTCCCAGGTAAGTCAGCTGGTGGCCAAAACATTGGGGATCAATTGGAAATTACATTGTGCATATCGCCCCCAAAGTTCAGGTCAGGTAGAATGGGTAAACCGAACAATTAAAGAGACCCTGACCAAATTAGCCTTAGAGACTGGAGCTAAAGACTGGGTACAGCTCCTGCCCATGGCCCTATTTAGGGTTCGAAATACCGCCTCGGTGCATGGGCTCACACCTTTTGAGATTTTGTTCGGAGGACCCCCACCCATTATAGATGTGCTCCCTGCTGATCCTAACCATTCCGTTGACTCCCCATCCCTCCAGGCCCGACTATGCGCACTCCAGATTATTCAAAACCAGATCTGGAAACCATTGGCTGCAGTGTACCAGGCCGGAAACCCTGCTGTACCTCACCCATTCCAGATTGGGGACTCCGTATACATCAGACGCCACCAGTCTAAGACTCTTGAGCCTTGCTGGAAGGGCCCCTACACCGTGCTTCTGACCACCCCCACGGCACTAAAGGTGGACGGGATTGAAGCATGGGTCCATGCCTCACATGCCAAGAAGGCCAACACCATCGAGAATTGGGTGACGAACGAGACCCCAAAATGGAAGCTACAGGGAACTCAAAACCCACTCAAGATAAGACTTTTACGCGATGTTTGATTATTTCACTATGCTCGATGCTTTTCCATTTCTCAGCCCTAGTTAAAGGAGCCCCACATGCCCCCCAGCAGCTAACTTGGCAGGCTCCTACAGTTTATACGTGAAAGGTTATCCATCACTCAAGCCCTCGTCCTAACTCAACAGTACCACGCTGTGCCAAGCGCTGAGGTCCCTGATGTTTCTTCTAATCTGAATCTGTAAGTTTTTTTTTTTAGGACTCAAGAACGCATCTAAGTATCAGCTGCTGACTACAGCCTGCTCCTAAGGACTGTGAGGCCCAGACAGGCTCAGACTATAAACCAGTCGTGCTGCTGCGGACACTCCTGACTCTTCAACAGTTTGACAACCAGCTGCTTCTCCACTGCCTGAATCCCCTTTTCTTTTGACTAACATTTCATTTTTTAGACCCCTAACGACGCCCCAAAGTCAGCAGGAAGTAGTATGAGACAGACGCCGCCCATTTACCTGGTCGAAATGCTATATAAAATTGCCCACTAATAACCCAAGAATGGGTTACCTAAAAAAAAAGGGGGGGGGAATGAAGGACTTTAGAATTAACAAAGAAATAACTTAGAAGAAAAACAAACCTCTCACCCTAAGAACAGGGAGACCTGACTTAGAAACCTAACCAAGGTTACAATGACCCGAGCCCCTGGAATTTCTTAGCTGGCAGAAATAACTCCCTTACAAGGCCACAAGACAACCTAACTAAATACCAAGAATTCCTAGAGGGCCACCCTGCCCTAGGATCATGAAGATAAGAACAGACTATCCCACTGAGTCAGGAGACCATCCAGCCCCAAAGATAAGAGATCTCCAAAGGATCTGTGACTCTGGTCACATACCCAAACCCCTAAAAGCCTATGGTTTTTCTCCTATAAAAGAAGCCTGCTTTAAAGGAACAAGGCTTTCCTTTGTCTGTCGGACTGAGAGGCCCATTTTCGCAAACGTCCCATAATAAACTTACCTCTTGTTTTTGCATCAGCTGGACTGGACATTGAGTGTTTTTGGGGGGATCGTCCGATTTGTGGAGACTCCTTGGTCCGAGGGTCTTTCACCATCATGCCCAGTCATAAACTTTTTTTTAATTCCTTTTCAAGAGTTGGAAGCTTAGCTGGATTGGGTCTTACTCTTAGGTCACCATTGCCTTTATTCCAACTAGCAATCTGAGCAAGGAAAAAACACAAAATGCAGTTTGTATAGAAAAGGGACACCAGGAAGGGGAAACAGATTAAGGAAAAGCCTGATGCTAGTTGGAATAAAGGGCAGAAAACAACTACATTCTTCTCTAAAACATCACAAGAGCAGTCTCTAATCCACTTACTAAAATTCTTCTCTGAAACCTCTTGACCAGGTGCCCAGTTCAAATCACCCTCAACACCACTGTCTCCCATGCTCCTGTTAGTATGGCCCATTAAGCCTGGATTAGAGTATTCAGACCCAAAAACACGATCAGGTCTATCACAGCAATACCCCAGTCCCTGGTAGCAACTTCTGTCTTAGGGATTTATTGTTGTGAAAAGAGAACATTGCTTGACCTGGTTTGGGCTTCTGAAACTCCAAAGCCCACCCACAGTGACATACTTCCTGCAATAAAGCCATATCTCCCAGTAGTGCCACACCCTGTTAGCCCATGGGGGCCATTTTCATTCAAATCACCACAGGTGGGGACTATATCAGACAGTCTTTAAGACCATCCTCCACCCCAGGAAAATTATAATCCAGCATGCATTCATTGGGATATAGAGATAACTGATTTGTGCTCAGTTGGTGTGTCAGACATTTTGCCTTTTGTTTGGGCTGACACCAGTTCTGTAGGAAGAAAAATAAAATTGCCCAGATTTCTTTTAAGTCTCTTGAATTTACTACTGTGTGTCTGCGGGGTACCTTGTTCCTAACTGGTTAGAGTTGAAGTGAATATCACCAATGTTGGAGCTGTCTTCCGTTCCTTCAAGGGTGAAATTGAGTCTTCCTGGTTGGGGCTCTTCTCTTCTCAGAGTGGAGGGTGTCCCCTGTTCTCACCTCCTGTGTGTGGCCACCTTTGTGGGTGTGAGTGGAGTTTCTAACACCAACATATAGGAAAGGAAGGCACAAACAATGTCCCTCACAGGACATGGTGGTCCTGCCTGAAGACATTCATCACAGCTTCTGAGCAGACACAGAGGAGGCTAAAGACGCACCTAAGAGATGGAGGGAGAACAGAACATGGCCTTGGAGACCATCAACAACAGACCGTTGCACATTCTTGGAGATGATCCCTCCGGATAGGTTTGGTCATCAGTGTCCAAGTGGAGGGAACAGCAAGGAGCTATGTGCTGAGCACCAACAGGCGGTGCTAGGTCTTCTCAGAACCAAAGGAGGAGTGGCCACCAGAGCCTGAAGGATTTGCATCAGGGAAGGAGTATAATAAGGAGATGGGGGAGGGCTATCAAGGAAAAAACTGGGGTTTGGGGGCTGACAGTGCCCCCTGCATCAGATGGAATATTCAGTGCAGAGTTGGGGTCCATGTGAAGTGTCTGTCCCTTGAAACTCTTGAGCATGGCCTTATTTGGAAAACAAGGTCGTTATGGTTAAAAGATGAAATCAAATGGATTACCTAAATCCAACAGCAGGTGTCCTGATAGGAGACCCAGAGGGGAGAGACATGGATAGAAAAGAAAGGTTGAGGTTGGCCTAATGCAGCTACATTTTAGGAGCATGTGGTGCCCTGGGGGCTGCAGAGATAGGAGGGACCTTCCCTTGCAGCCTCGGGAGGGAGCCAGCCCTGTTGCACCTCCATTCAGACTTCTGGCTTCTAAAACCATCACAGAACAAATCATCTCTGTTGTGGGGGTCACCCAGTGGGTCACATCCTCACAACAGTTTAATGACATTTCAGTGGAGGAGAAGGGCAACTGCCCCAAACTCCAATAGCTCAGAACATGGGTCTGGAGGCAGGTGGTATTCTCCTACTCTGATTTCTGTCCCAGAGAGGCAACCCATTCTTTCAAGTCTTCACCATGCCCTCCAACCCTTGGCTTGGTCCCACTATCACATGACTCTGGGCACCAACTGTGGGCAGGATTGGGATGTATCATTCCAGAGGAGGAGGTCCCACATATTAGGGGTGCACAGCTAGGCCATCAGAGTGGAAGGTCCTATGGGTTGGAGAACTGGTCCCTTGCCCTCTGCCCAGGATTGAGACTGAGTATAGACAGGAGCCCCTGGGTTGATCCATTATCCGTGCCTAGCACCTGCTGCCAAATATCAGCCATGTCAAACCAAAGAAGCTAATTTCCCATGGGAAGAGTCCTAACCAGAGATGTGGCAAATAATTTGCTACCTAGAAACTTCTGGAAGATGTATTTGATGGAATAACCACCGACTCTAGTTCTTACTCCACGAATTTGTAGAAAATATTTGAAGCTTCCAAGTAATGAAGAAATGAAGCTCTCAGCTTGCCTCAGATGCCACCTCCACATGCCCCATATCCAATTAACCACACACCCAAGTCCCAGTGTGATCTGCGAGACAGACCTGAGATTAATTTTTTATGGAGCATCAGACTGTAAATGATTTTTCTATTTACTTATGTAACTCCTACATAAAAGATGATGGTATTTAATCAAATATGGACCAACTGCAAATTATGCTAGATAAACAGAGTGAAAAAATTCAATATGCTATTGACTGTACATACACATGTATATGTATAGATATATATATATACATTATTGATATATATTTAAGAGTAGTGATCTATTCGCATTGTTAATGCTTTGTGGAATAGTTACATATTTTGAAAACACTGGCTTGTGGCCTAGTAAAATTTCAATGTCGTAATCCTGTTAAAATCAGGAGTATGTTGGAACACATAGCTTTTTTAAATTGTGTTCCCACTCACTTCAGTATCTCTAAGTTCCTAAAAGCCTCCCAAAACCTCTCAGAAGAGCTGCACTTATTTTAATCAGTAACCTTGAAGTCTCCAATATGAGGGCTCTCAGCTGAGAGAGACATCTCCAAACCAAGCAGCAGGCATGGGACAACATCTAGAGATTTCTGGTTATCTCGGCTTCTGTTGGTATCCGTGAGGCAGAAGCCAGATGTGCGCTAAACAGAGAATCTCCCAGCCCCAAAACTGTCAGCAATGCTGAGGTGGGAGAACCTGGGCCCGACTCGGTGTCTGGTGCAAATGCAGCCTTGACGTGCATGGAGGACGGAACTTGATGCCAAAGCAGGAGTCTGCACTTTTCATGCATCTGTGATTCCTACTGCAGGGACATTTTTCCATCTTGCCTTTCACCTTAGCACTTCTCTGGATTTAGTACACAGCCTTGGTGTGCTGGTTAGCTTTATGTCAACTTGACACAAGCTAGAATCATCTAAGAGGAGGGAAGCTCGATTAAGAAAATGCTTCCATAAGAATGGGCTGCAGGCAAGCCTGTAAGGCATTTTCTCAATTAATCATTGATGAAGGAGGGTCAGACTACTGTAGGTGGTTCCAGCCGTGGGCTGGTGGTCCTGGGTTCTGTAAGAAAGCAATCTTGAGCACATCATGGGAAGCAAACCAGCATCCCTCCATGGCTTCTGCATCAGCTACTATCTCCAGGTCCCCGCCCTGTTTGAATGCCTGTCCTGACTTCCTCCAATACTGAATAGTGATATGGAAGTGTAAGCCAAATAAACCCTTTCCTCTACAATTTGCTATTTGGTCATGGTGTTTTAGCACAGCAATCGAAACCCTGACTAAGACACTTGTATTGTTTTAAGGATGACCCCACTCTACTAGGTTGAACCCTCTGTATAAGCTTCATACTCATTGAGGTTACCCCACTTGTTCAGGATAGTTGTTGGTTGGATTCTGCTGCCCCAAAGGCTTCCTGCACCAACACCCCAGCTTGTTTATTCCTGTCTTGCCACAAATTATGCAAGACCTAGAGCCTACCTGGTTGTAGGTAGATGTTTGCTCTCTGACTGGCTGCATGGTTAGATACACGAGAGAACGGATGTTTTTGTCTGTATATGTATGGCTGGATGGGTAGAAGAATAAGCATGTGGCAAACAGATAGTAGATGGCTAAATGGATGAGTGGGTGGATGGATGGATGGATGGATGGATGGATGGATGAGTGGGTGGATGGATGGATGGATGGATGGATGAGTGGGTGGATGGATGGATGGATGGATGGATGGATGGGTGGGCGGGCAGATGGATGGGTAGGAGTAGATATGTTGGTGGGTGTATAGAAGGATAGGAGGATAGATAGATGGCTAGATAGGTGAGTAGATGGATGAGTGGGTGGGTGGATGAATAGCTGGATAGATGAATGGGTGAGCAAATGGATATGTAAGTGGGTGAATAGGTGGATGGGAAGATATGTAGATAGATAGGTGAATAGATAGATGAGTGAGTGGATGGATGAGTGGTTGGTTGGATAGATAGATGGATGTGTAGGTGGTGGATACATGTGTGGATGGACAGATGGATGGGTAAATAGAGGAATGAATGGGTAGGGAGAAAGATGGGTGGAAGAATGTATGTCAGTATGAATGGATGGGTGGGCAGATGGATGGATGGATGGATGGATGGATGGATGGATGGATGGATGGATAGATGTGGGATGCCTGAGACAAATGGTATTGAGTAAAACCCAGCATTCTTAGTTTGAGCTCAGAGAATGTGATTTTTAGTATAAATGTGCATTAAATAATGTATAAGATGTGTTCATGATAAAAAATTGTTTATCCAAAATTCAGCTTTAATTAGTTTTCCTGAAATTTTGCTTGCTGAATCTGGGAAACACCCCCACAAACCCTGAACTGCAGAAGGAAGAGGGAAAGGCCTCTTCTCTCTCCACAGACACCACAGGGAGCTCTGAGACACTCTGAATACCATGCAAGAAGGCTTTTACTCAGTGGCCTGTGTGGGGCTTCTGGGTCTTGAAAGCTGATAGGGTGACCCAAACACCAGAGTTCGGTGCAAGCATTTGCAGGACCCTGGGAACCACTGCTAATCAGCCCTATATCAAGGCCCCTTTCCTTGTCTCAGTAAATCCTGCAAGCCCTTAGAAACCCCCAGGCCTCCTTCTGTAGAAGAGGGACCTTTGTCAAAGGCTTCTGATGACAGCTCACAGCTCCTTGGTGACAGTCCTGGCTCTGCTCTTAAAGGGCCAAGAAACCAACTGCAAAGCCTAGTACTCATGGCCCATATGAATATTTGTGCATCCGCATATGTTTGTGGGGGTTTGCCTATTCAGGAAACTACTTGTGAAAGTTATAGTAAGTAACTGGCCTTACCGATGGGTATGGAAGGCAGCCAGCTCTTACAGCAGACTGCAAAGGGGTGGGGTTGAAAGGAAGGGAGACTGGTCAGGAATGTAGCCACAGTTTGAGGGCCCTCCAAACTCCTGTACAAGAACAAAGACAAGAACCAACCCCTCCCACCACCTTCCCAGCTGGTCACACCACACCAGAGCTAGTGCTGAAGAACAAATGATGCCCACAGCCCCTGGACTTATAAGCCTCTTGCCTTTGCCTGATTGTCCCCATCTGGTAAATGTTCCTGGGTATTCTGCCCCTTCGTGCCAGCCGTACTGAGAATACTTGCTCTACTCTGGACCCTGGGACAATTCGGGAAAGCTTCACACAGCTCAGCTCTAGCGAGTTGGGGGTCATCCAGAAAAGAGGCTTCTAAATACATCCTGAAAATAGAGGAGCCAAGAGCACAGTGCACAGAGCAGCCAGTGGGAGCTAGACCAGGAAGAGGGCAAGAATGTCAGTGGCCCTGGTATGACTTGAGGAGTGGGAGTAGAGGGGACACTCTACTTCTGCCCTACCAGGCAGGGTAGATAGGAGCTTCTGTGCGATCCTGGCACAGCAACCTCCAGGGACAGACTCACAAAGTGAGAACCTTGCCCTTGCCCAACTATGCTAAGATCACCCGGGGAGCTGGAGAAAGCTTGGCTCTAGCCACCCTTGGAGCTGGGGTGTGCTCCAGACATGGGTCAGTTTCAAAGCTTATCCTGCGGATTCCACAGGGAAGGCAGGGTACGGACCTTAGAGGCCCAGCAGGCACTGACCCAGGGCCAGACCCTCATGTGGCACTCTACCCTTACTCCCTGAATGAAACACAGATGGCACATGCTCCAACCCCCTTCCCAGGAAAGCCCCCACCTCCCCTTGGCTGTGAATTGTAAAAGCCAGGAGCAGGGGTGACCCTCATTTCAAGCAGGGATGGTTTGGGTCCCCTCTCCTCTGGCTGCCAGTGTTTTCTGCTCAGTTGTCCCTAGCACTTAAGCTGAAGGCAGCTGTCGCTCCCAGCAAGTGTCCAGTCCTACTCTCTGCATAGTTTCCGGGACTTAATGGTCTTTCTCTGCTGAGTTGTAAGAAATGAGAAGTGAACTTGACATTGGAGATCAGCTTGCCCTGAATAAAGGAAATGAGACCTGGAATGTCACCAGGGCCTCAGTTCTGCAGGTGCAGACCCACATCACTTCCCATCACCCACAGTCGAGGTAGGACCCCAAACCAGAGAACCTTATAAAAATAGACTCAGTAACAGATGCCATGGGCAATTATTAGTTTTCTTTGGGATGCTAAAATTTTCTTCTCACCCAGATATTTTTTGCTTTGCTGAAAATATCCTCCCTCAAACAAAAGACTCCTAGAGTTAAGTGGAGACAGTCCTACAGGGGTGGCTGGCCACACCCAGATGGTGTGTGTGTGACAAGGGCAGGTATCGGTGGGTGGGTGGAGGGGTGGATGCATACTAGAGGCTGAAGCCACAGATGCAAGACCCAGCGGCACAGCACACCCTGGCCTCTCTCTCTGCTGCAGCCCAAAGGTGAACAAGAAAAAGGCTAAGGGTGGCAGAAGAAGCAGCTGCCAAAAGAGGAAAAGAGAAACTGTGAATTACATTTGACCCAGAGCTGGGAGGCACTCAGCAAGTCTGGGCCTTAAGAGGGGCTGACACCCTGCTTTGTGTGTTAGGTATTGGCCCCATCATCCCCAAAGGGTGTTGAAGTCCCAACCCCAAGCACCTGTGAGGGTGACCTTCTTTAGAAATGGGGTCTTTACAAGCATCAACAGTTAGGATGGGGCCGTCCTGGGGCAGGGTGGCCCCCAGCCCGGTTGGCTAGTGTGCTGATGAGAAGATGGAGACAGAGACGGGGAAAGGGGTCTTGTGACAGCGGAGGCAGAGATTGGAGTAACGCCCCCTATGAAGCCAGCAGCAGCCACCAGAGTGGGGTGCAGCTTGGGTCACAGCTTGGAGCCAAGCCTGATAAACTGCATGATGGACCTCTGCCTCCAGAATTGTGGAGATACAATGTGACGGCTGCCCCGATGGGGAACTTTGTAGGTCATGCCCAGGCACGTACCCTGAACCTCTTCAGTCTCTCACTGCTCTCCTAGAAGCAACTGTGCTCCCCTCAATGTTTTGTTTTTAATTTGTATGTCTGATGTGTGTTATGTGGTATATATTGTTAAAGTGAATGCAGCTCCAACACAGGCAGGAACATGGGGTGACAGATCTTTAGTTCTCCAAGACTGTCTTAGAGCTACATACAACGGATGGAACACTGGAACAGAGTCTGGAAGAGCAGACCCAGGAAGTCTCAATAGTTGGCAGGCAGGAATGAACAGCCCACCTGGGCCTGACTAGAGCAGCACAGCTGAGCAGTTAGTGACCTGTGAAGCCCTCCCTACCTGGCCAAAGACCCACAACAAAGGCAGCCCAGCCATTCCTCACAGTCAAGGCCCAGATAAATCCTATTCTCCTGTCTCCTGCCCAAGCCCCCACCCCGAGTATATGACTGTGGCAGGGGAAGGAAGTGGGTTTAGGAGTTTTGGTGGTAGTGAAGTTCGTATCTTCAAGTCTTACCACTATCACAACTGATTGCTACACTGAAAAAGAAACCAGCTCCTGTTCCTCAGCTGAGATGGGGGTGTCTGCACCTTCCCTTCTGGTCATCATTCGATATGCATTAAATATTTGCTTAGTATGGCTCCTTATATCAGGCCCCCAGAAGATCTTGCATTTGGAGCAGGTCCAGGAGCCAAGGCTGAAGCTCCTCTGCAGTTTGTATGTATAATCCAAACTGATGGCTAAAGTTAGGACCTCGGGATGACTGCCAAGGAGTCTAGGTTCTTCCCAGAGGCAAACAGAGGATAAAGAATATAAATACCCAGAAGAGGTGAGATCAGACGCTTATTGACATAGAAACTAAGGACCAGAAAGCACCCTGCTGGGGAAGGTGGCATCCCCAGGGCTGATAGACAGATAGTGGTCTCTGAGCTGCTTTTTTATGGGGCCCTTGGGCCCTCTACTCCTCCTCCCCCATTACCTCCTCTCCTTGGATGGGGACGATAACAAGGTAAGTAGTGGCCCCCACTGTGAGGTGGGGTGTTGCCTCTTCTCATAATCCAGCTGCTGTGTGGGAATGTTACCTATTTCCCTCTAACCTCTTCCCTGACTGCCTATTCCCCACTAACTCCCCCAAAACATCAGAATTTCATGGTGTTGGCCCAGTGGCCTGTTACCCACCCTGATACAACCCTTAGCTGACAGTGCTGTTCTCCCAAGGAACTTAATGTCTTAGCCTTTCTGAGACCTTCTTCTCCAAAGCAGAAAAGGTCAGATAAGAGCCACCCCCAGCCCTCAGGGTGCTAGGAAGGTGGTTTCATCCATAAACAAGCAGGGAGAACTCAGTTTGGACCCCAGCACCCACAAAAGCTGGATGTATCAGTGTGTACCTGCATGTAATCCCAGGACTGTGTCTTAGATCCCTGGGGCCTTTGCCAGCGAGCCTAACCAAATCAGTGAGCTCCAGGGTCAATGAGAGACCCTGTCTCCAAAAGTAAATAAGTGAGTAAATAATAAAAACTAAATCAAGGCAGAGTGGGATTGAGTAAGGCACCTGACATTGACCTCTGACCTCCATAGATGCATACATATATGCGCCTGTACCTACCACACACACACACACACACACACACACACACATATGTGTACATATACACATATGTACAGACACATACAAGAAAGCCCTGGATGAGAGTATGCAAGAATGCCATGAACAACCTTGTCCTTCATTGCCCCCACCACCACCCCAACAGAATCTGTCCAACCTAGGTCTGGACCTGGATGGGACAGTCACTCACATCGCAGGTTCCTCTGGCTTTACTGATTGGACCAGGGGTGGCATCTGCCCCCAGCGGAAGGACTAGGACGCTGTGCCCTGTACTTTTAGAGTTAAGGGTGATGAGTGTGACCTGGAAGGAGCTTTACAATGTTTCTCTAGAGCACACATTGGGCAGCTGCACAAGAAGCATGCTCAGTTAGGATGGGAAGGAGAAGTCCAGAATGACACTAGGCACTCTGGCTGGGCTACTGATCCCACCCACAAGAGCAGAGGAACCCCACCCAGCACCCACTCTGTGGGGGAGTCTGAAGCCCCTGGTCACATGGAGCTTTGCTTTTACCATTCATGGGGCGAGAATGACAGCTATCCCTGTCTCCTGTCACTGCTGAAGATATACCAAGGCCGAGAGAAACCACTGAGACAGCACACAGCCCACACTTGATACAAACAGAACAGGAGCTGCCAGTCCCGGGGTGCACAAATGGCCATAGAGCATGAAAAACCTTTGGCGGTAGCCATGAATCCTAGGCAGAGCTGGTGCCCACAGCTTTGGGAGCAGACGACCTGCCCACCTCTCTAGCTTGTCCACAGCCCCTCACCCCAGGGAGGGTAAGGGACATCGTTTTCCTCTAGCTTTCTTCATCCAAGGGGGCGTGTGAATTTACAGAACTGTGTTTCAATGCACTTTGAGACTTCAATTACTCTGCAGAGGAGTTTGCAGAGCCTACTAGCTCTCTCATACACTGACTGCCCTGTTGTTAACAGACATTGCCAAGGTGGGACTGTCACCTGGAACATCACTGCTGTCCACTGTCTCCACACAATTCCAACTATGGGTGCCCTGTAGCTGGCAATGGCTCAGTGTTGAACCTAGGTCCCCTGGAGGGGAGATAAGGGGGAGAATCTGCTCCTCAACATCAAGCCTGGCCTGGGAACAGTGTGGGGACACTGAAGGTGGGGACATCTGGATAATGGCAGCAGCTATTCTGTCTGTCCTTTTCTAATTAAGGCTATAGGAAACATCCCTTCCCTATAATTCAGTCACCACACGCCCTTCAGTGTCACTTTAATTAAAGTCAAGGCCAACCACAGTTGAGATGGCCCCCATCACTGGCACTAAATCAATTCCTCATTTTGAATCAGAGGCCCCTTGAAAGTGAAGAATGGCAGGGCTGAAAAATGAGTCTTTGCAAGAAGCAAGCTGTGACTGTGAGATTGGCCCCTGCTTCAGGGGGATGCATTTTTCCCCATCTTTTCTGCATCCTGCCCTCACCTCAGGCACAGGCCCCCAGGGCAGAGCCAGGCTGTATGGATGGGCTCAGGCTGAGGCCCTGTGAAAGAAAGATCAGGGGCCAAGGGACTAATGCCTTCTGTGTTCAGATGGGCCCTAGAATCTTCTTATCAAATGAAAACTCCACCTCCACTCTCAGGTTTAGCTCATCTGGGGGCTGAACTGTCCAGACAGACAGACAGTAAAACATCACATTGGGTGCTGAAAACATCCAGCAAAAACAAGCTGAAGAAATCTCACTGAGGCAGCCAGCTGGAGTTCCTGATAGAGACCAGGGCAAGGCCAAGGGTCCCTTCAGGCGACGCTTCCCACATAAAAGAATAGAAACAACAGAGAAGTGATATTACCAACTGGCAGAACTGATGGGCAGTTGAGGCATCAGTAGGAGTTTCCCATTGGCCTTTCTCTTCCATGCCCAAACTTGCAGCTTCTCCTGCCCATTGGAGGCTCTTTGATATTGTGGAGTGGACAGTAGTAACCTCTATTGGAATGGTTTGCTGTTTAGCTGTTCTCAATAATACAGTGTATTTGCTCGTGGCCCGTTTTGTTGTTTTCCCCTCTCTGTCACAGAGTTAAAAGGGACAACCCCACTCCTAGAGCCAACTTCTCAGTGAACTCAAATAGCATGTGACCCTTTGTCAGCATAATGTATGTCACACCAGCTTGCCAGCCTTGTGTGTGAGGCCCTAGGGACATTCTGAGTGCCACTTCCTCTCCCACCTGTGGGTGCAACTAGGGACATGGTGACTGCACAGATGGCATAGGGTTTGTGTGCTGGAAGCCAAGGGGCCTGATGCCGCTGTGTCTGCTTCTCTGCAGAATTTCTTCCAGTCTTGAGCGAGTCCAGCCTGCATGAACTGCCACACGACTGGGCCCAAGGCTGCCAACCCCCACACAAGACACCAACTAAACTCAAACCTTAGCAGCTCCATTCCTAGTACTTGACAAAACTACAAGTCCGCATAGAAACCCCTGCGTGTATGTGCACAGCAACAGGACTCCTATGAGCCAGAGGGAGAAAGCCCCAGGAACCCAATTGCAAGTGTTCCTGCTAGAACAGCAAGATAGGTGGTATATGGGGGGGGGGCGCTGAATGGGTGTGTGCAAAGAACAGAAGACAGCCTAAAACTGACATCATTTCTCGGGTGCCTTGAACATCTCCAAATAGGGAAGCCTGGATTGCCAATGAGCCTTTCTCTGCCTCCCAGGTTGCTATCATCCAATCAGATTATATGTATGTGCTACTGCACCCGGCTTTTTACGTGTGTTCTCAGGTCCTCTTGCTTGCAAGGCACATGCTCCACCGACTGAGCCATCTCCCCAGCCCAGCAAGACAGATTTTGCTGGAACTGCTGCGGCGGACAGAAGGCTTGAGTACAGAGCTGACCTCAATCTGAATGTGACAGAGACAGCTGGAGTTTCACCAACTGAGCAGGGAGGTGCTCAGAGGTGAGGGATTGCTAAAAAGAATATGGTTAGATGCCCAGGACTGGGGAACTCCTGCCAAGAGCTGGCAAGAGCTATAGATCTCCAAGATGGGAGGGGGGATGAGGAAGTGATGGCTTCTTCATGAATTAGGTTAGCAGGGATTTTCTCCTTGGCAGTTCAAGGGCAGAGAAGCAGGGCCGAACAAGTCATAATGGAGAAGGGTGCTCAGAGGAACTGGGTGAGCCGAACACGGTGGGTGATGCACACTTGCAGTCCCCGCACTCAAAAGGCTGAGACAGGGAGACCATGAGGTCAAGAAGAGCCTTGGGTAACACTGCCAGAACCTGCCTAAAAATAAATAAATAGACAAATAAATGAAGGGAGGGACTATAGTGCGATGTTTTACTCTTTTGGCTCTTTGAAGGGCACCCAGCTCCTAAATAAGTCACATACAGAGTCTTATTATTACTTATGAATTTCTGGCCTTAGCTTGGCTTATTGCTTGCTCTTAAATTAGGCCATCTACCTTCTTCCTCTGGGCTTTTATCTTTTTTACTTCTGTATATCTTACTTTCCTTCTTACTCCATGGCTGGCTGGGTGGCTGGGTGGCTGGGTGGCTGGGTGGCTGGGTGGCTGGGTGGCTGGGGAGCTGGGTGGCTGGGTGGGCTGGGTGGCTGGGTGCTGGGTGGCTGGGTGGCTGGTGGCTGGGTGGCTGGGTGGCTGGGTGCTGGGTGGCTGGGTGGCTGGGTGGCTGGGTGGCTGGGTGGCTGGGTGGCTGGGTGGCTGGGTGGCTGGGTGGCTGGCCCCTGATATCCTCCTCTCCTTATTCTCTCATTGTTCCATTCTTCTTCCTTATTTCTCCTTCTATTTATTCTCTCTGCCTGCCAGCCCCACCTATCCTTGCTCCTGCCTTGCTATTGTCCATTCAGCTCTTTATTAGGACCATCAGGTCTTTTAGACAGACAAAGAATCACAGCTTTACAGAGTTAAGCAAAAGTCACACACCTTAAAATGATATTCTACCAGACCCAGGAGCAGTGCAAAGGGAGGCCCCAGCCTCAGGCCCAGGAGCAAGGTGTGATCACCGGGTAGAACAACAGCAGCAGCTCTGGTTTCCAGCAGTAGCTTCCAGAAACTATTGCAAAAAGTTCCTCTGGGAAAGAGCATCTCTGTCCCAGCCAGCATCCACTGCCATTTCTCGGTTGGAGATCCCCACTACTACATTGACCACTGGACCGTCAGCTCCACCTACACCTCCAACAAGAAGGACATCCGCTAGAGCTGTAGCCCCACCTGCACCTCAAGGAGTGACCACCTGAGCCTTGCTCCCACTTCCGCCAGGAGAAGCATTCACAGGAAGCTCTGCTCTACTTGTGCCTAAACGAGTGATCGACGGAGCCACAGCCCCCAACTATACCAATTGGAGAAAGAGAACCCTGAACCACAAGCTCCACCTATACCCATTAGAGGAAGAGATGCGTAGACAACAAGGTAAGAACACACTCAACAATATAAAGAGCAATACGGCACCACCAGAAGCTAGCGGTGCTACAACAGCAGGACCTGAACATCCCAACACAGAGGAAGTAGAGGAAAACAGCCCAAAACGTAACTTTATGAGGATGATTGAGGCCCTTAAAGAAGAAATGAAAATTTCCCTTAAAGAAATGGAGGAAAAGACAAACAAAAAATTGGAGAATATCGACAAATCCCTTAAAGAAAACCAAGGAAAAGCAATCAAACAAGTGAAGGAAACAATTCAAGACATGAAATCTGAAATAGAGGGAATAAAGAAAACACAAACCAAGGGAATCCTGGAAATGGAAAACCTAGGTAAATGATCAGGAACCACAAATGCAAGCACAAACAACAGAATACAAGAGATGGAAGAGAGAATTTCAGGCACTGAAGATAATTTGGAAAAAATAGTTTCATCCATCAAAGAAAATTTTAAATCCAAAAAATCCTTAACACAAAACATGCAGGAAATCTGGGACACCATGAAAAGACTGAATCTAAAAATAATAGGAATAGAAGTAGGAGAAGAAGTCCAACTCAAAGGTACAGAAAATATATTCAACAAAATCATAGAAGAAAATAAATGAGCTTACAGCAGCAAATCCCAAAGAAGGGAATTGAACACACTATACCATCACTAACAACAAAAACAAAAATAACAGTAACTAGAAACACACCTCAAACTCACAGACATTACCTCAGATTAAAGGGTTGGAAAAAAGTTTGCCAATCAAATGAACTTAAAAAAAAAAAGCTGGTGTAGCTATCCTAATATCTAACAAAATAAACTTCAAACTAAAATCAATCAAAAAAGATACAGAAGGGCACTTCATATTCATCACAGGAAAATCCATAAAGAGAAAATCTCAATTCTGAACAGCTATGCCCCAAACACAAGGGCTCCTGCATTTGTTTTTTTTTAAAGTAATAAGTAAATAAATAAATTGTATTTTTAGCATTCACTGTTACATCCTCACCACAAAAACCAGTAGCTGTGACTCTATTCTTCCCAGCCCGGGTATTTTCTGGGGTGCCTGGTGCTCCTGACCCCTTGTTTTCCAAACTCATTTGATATCCTGTGTTTTGGTGGTAAAACTTGGTGTTTTTTTCTACAATTTCCCCCCTTTTAAAGACCTCCCTTCCTCTATGTATCCTTGAGACATCTCCCTTCTGATGGAAGTAGGACTCCTGCATTTGTAAAAGAAATATTACTAAACTTAAATCACAAATCAAGCACCACACACCATTAGTGGGAGACTTCAACACCCCACTCTTAGCACTGGACAGGTCTGCCAGACAGAAACTTAACAGAAATAATAGAACTAACAGAGGTTATGACTCAAATGGACTTAACAGACATCTATAAAACATTCCACCCAAACACAAAAGAATATACTTTCTTTTCATCATTTCATGGAACCTTCTCAAAAATAGATCACATACATACTCAGTAATAAAACAAACCTCAACAGATAAAAAAAATTGAAATAAATCCCTGTACCCTATCAGATCACCACAGCTTAAAGTTAGAATTCAAAAGCAACATTAATTTCAGAAAGCCCACAAACACATGGAAATTAAACAATGATCAAGTAACTGAACCACCACTGGGTCAAGGAAGAAATAAAGAAAGAAATAGAAGACTTCCTAAAATCTAATGAAAAGGACCTCACAACATACCCAAACTTATGGGACACAATGAAAACAGTGTTGAGAGGAAAGTTCTTAGCACTAAATGCCTACGTAAAGAAGCTGGGAAAATCCCACACATTTAAATTAACAGAATTAAAAAGTGCTAGAACAAAAAGAAGCAAACTCACCCAGAAGTAGTAGACAGCAAGAAATAGTCACATTGAGGGCTGAAATCAATAAAATAGAAACAAAGAAAACAATGCAAATAATCAATGAGACAAAGAGTTGGTTCTTTGAGAAACTCAACAAAATAGACAAACCTTTATCCAAACTAGCCAAAATACAGAGAGAGAGAGAGAGAGAGAGAGAGAGAGAGAGAGAGAGAGAGAGATGCAAATTAACAAAATCAGAAAGGAAAAGGGGACATAACAACAGACACTGAGAGAAAATCCAGAGAATCATCAGGTCATACTTCAAAAATCTGTACTCCACAAAATTGGAAAACTTTAAGGAGATGAACAATTTTCTAGATAAGCACCACATACCAAAATTAAAATCAAGAACAGACAAACAATTTAAATATACATATAACCCCTAAGGAAATAAAAACAGTTGTCAATAGTTGCCCAACCAAAAAAGGTTCAGGCTCAGATGGATTCAGTGCAGAATTCTACTAGATGTTCAAAAAACATCTAATACCAATACTCCTCAAATTATTACACACAATAGAAACAGAAGGAACATTGCCAAACTCTTTTTATGAGGCTACAGTTACCCTGATATTCAAACCACACAAAGACACAACTAAGAAAGAGAATTACAGACCAATTTCCCTCATGAACACAGATGTAAAAATACTCAATAAAATATTGACAAACCAAATTCAAGAACACATCAGAAATATCAACCATCATGACCAAGTAGGATTCATGCCAGAGATGCAGGGATGGTTCAACATAATAAGATCCCTCAATGCAATCCACCATATAAACAAACTGAAAGGAAAAAATACATTATTATCTCACTAGATGCTGAAAAAGCTTTTGATAAAATTCACACCCCTTCATGATAAAGGTCTTGGAGAAAATATGGATAGAAGGAACATACCTATATATAATAAAGGCAAAATACAGTAATCCAACAGCCAACATCAAACTAAATGAAGAGAAACTCAAAACAATCCCACTGAAATCTGAAGGCTGTCCACTCTCTCCATATCTATTCAACATAGTACTCGAAGTTGTAGCTATAGCATTAAGACAACAAAAGGAGATCAAAGGGATACAAATTGGAAAAGAAGAAGTCAAACTTTTGCTATTGCTGATGATATGATAGTTTACATAAGTAACCCAAAAATATTCTACCAGAGAACTCCTGTAACTGATAAACACCTTCAGTAATGTAGCAGGATACAAGATTAACTCAAAAAAAAAAAAAATCAGTAGCCCTCTAATAGACGACAAATGGGCCGAGAAGGAAATCAGAGAAACAATACCCTTTACAATAGCCACAAATAGCATAAAATATCTTAGAGTAACTCTAACCAAACAGGTTAAAGACCTGTATGACAAGAACTTCAAGTCTTTAAGGAAAGAAATTAAAGAAGATATCAGAAAATGCAACGATCTCCCATGCTCTTGGATAGGTAGGATCAACATAGTAAAAATGGCAATCATACCAAAAGCAATCTACAGATTGAGTGCAATTCCCATCAAAATCCCAGCACAATTCTTCCAGACCTTGAAAGAACAATTCTCAACTTCATATGGAAAAACAAAAAACCCAGGATGGCCAAAACAATCCTACACAATAAAGGCTCATCTGGGGGCATCACCATCCCTGACTTCAAGCTCTACTACATAGCTATAGTGATGAAAACAGCTTGGTATTGACATAAAAACAGACAGATGGAATCAAATTGAAGACCCTGACATCAACCCACACACCTATGAACACCTAATTTTGGACAAAGAAGCTAAAAATATAAAATGAAAGAAAGAAAACATATTTAACAAATGGTGCTGGAAAAAGTGGCTGTCAACATGCAGAAGAATGCAAATAGATCCATATCTATCCAAATGGGTCAATATAAATCCATCCACACTGAACCTTACAGAAGAGAAAGAGGGAAATACATTTGAACGCATAGGCACAGGAGACCAATTCCTAAATAAAACACCAGTAGCACAGACACTGAGAGCAACAATTAATAAATGGGTCCTCCTGAAACTGAGAAGTTTCTGTAAAGCAAAGAACATGGTCAACAAGACAAGAAGGCTCCCTACAGAATGGGAAAAGACCAACCCCATATCTGACAGAGGGCTGATCTCCAAAATATGCAAAGAACTCAAGAAACTAGACATCAAACTACCAAATAATCCAATTTAAAATGGGGTACAGATCTAACAGAGAATTCACAACAGAACAATCTCAAATGATGGAAAGACACTTAAGGAAGCATCCTTAGTCATCAGGGAAATGCAAATCAAAACCACTCTTAGATTCCATCTTACACTGATCAGAATGGCTAAGATCAAAAACACCAATGACAGCTTGTGCTAGAGAGGATGTGGAGAAAGGGGAACACTCCTCCATTGCTGGTGGGAGTGCAAACTTGTGTAGGTGCTGTGAAAATCATATGGTGATTTCTCAGAAAATTAGGGATCAACCTACCTCAAGACCCTGCAATACCACTGTTGGGCATATACCCAAAAGAGGCACATTCACACCACAAGGTCATTTGCTCAACTATGTTCATAGCAACATTATTTGTAATAGCCAGAACTTGGAAACAAACTAGATGCCCCTCAACTGAAGGATGGATAAAGAAAATGTGGTATATTTACACAATGGAGTACTACTCAGCCATAAGAAAAAATGACATCCTAAAATTTGCAAGCAAATGGACAGAACTAGAAAAAAATCCTGAACAAGGTAACCCAAAACCAGATGACAAATATAGTATGTACTCACATATATACCAGACATAAAGCAAAAGATACTCAGCCTACAATCCACAACCCCAGAGAAGCTAGAACCCTCTTCCAGAAACAGATGGAAGCAGATGCAGAAATACACAACTACCAATGGACCAAGCTCCTGGAGTACAATCAAAGTGAGGGAGGAGAGATAATATGAACAAAGGAGTCAAGACCATGATGGGGAAACCCACAGAATCAGCTGACCCAAGCTAGTGAGAGATCACTGACTCAGGTCTGACAAATGGGGAACCTGCACAAGATAGAACTAGACTCCCTTAATATAGGTAGGTGACAATGGTGTGACTGGAACAATATATGAGGGCACTGGCAGTGGGTCCAATTCTAACACTAATGCACAAATCTGTCTTAGTGGAGCTCATTCTATATGGAGACATACCTTCCCCAGCCTAGACACAGGGGTGGGGGGGGTGGAGAGGCGCCTTGGTCCTGTCTCAATGAGATGATGGGACAGACATAGTAGACTTCCTAGGGGAGGCCTTACCCTCTCTGAGGAGCAGATGGGAGGTGGAGGGGGGTGGGGGAATGGGAGGAGAGGAGGGAGGGGGAACTAGGATTGAAATGTAAAAAATAAATTGTGGTAACAAGGGACTGGGTGAAACTTCAGTTGGTAAAGTGCTTTGCTGTGCAAGGGAGTGTCTTAGTTTAAATACCCAGGATCTCTGTAAAAAGCAGAGCATGGAGACAAACACTGGTCACCCAACACTGCAGAGACAGAGCACAGGGGGATCTTTAGGACTTGCTGTCCAATTAGCCTATTGAACTCCAGGTTCAGTGAGAGACTGTCTCTAAGGAGGTGGTGGCCTTCATGAGGATTACACCCGAGGCTGTCCTCTGGCGCACATGTTCATGTACACACACACACACACACACACACACACACACACACACACACACACACACACACACACGAAATTTCCCCATGGATAGACAACAAAACAAACGTAGCAGACAGGGGTAAAACACTATTCTTCTCTAAGAAGGAAAGTGCTAACAGACACCACAACAGACACAGGGGTCATGCATTGTGATTCCATCCCTGCTGAGTGTCTGCAGAGTGGAGGTCTGCAGAGACCCTGAGCCTGCAGAGGTGGGGAGGGTGCAGCAATAATGGGGACCGATTGCCTGTGAGGTGAAGAAGATGTTCTAGGATTGCCTACAGAGGCAGCTGCACTTATCCATTAATGAACTAAAAGCCACTGAAGTGCATGCTTTAATGGGCAATCAGATGACATGCAAGTATGTCTTGATAAATCTGCATTTTCAGGCAGGTGGAGAAATACCCAGGCACGAAACGTTCCCACCTGGGTGTGCATGCCATCAGCACCTCAAGTTAAAGAAGTTGTATTTCAGATCAGTGTGTGTGTGTGTGTGTGTGTGTGTGTGTGTGTGTGTGTGTTAAGATGGTATGTGCACACATATGTGTATTTATGTGTGCAAAGTTCAGACGAAGGTGTCAGATGCCCAGCTCGGCCACTCTTCATTTTATTCTCTTGAGTGAGTGTCTTTCACAGGCTGTGAAGATCCCCAAGTTTGGCTAGACTGGCTGACTAAAAAGTCTGAGCCCCACCCCTCCCTGTTTCAGTTCCAGTTCTGGGGTTACAATTGTTCCCAGTCACACCCAGTTTTTACATGGGTTCTTGGGAAGAAGTTTTACACAGAAGCCTATTCTACAGAATGCCAATTACAGGCATTAATGTTGCTGATGCATGCTCTTCCTACTCTACCAGCACCAGAAGCTGGCACCTCTTCTCACATGGTGGGCTAGTGGCAACAGCATGGCAGCCAGAAGACCAGACAGCACAGTGCACATGAAATCACATAGCAAGTAGTGGCTACCATCCACTGGTGTTGTTCTGTCCCAGGGAGTGGTAGGTGCCATGCCCTACTGAAATTTCCTATTACCGTGTGGAGCAGTGCAAACACCAGGGCTCAGAGAAGTTGCAAGCCTCACCCATGTCTGCATCTCCACAGGAGAGGGTCACTCAAACTGGACCCTCTAGCTAAAGCCTTTCAGGCAGTTAGGAAAATGGGATCACACCAATGTAGTCCTATAGCTCAGGTCTTGGTGGAGGTCCCAGTGAAGGTGTGGCAGCCCACCTTGGCTCATTTCAGCTCTTATGTACTACACACCTGGTAGGGGTGGAGCCTGAGGGCAGGACACTGCGATTTTTCTCCTGGAAGAACTTAAAGAACAAAAGGAGCTAAGATACCAGGTTGGCCCTCAGGTCCACTAGAGGATGCACCTGCTACCAGGTGTATATCCTGTTCTTGCCTCCTCTTCCCAGCCCCATGTGGTATTGCTCCAACATCTGGAGGCTGCCATAGCTCCTATCACAGATGCTCCAGAGTTCCCAAGCTCAGCAACCCAGGATTTAGGCAAAGATGCCTTCAGACAGCACACTAGGAAGTGAAGCTGCTTGTAGGAACTGGGTCAGGACCACAGGTCCAGGGGATTCACAGTCCCTACTGAATACAATATCTTTATTGATTAAAGAAGTTTAAGGACTTTAGGGAGCTCTACATGACCTCCATGGAGAGAAGGGAAGATGAAAATGAGTTACTAAAACACATCTGAGATTTGGTTAGATAGCTCAGTAGGTAAAGACATTTGCTGTCAAATCTGATAACTTGACCTGAGTTCCATCCCTGGGACCCACTGAGTTTCTGCTCTCATGTATATGTGCTCACCAAGTTTAGGAGGGAAATGGACTATCAGAAGAGAAGTGTGAACTCAACATGATCTCAGGCTAAGATTGAAAGGGTGTGGGGGTCAAGCCACCCTGTGTGTGTCAGTGGGAACAGGAGCTAGGGACACAGCAGCCTGAGGAGTTCTCAGAGACCTCTACTCAGATAAAAAAAAAAAAAGCCAGGTTGTTAACTCTACTTCAAAAAGGAATTCTAGGATAGGTCAATACAAAGCAGCATTGAAGTTTCTGAGGAAGAGATGTCATACAGATTTTAGCACAGAGGTTTACAGAAAGAGAGGTGCTTGGGCAAGAGAAGCTATACATACAAGTGTGGGTGTGAGCTGCTTGAGAGTCGCCATGCTGAAGTGGCTCAGCCAGGAGCCATCGGTATGATCTTAGGACTTCTGGATCCTTTGTTCAAAGGGTTGCTAAGATACTGTCTTTTTTGCTCTGTTTTGGTAAATGAGTTGGGAAGATTGTTCCTCTAATGCCTTGGCTAGGAGTCCAATCTGATAAGGAACAACCACGGGCAAAGGGCTGCACAGGGCGAGTAGGACCATCTCCTACCATGAATGGAGTTCCCACTCTTGCTTGTAAGAGTCCCAGTTGTAGGGGAAGCTGTAGCCACGCCTACTTAGGGACTGGCACCTGTAGCCCCTAAGTAGACGTGGCTACAGCTTCCCCTACACCCAGTAGATTTCACATCTACATCTGGGAAAGGAGTCAGGCCACACTGTACAGGCATGGGCACTCAGGACTTAAGCTTACCTTTAGTACTCTCTACAGAGAGTACTGTCTGCACAGGCAATGTCACAGCAAGTGTCAACTGTGCTGGGAGACTTGACATTCAGCTGGTAAAGACTTTAGCCAGGCTCCAGGATGAGAGGCTCCCTTCCTTCTCTCCTCATGTCCCTTTAATTTTCTCCATCTTTCTAAACTGGCTGTGGGGGAGGGGACTGGAAATGACATTCTAAAGTGACCTCTTCCTGAGTTGTGCTTTCCAGCCAATGGCTGAGGGTTACTCACAGCCTCTGGGTGGTGTGACCCCATCAGCCCCGGCCTGTCAAAAGTCCATTAGTGTCCTTCTGTTGCACTAGACAAGTAAAGTTCATGTTTCTCCATAAATAGACCAGGGAGGTGGTGTGGTCAGGTAGCCTGCCTGCTTACCCAGGAGTAAGCTGACTAGAGATCAGAACTCGGTGGCGTTGTCTTGGCCCATGTGCATGGTGCCTGGTTGAGAAGACAGATGAGAAAGGGGGAGCTTGAGAAGGTGGGGGAGGGTTAAGGGAGGCAGCACCTTCAATCTAGGATGATGACTCCACTAGCCATTGCCCTTGCCTCTGGTTTACCAAGGATATTGGAGAGATGTCCCCAGGAGAGTTGCTGTTCAGGTCTTGAGCCCCCCCCCACCACCACCACCACTGGGAGAGGGAAGATAGGATAAAGGTAACTGCTGACCCTATTAACTAGAGAGCTAGTGCCACGCACTCTACAGGTGGTCAGGATAATGCATGCCTGGTCTCACTTAAGTAGTGCTGTAGGGAGACACTGTAGCCCCACCTCCTAGTAGCCCAGACAGGTGTGCCGGATACGCCCTGTGAGGGTGTGGTGAGGGGAAGTCTAAGGTGACTCGGAATGGTTCTTAAGGGACCGCTCACACGTGGAGACTCTCTTCTCCCTTCTCCCTTCTCTCTGGCTTGGCTGCCTTGCTGCCCCTGGCACGCTTTGGCTTGCGCTTGGCTGGTGTTATCTGAATAAAGAAACCTTAGCCATACGGACTGTGGATTGATCTCTTCACGGTGCAACTCAGTGTGAGCAGCTAACAGGGTGTAGTGTGGGATGAGGGAAGCAGTACCTAGGGAAGAAAGCAGCCTGCCAGACAGCTTCCTGGGTCCTGGCAGAGTGTGTCACTGGCAGGTTAGAAAACACATCCTCATCCCCCTCAGTGTTAGCCACCCACGTGTCATTGTCTTCATCCATCACTGGGACAACAGCTACAGCCACCCCTTTGTGAAAAACTAATCAGATAACAGATGCATGGAGGCCTGGAAAACTCCCACCCACGGGAGGTGTTATTAAATCCATTTATTACCTGGGATGGCCCTTCCCGCCAAATCCATTTCACATCAATTAAACAGAAAAATGGCTGTAGAGTAGTGTACCTTTGGTACCTGTGATACCACCATCCTGGGTCTTCCCAGGTCTGCTAGCCTCCTCATGGTAGCCGCTCCTCAGAATGTGGTCGGAAGGGACAATAACATTAGAGACATTGAGGAAGCCATGTGAAGGAAGGGTCTCAACATATGTGAGCTCGGTATGTTTATGGACTAAGAGAGGGCAGGAGACTCCATGAGTCCTAGGAGGAGTGCAGATCTACCTGTCTTCCTCCAGCCCTCCAGTGCTGTCCAAAAAGGCACCTGTGCTGTGTCAAGTCCCAATCTGGACAGTTTGGTTGACAGTCCCATGGTAAACCTACCAGGAGGCTGGGAAAACTGAGTAGCAAATTCTGCAGGGACCCAATGGTCCCTTGTGTACACTGCTTGGTTCATTAGGTTTTAGGCTCCTGTTCTTCCTGCCCCTCCCCATGCAGGTCCCATCCCTTTTTTGGAACAGAAACCTTAGCTTAGCCTGCCTTCTGTTGGTATCTGGGACATAAAGAAGCTGTGATCACTGATCCTGAGTTAGGAGGCTGGCTCTGGAAACACACCTAAAACAGCCTGGTATCAGTGGGTGTGAGGGAGCTGTCCCCTGACCGGACCGGCTCTTTGTGGGCCCATGCCAAGAGTGCCTCCACCCCATGCTCTGTATCTGAATGCCCTGTTTTCCAACAGTCCTTGGGTCAGATGACTTCAGTGAGGACCAGGGATCAGAGGGAATGTGTGGGTTCCTCGTGGATCACAGAGGCTGGCCTTGTGTCTGTCTGTCTGCTCTTGCATGTGCTCAGGGCCAGTATGACTGTACTTATCCTTTTACCATTGGTGATGCTCTCCACATCCCTTGGAGACTGATCAGATCAGCATCCGCCTGTGAACACAGATAGAGGGACAGGACAGGAAGAGCCAGGACCATGCCTTTGGGGTTGAGAACTGTGAGTGACTGAACACTCACAAATCATAGGCTCCCTCACCCTTGGATCCTTGAAGAGGGGGTGACATTTATTAATAGTTACTATGGGACAAATGAATTTATTATGGTGTCTTCGTGAGGCCCCCACTGCCTTCTTCTCATGTGTGTGTGTTAACTGTGAGGCTACTACATACCAGGCAGTATGCTTGGGCTGTCGGTGCAGCCAGTAGAGCAGAGCTGCCTAAGATCCCAGACTAACTCTATCTTGGCCATGCACACTGGCCAGGCTGTTGTTACAGCCCTGCAGGCCCTTTTGACCTTGCCTCAAGCCATCATCAGCCATGGGGACAAGACAGTCAGGCCTTCAAGCCGACCTCGGCTAACACGCTGATGAGCCAGGTCTGGGCTTGGAAGGGCACTGAATTCTGCCTAATTCACATCCCTCTCCTGAGCTGGGTCTGCTGGGGGATGGTGACTTACTGCTGCCTGCTGGGCCGGAACCTGCAAAAAGCCTCTTTTCAGTCAGCTCCTGCATGTTCATCACTTAAGCCCTGAATCCTGGGCGCAGAGGGAGATACAGGGATGCAGACGACAAGGTCTGTGTAGGTCAGACCTTGTCCCAGTTCACTCGCTCACTACGATAACCCAATGCCTGGGGCGGTAAGCTTCTTTTATCCTCAGATTTCAAAGCCTTTTCTCTCTGAAATATAGAGATTTTCTTGGCGGGCTGGACTCTCATGGCCAGCCATCCGTCATATTCGTGCACTCGGAATAACAATAATTATAGCAACGGTAATATTAACTCGCTTTTGTGTGATGTTTTATGGCTTACGGCAGCCCTATTGCATCTTTCATCTCATTTCATCCCAGACAGGCAGTGTTCGAGCTCATACAGCAAGGAAGAAGTGTACAAACTCGGAGTCAGAGAGGTTGTGGCACACATGGAGGCCAGAGGACAGCCTCAGCAATGTCATTCCTTGGACACGGCCCACCTTGTCTCTTTGAGGCAGGATTTCTCTTTGTCCTGGAACTCACCAATTAAGCTAGTCAGGCTATCCGGCAAAGCCCAGGCATTCTCTTGTCTCTGTCATCCCTGTCTTGGGATTACAAGGAAGTCTCCCTCCCCACCTCTTTTTCATGTCTTCTTGGGATTAAACTGAGGTCTTTGTGCTTGCAAGACAAGTATTTTGCCATCAAAGCCAGCTAACCCAGCCCCTGCCCCTGGTTTTTGGGCCATCCAGATCTCCATCTAATCAGGGATACAGATCCAATTTCTGCCATTTATGGGATCCACATCCAGCCTCCTTTGGCCTCTCTGGGCCTCCTCCCCTCCACTGCCTAGTCCTCCTCTCCTTTCTGTAAACTGCAACCAGACTCCAGAGTGATGCATGAAGAGGGTGCAGTTCACAGGATGAGGTGAGGGCATCGGTCATAGTGATACAGTGCCTGGAATCCCCAGTTCTGTTGGGGTGGTCACCTGGTCAAAGCTAAAAGCATCTCAGAAAACAGCTCTCTGCTTTCAGATTCTGGGAAACTGAAAGCAGAGGAATCCAGAATCAGAACAGCAGATGCTCAGCCTCCCACCCATTTATTCTGCCTCTACGAGGCTCAAAGGTCAGCTAAGCATACCTGCCTATGCTAATGGCCGTATGCCTGCACTGTCATCCAAGTGTCCAGGCTAGATACGGGATGATAGGCTGTGATGTCAGAATCAAACAGATGCCTTAAGTGAAGGGCAGTGGCCCCTCAGGTTTTAGAACTACCAGTCCTGCAGAGAAGAGGCCCATCACTGATTCACTAAAGGCAGAGACCCGGAGGCAGCAGAGAAAGGCACACGGCCATAGGCCCAAGCTGTGAGCTTGCCTCCACCCTCCTGCCCAGCTGACTGATACAATCAGGATAGGCCAGTTCACCTCAGTCTGACTCTGCTGCAAAGTGGGGTTCAGAGGGTTAAGGAACCCACGAAGTTCCTGGGAGGATCAAAGGAAATAGGCATGTTGGCTCAATGGGATGCTGCCCAGCACAGTGGGCAACCTCTATATCTGGCAGATGCCATGGACCATTCTGATAAGATCACTGCTCTTCTCTCTCTCTCTCTCTCTCTCTCTCTCTCTCTCTCTCTCTCTCTCTCTCTCTCTCTCTGTGCGTGTGCCTGTGCATATGTCTGTGTGTGTCTGTGTTTGTGTATGTGTGCATGTTGGGGGACGGTTCTGCTTTATCACTCCCTGCCTTATTCTCATGAGGCAGTCTCTCACTGAACCTGGAGCTAGGCTGATATCAAAGCCCATTGATCTGCCTGCTCCCATACCCCACAGCTCTAGGGAGCACAGGCATGCAACAAGCACTCCGGGCTTTTGACATGGGTGCTGGGCATCCAAACTCAGGTCCTCATGCTTGAGCAGTTAATGCTCTTAACCCCTGAGCCACCTCCTCAGCCCCTCTGATTTTGTTATGTCATATCTGTCTTCTACCCTTTCCATCATGGTTACATATTACTTCCCTAATCAGGTGAGCTGTGTCTAAACATCTCTGATTATCCTCTGGGGACCAGGACTTGCGCTGTCCCACATGGGGCTTGTGGAAATGGCTTCTTCAACCCAGAGAGCCCAGTCATCTCCCTCTCTCCTGTTGCCACTGACTCCCCAGTCGTTCTGCCAGTCATGACCTGAGACTCACAACCATGTTTCAGAAGGAGCTGTCAACTTGGGGCCTTAGTTCCATCTGTTTGCCACACCCCTCACTTAAGAGTGGGCAGGCGGGTGGCCACCTTCTTGAATGTAAATACATGCTTTGTGGCAAACTATGAACACTGCAGGCCAGCCTTGCTTCCCAGTCACCAGCTTTGCACTTTAGTTTAAATGATGGGAAGGATATTCTTCCCCGGGATTCCTGGGCTATCTCTCTTTCATTCACATGATACCAATGCAGGACCCAATATGTGTCCCCCTTCTTGGCAGTCCTAAAAAGCACAGGAAAGTTCATTGTAGTGGAGAGTGCATGTGGGCACCTGTAGCTTTCCTTCAAATTGTTGCTGGGTGACCTGGAGAAAACAGAGTGAAGCTGCTTGCCCTAGTCAATCAACAGTGGGGTGACAGGACGTCTGGGCATATCTGAGAGGTGTTTCGGGGATAAAGCATCATGTGGTTCAGTGACTGAGGAAAGCAAGTCATCCTTCCCAGCAGGACTAAGTCTCTTCTGACCTACCAAGGACTCAGAAAGAAAAAAGAAGACCAAGGAGAGCAGGTCTCTCTTGAGCCAGCACCAACTTTGGCTTCCAGCCACATGCAACCCTGGTTGGACTTGTGTCACGACAACTGCAGGCTGTACTTGTAGACTGGGCTGCACTGGCTCTCCAGCTTGCTGACAGCATTCCCTAGGGTTTTCCTTGACACCCAGTGCGTGCCAAATGGTGATACCCGTCAAAAATATAGTCGTTGTCCTTACCCAGAATCCTTGCTCAGCTGTGCACGGTGCTGAGAAGTCAGAGATTCTTCCCTCAAGGACGTGGGGCTGATGGCAAGCTGTGCTCACTGCCATTGCCAGCATCCCACTAGACATGGAAGAGACAGAGTCAGAATTCAAAGTGTGGCCTCCAGTGTTGTGTGTGGCTTCTGCATTATCAGTAAAGTTGAGCACTGTAAATTCAACAATTGTAACTGGGGAACTTTTATATACACAGCACATATGTACACACACACACACACACATACACATACACACACACACACACACACATGAATTCACACATATTCACACACTCACACACATTCACACAACTCACTCACACACACATTCACACACTCATTCATACACACACACTCACACTCACTCACACACTCATTCATACAGACACACTCACACACACACTCACACACACACCCTACTGTCTCTGTTTCTCTGGGGAGCATAAAAGGAGGGATCCAGAATCCCATGCACCCCCAACTGCAGGGACACTGGTGGGTTTCCTATGGGTTCCCTGAGCTTGGAACCTGTGTATAACCACAGAGATGCAGCAGTCTTAGAGACAGAAGTGTGTGCAGGCAACACCTTAACACAGACCCAGAGGTCACAAGAGTAAGTGTCCCAGGGCATTTGTAGACATAGGTTAGCATTAACGTATCTCCTCACTGTGGACAAGAGGCTGAGAAGCAGCCATAGCTGCAAACTACAAATGCACTTGGGGCTGGATCTTGGAGCTTAACAATATAAAGCCATGAAATACTCAAAAGCCAAACCAAACCAAACAAAATAAAACGCCTCGGTGCTGGGGGGCAGGCAGCAGGGCTCGGGCACTAGCTGAAGGTGTTTGCTGAAGCCAGAGCAGGAACTCAGTGGTGGAGACATGGAATAAACAGCCTTGCCAGTGCGCCACTGCAGATGGGCAGCTGGGTCTGTAAGTGCCTGGGAGAAGAGTCTGTCCCTCCAACAGGGGGCTCTTGCTATGTTGATCAGGAATCAGCAAGTAAAGCCACAACCCTTTTTCAGAGAACAGAGGTCTCAGGATCATTGGGCCTATGCTGGTAGGGAGTGATGCCCCTTCCTACCAGCCCGGGGAAGCCCTGTGCCAGGCTTGGTCTGGTGAATAGTGCCCAAGCTGACCCACCCACTGTTCACACTGTTCCTCCTTAACCCTCCCACCCAGGAGTCTATGAGCCCCAAAGTACCAAGTGTGGCATAAGCCATGGTGTGGATGAGGGGGTGCTGAATGAACTAACAAGGTGTGTAAGAGCAACACATGCCACCATCTGGGAACTGAGTGACTAACACATCAACATCTTTACTTGGTGACAAGCAGGAATTTTCTTTTCCACATGCTTTTGGAGAACAATGCAAGGTGTTTTCCCTATGACCAGGAACACGGGTCCCCCGGTTCTCCTCACACCTGCTGACCTGTTTAACCTCTTTTCTCATGACAACACTCCCTCAGTGGCATGCTGTTGGGAATCATTGTTGTTTACACAGAAAGGACAGAGGATGGAGGTCAGATGATCCCCAATATCATCCCCCTGGACTCTTCCAGCCCTGTATCCTACAGCTACTCCCATGAGCGCCTGGGCTCACCCACACTCACTTTAAGAGGATCCTAAAGACCTCCTCTTCCCAGGCAGCTGCCCTTAAGACTCTATGTTAGCAATTTTAACATTCACTTGTGTGATCCCATGGTGTTAAGCACATTCACAGTTGTACAGCTGTCCTTGCTCTCCACCTCCAGGCTTCTCAGCTTCCTAAAGCTCTTTCCCATGAAACACTGACTCCCCAGCCCCTGACACCTAGTCTTTTACTCCCCATCTCTACATCTGGTGACTCTAGGTGCCTCCTGTAAGTGTTGTTACATAATGCCTATGCCGCGGCAGCTGTTTCATTTCTATAATGTCTGCCAGTTTCATCCAAGATCCAGCCTGTATCAGAATGTCCTCCACTCTTAAGGCTGAGAAATATCCCACTGTGTAGAAGACTGCACTCTATTTTTCCCGTCACTGGACAACTGACATTAAGTGTTGTTTCCATGGTTTAGCTATTATGAATAATGCTGTGGCCACGGGTGTGCAAATCTCTTCGTGGCCTCGCTTTCAATTCTTTTGGCCAAGTGCCCAAGCAAGCAACTACCAGATCATAGCTCTACTCTCTCTTTAAATTTTGAGGCCCATCCGTGCTGCTTTCCACAGTGGCTGTGCCAGTTCACATCCCACCAGCTGTGTGGGGGACACCAACTTTTTGCCTCCTTGCAACATTGGCTTTCTGCTTTTGGTTGGTAAGAGCAAGCCTAATGCTTAGGCCAGCACTTCACACACTATTTCTCTTTGTCTTTTCTTACTAAAATAAGAAGATAATAACTTCTCATTTTGCAACCAGTCCCATGCAAGGATGAAGGGATGGGTATATGTCACATAGCTAGCAAGTGTCTGGTGTGCCCTAGGCCGGTTCTCTCAAGCTTGCCAAGATTCAGCTTCTGGCCAAAAGGGACATTTCATGTCTCAGTCAGGTCTTATCAGATAAGTTTATCTGGGAATGGATAAATTAATGAATGGATAATATGTGTGCAGGTCTGTCTAGAGGCTATCTTGGAATGTTCTAGCAGTCACCTATGAACTATACTCATGTCAAAGGAATGGGATAGCCAGCGGCTGGGATCTGGAAGGACAGTTCCTGGGAACAGAGCCCTGAGAAAGAGATACAGAGAGAGCAGAGGCTCCATCTGGCAGGAAAGGTTAGCACATTCCTCTCTGATCCAGAGCAACCAAGCAAGGTTGTGATGGGGATGCTAAAGCCAGAGGCCAAGGGCAGAGGCGGGTGGCCCTCAGTGTTCCCCCGGAGGACTGGCTGACTTCTCAGCATGAAGGACGGAGAGAAAAGAGTAACAGGAAGGAATGTGGAAGGCAGCTCTTGCTGACCGTGCATCAGCCCACCTTGATTTGCATGTGCCTTCGCTGGCTTGGCATTAAGCAGCCACAGGCTGCCTAGAATTAATCACATTGTCCTCCCTCTGAGATCTGCTCAGACAAGTTTATTTTCAAGACCGGAGGCAGGTGGAAGCTGGGCTGCTGTGTGTTCCTAGAATGGGCTCTACCCAAAGTTATATACCATACACCAAATATACACAATATATACATATACACAATATACCAAAGCTATTTCCATCCCCATGTGGAATGTGTGTGTGTGTGTGTGTGTGTGTGTGTGTGTGCGCGCGCGCGCGCGCACAACTTTCAGAAAGCACACTGCTCAGCCTGCACACACTCTGCATGAGTTTCTGGGGAAGGGGTTCCAGGGAACCTCCTCTGCACTCATACTCATTGTGTGTATTCCACATTACTATGGAGCCTGGCCAACTGACCTCCTCAGAAAAGGATAGCCCAAGAAGGACCAAATGAGTCCAAAGATGATTCCCATCATGGACACAAATGCTGTACTGTCAGCTCCATCCAGAGGCAAAGACTACAGGGTGGGAAGAAGGGAAGAGCATCCTGCATCCTTTTCTCCAGATGTGCACAGTCATGTCCTCATGTGAACATAGGTACACACACAGTGATAAATGCAGACATCTGCTCACACACACACACACACACACACACATACACACTTGCACACCCATGTACAATGATGAATACATCCATTTATTCATTCATATGCACACACATACATGCTCAGGTGCATTGTAAACATGTGCTCACATACACATGTGTGTATGTATACACACAGTATTCCTGAACTCCCTGCTCCTTCCCTACGGAACAAACACACTCTTCCTTCACGCCTCATAATCTAGTTACCATACTCTTCCCAAGAAAGCCAGGTGGTCACCAGCAGCCCTGGCTTTTAGCTACAGCCTCACACTACACTCTTCATCATGTCTTTGTCACTTTACATTATGTCATGGGTCCCAACATGAGCTCTGGGACGAAGCAGGGCTGAGCTCCCTGCGAGAGAAAATCTCCGGCTCTTTAGGTGGAGCCAGATGCTGAAGCATAACCTCTAGACGTCAGTGGAGGAAGAGCCTGGTGACTTCAGAGCAGGGCCCGTTCTCAGGATGGTAACATTGTCACCTAAAAGCTGACCATAGGCCATTAGCATAAGCCCTCTAGAATCCACCCTGCCCTGTGCTATTTCATGCAGACGGCACCAGCCTGTGATCAGCCAGCCCAGGAGGAAGCCGAGATGAGGGTGGGAGGAAGAGCCGCATGTGTGTATATACACATAGACATTCTGCGTGGTCTCTACTACATGTGTGGCTGATCTTAATGGGTCTGTCCCCCTTCACCAGCCTTAACCCAGCGCAGCCATTGGAGACTCCCAGCCACCAGTCTTGAGCTGATAAAGAAGGAAAGCTCATAATGATGTCATCATTCAAGGTCATGGAGGGTCAGCCATTGGGGATCTGGGCTTAAGCCACCTGGGCCAGTGCTGCTGGTGACAAGAAAGACCCTTTAAGTGGTGCTGGTGTGGGATGGGCCACCACCTCCAGGAAGGGCCAGTTCCCAGAGGTTCAGAGCAATGTGGGTCCCTTTCAGGCACATAGATGGGAGAGGCCAGGACAGTGCTCAGCAAAAGATGCAAAAGTGATCCATCCTTTTGTCCAAGGTCAATATTTACTCACCTTTAAACTCAGCGAGGAAAGCTACAATGTGAAGTTTCTAAACATACAAGAAACAAGTTTGATGAGGCAACCCTGCACCTGGGTCCCAGAAGCTGCCACTGTCCACCCTCAGCTGTTGAGCTTGGCTCACAGCATCCTGCCTCCCTACACTCAGGATCACAGGAGAACGAGTCCTCTGGCTGCTGAGATATGTTGCTGGGTGTTTCTATGGCAAGGCTTAGAAGCCATTGCATAATATATTCACCATCAACAGAATAGACATCACTCTCCTGATGCCATCGGTGGTGTGTGTCCTACCCGATGTATGTGTGTTTGTATGAAATGCTATATCTCAGAGACAGGTTTTGAGGGGTTCCGTCAATACACAGTGGTATGGATTGTCAGTGTTGCCCCACCAGACCCGTGTCTTACATATTGGAACTTTGCCCACAGTGATAGGTAGAGGAGCTATTGGGAAAAGCCTAGAAATGGATTCTTGCTGTTACATCTGCTCACACTCTGTCACTGGCTACAGTGGCCCTGGGCAGCTGGGTCAACCTGTCTTATCCTGCTGCTTTGTGATGGATCACATCCATGGAGAAGAATCTACAGATTATACAAAGCAGGCAGACAGAGCCTGTGCTACCATGTAACATGCCTCTGGTTCCTGGGGTTCCTATAGTATCCATACACCTGAAGCTTGGTGAGAAATGTGCATGCTTTTTTTTCAAGAGCTCTGCATGCAGAGTGGCGTTTCCTGCAGCAACATCGTTGTGTCTGTAAGTCTGAATGGGTTTGAAGTGCTTTCATGCTGGTTTAGTCATTACAAACTCTATTCCCTTCCTCCTCATGGATGGACAACCATGGGAAGCTTGGCTTGCTTGCGTGGAGTGATGGGGCCACCCTTCTCCTGGATATTCCTCAGCTAGAGGACCAAGAAGCACCTTCTCATAGTAGTATGGTCTCTGGGGAAGACAACACAATGCTTGCCTCCTCCCTTGTCCTCACCCATTTCTGGAATGACACCCTCACACCTGACCCAGTAACTGACATGATTTTCTTCAGCTTGCTATGAGCGAATGTGTTTGAGGACATTGTGCAGACCCAACTGTTACCCTTGTAATTTTTACACCCACATCATCTCTTTGTTTACAATCAGGAGCACCTTTAAGCTGCAGTTTTTTTCCAAAAATGTTTCATTTAAAAAATAATATTGAGCCAGATGCACAGACCAGTGGGTAGAGACACCTTCCACCAAGCTTGACGACCTGAGCCCAGATAGTGAAGGAGGTAACTGAATCCGAAAAATTGTCTTCTGACCTCCACATATGCACTGTGGCATGGGTACCACACACATACACACACACACACACACACACACACACACACACACACACACAAATAAAGGCGTGAAAAAATTAAAAATCCTCACTACTCTCTTAACATCTTAGACCCCTTGGGCCACAAGCCTGTATTTCCCTCCATTTACCTACATCTATTTTGCAGTCTGTGGATACCATACCCAAATTGTTCCTGCCACTCGGTCCTTACTCACCTGGCCTTTGAGGGGGTGCGGTTTTTACCACATTTCTGAGGGCAGAGCCTGGAGACAAATTAGCTGGCCCTGCACCAGAAGAAGCCTCTGTGATGTGGGACCACAGGAGGAGCAGAAAGGAGCTGGGGAGAACCCTTGTCATAAGACAGCGGCAGTCTCTATCCTGAGCATGACTGTGTGTAAGGACTCAGTCACCTCTTAAACTCAGACCTCTGTCTTTTTTTAAACACCCACCCCCCCAAGCGGGCCTATCATCCTCTCTGCTTCTGAGTCCTTAGCCCTGGACTGCCTGCCACTCCCTGCTGGGAAAGGATGACTGTGGCCACCCAAAGAATCATTTTTCTCCCCCCTGTTGGCTTTCCATTGAAAGTCCAAGCCAAACAAGGCAGTGAGTGTGCCTGCACTCAAACTTTCGGGATTTCTGCAGGGAACTTTCTTAGGGTCCCCACCTACCCCACCTTTTCTCCACATCTTACCTGGCACCTGTTTGATGTGGGGCACAGAACAAGGAAGGTCTGGTGTCTTACAATTTTTTCATAGAGGAAAAGCCAACCACACCTGTAATCCCAGGTGATAGATACTTGGGTGCTGGAGGCATGAGGGTCACGAGTTCAAGGCCAGACTGCCTCAGAAAACTCATGGCTGGGGAATGTAGCTCAGGGATACAGCACTTGCTTAGCATGGACAAGGCTCCAGGCTTCATCTCAGTGCCACAAGCAAAATGAAATAACAAAAAAGAAAAAACAGGAAAGCAGAGGTTAATCTCTTTCACTTCCAGTGAAGAATTCCACAATAAATCTGATAGAAGAACATCAAAAGGGAAATACAAGCAGGCATGCATTTAGAATTCTTTGGCATGTACCTACAAAGTCAGGAAGAGAGGACAAACCAAAAAAATATTTTTGTTACATAAAATAGAAGAAATCAACATTAATTATTTATACAAATTCCCGTCCAAAAGATCCAGCTGCATCTTAAAGCCACAGAGATACCCTATAGGTCTCTTCCTAACCCATATGTAAGTCCTCGTCCGGTGAGACTAGATAGGAGAGGGGCAATGGCTGAACCCTATGACTCTTGCCTTCAGTCCACAGTCTCATGGCCACTTCCTGGACCCCAGAGGCTGCCATGGCACCTGCCATTAGCAGCTGTCTCCAGGGCACCTTCTGAAACCAAAGGCTCTGTGCCCTTCTCAGACAAGACCCCCAAGGTAGCCCACAGAGCACTGCTTAACAGAAACCTGGGGGCAGCTGGCATTGCATCCAATCTGGTTTTCTTCTTTTCTTTTGTGTGGCTTGGGTGAGACACATGCTGTGTAAGGAGACAGAGCAGTACAGAGGTTCGGTGGGACACTCCAGTGGTAGGCCTATCACTTGACCCCAAATCAGGCTAGCTGTGTCTCCAAAGTACCCTGGGTCCTTCCTGAGGAAGGAATTAGCGGGGACCATGATCTTGCCTGCTAAGGGCATCCACTGATGCTGATCCCACCAATCCCCAGGACACACACACACACACACACACACACACACACAGAGAGAGAGAGAGAGAGAGAGAGAGAGAGAGAGAGAGAGAGAGAAAGGGAGAGAGAGAGAGGGAGAGGGAGAGGGAGAGAGAGAGAGAGAGAGAGAGAGAGAGAGAGAGAGAGAGACTTTATGAGAAAATACATCATACCTTAGTGTTAGCACCAGAGCAAACAGAAGACTACTGAATTTTAATTTATCTCATTCTGTGCTTGAGTCTGTCTCGTTTTGTTTTTTATATTATCATCTTTATACAGAATCACTTTGTCCTACTATGTGTGTTTGCAGCCCTCATACAATTTGAACATAACAACGCCCGCTGACACATAACACAACAACATAACGCTCAAAGACCCTGTAAAATGGCTTGTCTCTGCTTATTGGTAAACTGGGTACGATATCACTCAGAAAGGCTATGTGGTATTCCAAAGCTACCTCGCCTAAGCCATTGTGAGGCCAGCAGGAATCTTCCAATTCCACTGGCACCATAGGTTCCCATGATCTAGGGCAGGGGGAGCCTGCTGTGATACGTTGTGGTAACGACATATCAGATGGCTCTTGGGATTTGTTTTAGCATAAAAGAACACAGATGAGTGGGGTCTAGAAAGTTGGAGAACCAGCAGTTGAGGGTTTTCATTGCTGATTCAAAGGGAGAATTGGGCTTGCTTCTCGATGGTGGTCCAGTGGTCTGTGGAGCGAGTGCTTTATTAGGAGTAAGGGCCAGCAGGCAGAGGAAGCAGCCTAACGGGGCAGATAGGAGGAGCAGGAGGACTGGAAGAAGAGGCTAGCTGATAACCAAGAGTGGTTGGTACCACTTGGTACCTCCCAGACAGTTAGTGGTTCTGGGTGTGAACACCATTCAGCACCTATCACTTGGCACTAGGAGCATCACTACAAGCTGAGGGCCCTGTACTGCATCAACGTTGGGCTCCACCTAACCCACAACTTTTCTGTCCATCGCTTTCACCATCCTTGGTAGGAGCACACAGGTGCAGTTGGCCTGGCTCATGGGTGGAAGGAAGAGTTGCAGGAACAGCTCAGCTGTTTCCCAGGCACGTCCCACTCAGATGTGGGGGAAGTGGCCCAATGGATCATGGTACAGAAAGGGGCAAGAGGCAGGGCAAGTCCTGCAGCACAAATTAAGGACAGAGGTGGGGGGCTAACAGAGCTTTTTGCTAGCGTGTTTTCCCATTTTTTTCAACAGGAGATTCTGGGAAGAAGCCCATATCATGAACAAGGAATGCAGAGCAAGCAGCCTGTGAGCCTGGACCCTATTTTACCCCTCCTCTGAGCATCGCTGAGGGACAGAAGTGTGCAAAGGCTGCTGACCCAACCTGTGCACTAGCTGTGGGTCACCCCATAGAGTCTGCAGCCTGAATCTTTATGAGTGTGTGCTGAACATCTATCTGGATCAGGAATACCCAGGGTGAGGGCAACCCAAGGAGCTGTTTAGAGTTGGAGCTGACCTCCAGGAGAGGAAGTTAGCTATAGTCAAAATCCTTACTCCAGCTGGAGTGGGAGTTTTACACTTTCCCTATTCAATGTCCCCAGTAAGATCGGGATGCCATACCCATCCATACTCAGTTACCTAGGACAATTCTTGGGTGGGTGACTACACAGGAAAAAAGTAGCCAAAGTACCTGGACAAAGAACTGAGAGAGGAAAAAAATGGCTTTTAAATGCCAGAGAGAAGCCCACTAATTACATTAGAAGTATCAATTTGCAATACTTCATAGTGGTTAAAACAGCTGGTGAAATTGTTGAGGAAATGCAGACTTGACTCTTTAGAAGCTGATTCAGGGATGCCTACCAGGATAAAGATGCTTGTAACTCGAGGCCAGGCATTTTTCATCCCGCACATGCATCTGTGCACAAAATCCAGGCTATGCGCCGCAGCACTTCCCTTTGTTAAGATACTAGAAACAGCTTCTAGGATCCTCGGTAGCAAATCAGCTAACATGCAGTGGAACGACAGCAGTGGTTAAAGAGTGAAAAATTTCATCAGAAATGGCAAAGAAGCAAACAGAAATGGAGGGAATAGAGTGTGTGATGTGTATCATGTTTGTGTCTGCAAAACAAATGCGCGTGGTGTTTATATGTTTATATGCACATACATATGAACACTGTGAAGGTGTGCATACGTGTGCATGCAATGTACATGTTTTCTCAAATATAAGCACATATATATGTGTAAACATGTACATATCCACGTGTGCTGTATATGAGTGTGTGTAAAGATACATACTTATCAGTACCATCCATCTTAATTAAGGTTCCGTTGCTATGGTAAATAAACACCGTTACCAAACACAACCTGGGGAGAAAAGGGTTTATTTCAGCTTACAACTCCCAGGTTATACTCCATTGATGAGAGAAGTCAGGGCAGGGACTCAAGGCAGTGACCTAGAGGTAGGAACTGAAGCAGAAACCATAGGGGAGTGCTCCTTTCTAGCTTGCTCCTCCTAGCTTGCTCAGCCTGCTGTCTTATAGCACCAAGGACTAGCAACCCAGAGATGGGACCACCCACAGTGAGCTGGGCCCTCACACATTGACCACCAGTCAAAAAAAATGCCCCATAGGCTTGTCCACTGGTGGGGGCATTTTCTCAGTTGAGGTTTCTTCTTCCATAATTAGCCTAGTTGTGTCAAGTTGGCATAAAATTAGCCAGCACATTATCTATTCATCTCTGTATGTATTCACACATGCATACATACATACATGCATACATGCATGTCTATTTATTCATTAATCCATTCATCTACCTGTTCTTCAATGAATCCATTCATATATCCATTCATTTACCTTCTTGTCTACCCATACATGCACTCATCCATCCACCAATCCATTCATCTATTAATTTATTCACCCATCCAATCACCCACCATCCACCTGCCCATCCATTCATCCATCAACCATCTATCCATCTGTCCATCCATCCATGATCTCCTCCAGTTTTAGGAACTGGAACAGTGGTGGGAGAGAGTGACATGAAAAACTGGAGGAGGTGGGAGAGTGTGCAATATAAACTCTTTCATTTGCTGTTGGAACTCTGTTCTGTGTGTATTCACAGCAGGAAAGGGTACTGATGATCTGAGTCCCATCTGCAGAACCCATGTGTAGATGTGAACTAACTCCACAAGTTGTCCACTGATATCCATGTACATGCCACCCATACACAAACATCACACACAAACAATAAGTAATTTTTTTTGAAGTTGTGTGCCCTCCAGAAAGACCTTGTCAGTTACGGGAAGATGGACAGATTCAAAACAAGTGAGGAGAGATGGGCTGCTCACATCCTGAATACGTTGCCACCTGATAGATCTAAGGATGGGGAAGAGGAAAACTGGCCCACTGATGGAGTGGGTAACACACAGGGCATACCTAGAAGGCTAGTTAAGCTGCAGAAGCGTGGATGGAAGTGAAATAAGTTCCTAAGTGCTCTCTACCTGGCAGACTGATGCCTGGTAGACATCTTCTGAGGGATATAATTGAATATAATTGGCCCCCATAAACTCATAGGGAGTGGCACTATTAGGAGGTGTTGCCTTGATGAAGAAAGTGTGAGCTTTTAAAGTCTCCTATGTTCAAGCTCTACCTGGTTCACTTTACTTTCTGTTGCCTACAGATCAAGAGGTATGACTCTCAGCTCCTTCTCCAGCGCCATGTCTGCCTGCATGCCATCAGGATGATAATAGACTAAACCTCTGAACCCCAATTAAATATTTTCCTTTATAAGAGTTGCCGTGGTCATGGTATCTCTTCACAGCAATAGAAACCCTAAGACAATGGATCATGCCTGCTATGGCAGGATACAGTCTCTGGCCCTTCTCTCTCAAATCTCTTTGCATCCTCTGTCCCCTGGGCTGATGAAATCATCCAGCTAGAAGTGAATACCTGGAGCTCTGGGGTGAGCACTGAGCTGACTGGGCCTAGAGCTGATGTCGATGGGACAGAGGGAACGGGGTGAGCAAACCTTGAAGGTAGGTGGAAGTCAGCTAGACCTGGGGCATCACAGACAGCTCAGAGAAATGATTCCACCGTGATCCTGGCATCCTAAGCCCATGTAGGGCTACTTGGGTGGCATGTATAGCGGAAGGGCTCACATGCAGCAGGGAAACACAGACACCTGCTGTGTGCCCGAATTTGTAAGGGAGGGTGCTTGTGAACGCAGCTGCCCACTCGCCAGCTTGAACGGCCGAGCTGCCTTTATTTTCTCTGCAAAGAATACATCCTACATCCTCGCAGCACGACTCTCACGGCCAGCTCTGAGAAATCAATGTCAACTTGACTGAGTGTAGAATGTTTTCATTTCGCCCCCTCTCTTCACACTCCTAAATTTGCCTGGATGGATAATTAAAGGACTATTTTCATCCGATATTTGGAGAATCCAGGCTACTGTGGGGTGGGGGGGGTGCTTAGGGTAAGGAAGGGGTATGACATTACTGATCCTGAGTCTGCAAGTTCCCGGGGCACCCTGACTAGGCACAGAGAAAAGGGGGTCTACAGAGCAATGCTACATCTTGCTACAGGGAATGGGAGGAAGCAACTACCCCTGCTGAGAGAACATTGAGCTAAAAATCTCTCTCTCTCTCTCTCTCTCTCTCTCTCTCTCTCTCTCTCTCTCTCTCTCTCTCACACACACAGGACACAATGCAAGCCAGCCACTGCTCCCTGGGTGGGGATACCAATGACTTGGAAAACCGATCCTGGGGGTTCTCATCTGCAATCAAGTTTGGCCAACACAACACGGGGAGGAGGCAGTGCTTGCCATCTGCACCAGAGCCTGGCTCAGCTAGGGCCTGGGCGGATTCCTGGAGCGAGTGCTGACACCATTCACAGTCTCCCTCATTCCCTCACCCTCCACAGAAGCAGATGGGCTGGATAAAAGTAACCATGGGTGCTTTGATTTGTCTCAGTCATTGCTCACCCTATGCTGCCCACAATCACCACCCGCTCCTATTTCTGGCTCCCTAGCAAGGATGAGAAATCTCTGTGGTCAGAAACCAAGAGCGCCTTAGGGTGCAGTGGCTGTGAAGACCTTTTCCTGGACCCCACCAGGCACCCTTCATCCAGCAAGACTACTTTTGAAGCCAAAGTTGAGAGAGCCTCCATCCCTGAAAGAGAGATGGTTCTTCTATCGGTCAGCCTGACCACTGGACATGGGTGGGTGAAGTGAACCTCAGAAGAGAACATGAAGCAATGCATAAGCATGACAGGCAGACTCATCCAGGAGGAGGGAGTGTCAGGCAAGAACCAGGAAGACTTCGGTGATTCAGAAGAGAGCAGCTGGAACCCTTTCTCAGTCTTGGTCTCAGGGCTACACTGAATGACAAGGACAAAACACTCCCAAGCCCATGACCCTCAACAGTTACCACCTGCAGCTTCTAAGGATGCCTGCACATCATTGAGGCTCTTGTCTACTGATTTGCATTTGTTTCACAAGCAGCAGCTGGCACCTGTTCCAGATGTGGGAGCAGGCAAGTCACTGGGCACACACTGAGCCAGTCAGAAATGATACACAATGCAAGGCTGGAGGGCGTCTTCACTTACCCGGGACTCAGAAAGAGCCAGTTAGGACCCTGGCTTCTCCCAGCTCCTCGCTTCTCACTCACTTTGATTTGCAACACATGTCAGAGCTGGAGAGAGCTATGCTGATGTCCTCAGCCAATGTCCCAAAGCAGGCTTTGCTGCTGCACTGACCCTTGCTCTGCATGCTTCATAGTCTTACCTTGGGATAAAGTCTGGGACAGGGATGCTGCAGGGGATGGCTCAGTCAGTGTTTGCCATGCAAGCATAAGGAACTGGGTCCAGTGTCTCAGTACCCATGTGAAAAGTTGAGTGAAAATAGATGCCTATAATTCAGAACCATGGTGGAATAGGGGTAGACTTGGAGGTAGGCAGATCCCCAGAGTTCACTGTCCAGACAATCTAGCTGAATCAGTGAGCTCCAGATTCAGTGAGAAACCCTGTGTCAAAAAATAAGGTGGACAGCAATTGAGGAAGACAATTGTCAACCTCTGGCCTCCACACACTGTGCATACACACACACATACACACATACATACACAAACACAGGAGCATGTAGACACACAAATACAGAAGCATGTACACAAACAAATACAGAAGCATGCACACACAAACACAGGAGCATATACACACAAATACAGGAGCATGTACACACACAAGTACATGATCATGTCACAGATACACACAAATACAAGAGCATGTACACACACACACACACACACACACACACACACACACACACACACACACACACACACGATGGACCTGACTTCATGACAGCTCTTCCCCCTACCCAGCTAAACCCCCTTGGCCTGTTCCAGTAAGTCTCCAGTACTTGTAGCTATCAGCCCAGGGGACCAGGCACCCAGGATACTGAGAAGAAAACAGCATCTGACATGTGAGCTATGCCACAGCAGTGAGCAAATGATCTCCAGGCAGGTGAGGAAAGTTTCCACTGAGTTGGGAATTTCAAACTTCACATCTCCACACATATATTTTGTCCTCTTTGGGTATAACAGGTTAAGTCACCAGACCAAGTGAGCCAGTATCTTCAAAGAACTTTCCCAAGGCCAGCATGCCACTGGCACTGTGTACATACGTACTTTCTATCATGATAGGGGTTATTATGAGGGGAAAAAAAGCAGGAAGATTGAATAGGACCTGGCTCAGCCTTGCAAATAAACCAAGTACTTAAGAATAATTCATATTATCTTCTCTGAGATCTAGAAAATGGGCAAGGAGGGAGTTGGTTGCTTAGTTAATGTTAATCCACAACTACATGGCTTCTGTAACAGATGAGCTTCTCCGGTGTGCCCGCCTTGTCTATCCCATCATTCATGCTGCCTCTACCATGTGGAGGGTCCTGTGTCCCCTCTCTTAGATGCTGGGCCGTCTCTGCCATCTCAGCTCACACAGTACCAAGGAACAATGGGACATAACTTCTAAGACCAGATCATAAAAGGCCACCTGTTTCTTTCTACCTTGTTGTCATGGACAACTTCCCTCAGTGCCCCACAGCTGTGCTGGCAGCAGCCAAGCAATCAGCTGCATGGAGCACCACACACTGAGGTTGCATCCAGCAGCTCTGGCTGTGGGCCCTGCTGAGAGAGACATCAGAAGCTGGGTATGTAGAGACTGTGACCCCAGATGAGTCCAGCACAGCTGTCTGGCCTCCTCAGGCCATCAAAGCACCTTGTTCACGCTCTCCTCAGACCCCAGTCACTACGGTAGTCCTATGAGCAAGGTCAGCGCTGACTGTGGTTTAAGTTTAGGGTGATCTGCTCCCCACGATCAGTGCAGGAGAGGAATAGGGCTGCTGGAACTAAGACCTAAGGAATGTACCATTGACTTTGACAAAAGGGATAAGCTGGAGAGGCCCCAGGGAAACTGGTCAAAAAGCTGAAGCCCGATTTCAGTTCTGAACACCTGAAAGCACCAGAAGTTGGTGGTGAGGGCAGGGAGGGGGGAAGGAGGAAGGAAGGAAGGAAGGAAGGAAGGAAGGAAGGAAGGAAGGAAATAAGGAAGGAAGGAAGGAAGGAAGATACTACCCAAGGCTTCGATGACCCAAACACTTGTCACATTGGTACCACTGTGACCTGTGGCTTTGTGGACACAAAGAACCTACCTTCATGAACTTATAAACTGTAAGGAGTTTCAAACAGAATATTCAAAGTCACAATGTCTGTTTTTGGGGTCCACAATGAAGTGCTCGAAGAGAAAGGCACATCAAAGGTTGGCCTGCTAAACATGAAGGGCTGCATCTGGCTGCACTAGGAGATAAACCCACTCTGCTTGCACTCCTGCACGTATCTGGAACATAGAAATGACTTCCAGGGAGCCTCTCCTTGTCCTCTTCCAGTACATACAAATAACTCCCAACAAATCAGCCTCCCCGTAAAAATCAATGCTGGTAGATGAATGAAAAACTGTTGACCAGAATGCCCTGGCGTTCTACAAAGAGGCAGACCCCGGAATGAAAATGGGGAGGCTGGCCTGAGGCCATGTTGATGTCCATGGTCCATTTTGCCGCTAGGGCCATATCTGGGTCCATGGTCCTACTGCAGCCAGGGCTGTGTTGATGTCTGTGGCCCATATTATCACCAAAAGCCATGTTAATGTCCGTGGTCTATGCTGCCACCTGAAGCCATGTTGATGTCTATGGTCTGTGCTGCCGCAGAGGGCCATGTTGGGGCCATTGGTCCTGCTGCAGGTGGGGCTGTTGATGTCCATGGCCTGTGATATCACAGAAGGTCACGAGAATGTCTGTGCTCTGTGATGCCACCTGAAGCAGATGATAAAAAGGGACATAGAAGCCTTCTGTGATAACCCCTACTCCCACCCCACCCACCCCCTAAAAGAGTAACAACCTAGACAGAGAACTCTTAAAATTGTGATAAGGATGCTGAAGTGTAGCTCTCCACAACTGATGGCTTTTGGAGGGGGTGGGAGAAGGACTCAGTTTTCTTTAAAAGGCTGGGAGTTAGGCCATGCTCCAGTGAGCATGTGGGCAGCACAAACTGGACTCTTATTATCATCATCATCATCATCATCATCATCATCATCATCATCATCCCCTTCTTCTTCTTCTTCTTCTTCTTCTTCTTCTTCTTCTTCTTCTTCTTCTTCTTCTTCTTCTTCTTCTTCTTCTTCTTCTTCTCTTCCTCTTCTTTTTGGAAGGGAGGTCACAAGGCTGGGGTTGCAGACCTGGGAGGACTGGGGAGTGAGTGTGATCAGGACGCATGCTGTGAAATTCCCAAACAAGCAATAAAAACAATGTGTTGGGAAAAAAGAAAAGAAAATAGGGAGTCTGGGGATGTGTGGGGCTCAAATCATGTCAAGTTCCTATGGCTGGTTCAGAGAGCTGTGTGGTCACAGGCAGGGAACCCCCGTGCCTCCATCTGGAGGGCACATGGGACACACAGGTGAGTGTGGGTCCAGGAGGAAAGAAAGTAGAGAGGAAAACTGGCCAGCTGCCTGTTCAGAATGGCTGTCTGGATTTCCACTGCTCTGTGGAGTGTGACTGCAGAGTGTGAAGAAAGCAAAAAGAAGTTAGAGCTGAGATCCAAGCTCCCATTGTGATGGTCAGTTTGTGTCACTTTGTGTCTTAGTTTCTTTGGTAACAGTGACAAAACACTTGGCCAATGTAACCTAAAGAGGGAAGATACATTTTGGCTCAGTTTCTGGGGACTTAGGCTGTCATGGCAGAAAGGGAATGTGGGGGATGGAGCAGGTCCCTTCATGATGGCCAGAAAGCGGAGAAAGGAAATGCTACAGCTGGCTGGTTTCCTCTTTCCCCCACTCTTTTCTGTGTGGGCTCCCAGCCCATAGCATGGCACTACCCACATTCAGAGGTCTTTTCCTCACTGTCAATTACCTGCAGAAATACCCTCAAGCACAGCACTGGTGTGCCTCCACCTCTTAGGTGACTTTAGGTCCATGAAGTTGACAGTGAAGATTAGCAATCACAGTTCCACCCAGTGATGGGTACCTAAGATAATCAGCCAAGCAGTATAACTAGGTGTGTCTCTGAGGGTGTTTCCAGTTGTGGTTAATATTTGTGTGGACGGACCAAGTTAAGCTGAGGACCCTCCCCAGTGTGGTGGGAAGACAAGTCTACCAAAGGAAGGAACTGGCAGAGGAAAAAAAATGACTCCAGCCCTTGGAATCACACCTTGGTTCCTCTGGCTTTCCAGGCTTTGGCCTTGAACTGGATTCGATATCCATGTTCAGTAGCTTGTCAACCCTGTGACTCCCAACCTATGTGGTTATGGGAACTGGTCCCCCCCCCCACCCCACACACACACCTTTCTCTCCAACTTTCATCTAAGCAAGTAAATTGGTTATTAAAACAAAAGATCAGGGTGGGGCAATATAACAGAATCCAAAATCTCCGAACATAACAATAATGGCCTATGAAATTATCTGACATTTAAAGCATCAAGACCACGTGAGTCACTATGAAGAAGAGGCGCTAAGATGAATCAGCTCTGAGATGAGCAAATGTTGGGATTACTAGACAAAGACTGCTATTTTTAATGGTGATGTGTGCGGAAAAGAAAAATGTTCTCATATTGGATAGAAAGAGGAAAACATATTGCAAGGGGAAATTTTAAAAATTACTACATTTACTTATGGAGACAGAGAGAGAGAGAGAGAGAGAGAGAGAGAGAGAGAGAGAGAGTCCCAAGTATGGAGGTAGAGAACAACCTCCAAGGGTCAGTTATCACCTTCTATCCCGTGGGTTCTGGGGATCAGACTCAAGTTGTCATGCTTGGCAGCAAGCACCCTTACTTGCTGAACCAATTTGCCAGTCCAAAGGAGAAAAGAAAATTGAACTGAATGAAAACAGTCACCTGGCAGAGGAAAGAATGGGTATTCTTGCTGTTAGAAACTTCAAAATCACCCAGTGTGCAGGAAAGAGGAAATTCACAGTACCTCAAAGACCCAGGAATGTTTTTTAAAATCTTATACATAGTATTTGAGGGTTTTTTTTTAAAGAAACAGTGGGTCTAAGAAGGGAGGAAAAATGAAGTAATGCTGCCAAAGTCACCAAATTTCATGAAAGGTGATGCTCAGGGACCCATGAATTGGACCCAAGCCGTACCTAGACACACCATAGTCAAAGAGCTGTGTGGTGTGTGTGTGTGTGTGTGTGTGTGTGTGTGTGTGTGTGTGTGTGTGTATTCTCTGTTTTGGTTAGATGGTAACAATTCCCCAAACTATAGCAATGTGCATTCCCAAGACTAAAGTAACATCTTTCCCCTGATCCTTGCCTTTCCTGCTCTGTAAAGGTTGGACACTAGAGATGTTTCTCCATCACCTGCCATTCTATAACTCACATTCCTTGATGCTTTAGCAATGTCCAAGTTTAGACTGAAAAAAGAAGATGTTTTAATCTTCCCAGGAACCTCCATAGAAACCCCAACATCCAAACAGACAGTGGCTCTAATTCTCACACCAGGGATTTACCCATTACAGCCTTTTCTCCCAAATTAAAAAAGCCTATACTGGGGGCTGGAGAGATGGATCAGCAGTTAAAAGCACTGGCTGTTCTTCCAAAGGATACAGGTTCAATTCCAAGCACCCACATGGCAGCTCACAGCTGTCTGTTACTCCAGTTCCGCAGGCAAAACACCAATGCACACGAAAAAAAAATATATATATATACATATATATATATATATATATATATATTTGTTATGTCCTAAACAAAAAATATTTTTATAAAAGCCTGTACTGCAATGGAATTGTTCACACCCTTGTCTGCCTTTCCCTCCATTGATCTTATTGATGGAAGCAGAGAAAAAAAGACAAAAAGAGAACCTCAGTGTCTTAGTTAGGATTTCTCTTGCTGTGAAGAGACATCATGACCATGGCAACTCTTATAAAGGAAAACATTTAATTGGGCTGGCTTACAGTTTCAGACATTTGGTTCATTATCATCATGGTGGGACATGGCAACATGCAGGCAGACATGATGCTGAGAGTTCTACGTCTTGATCCACAGGCAGCAGAAAGAGACTATGAGTCACACTGGGGGTAGCTTGAGCATAGGAGACCTCAAAGTCTGCCTCCACCGTGACACATCTCCTCCAAAAAGGCCACACCTACTCCAACAAAGCCACTCCTAACAGTGTCACTCCCTATGGGCCAAGCATACACACACACACACACACACACACACACACACACACACACACGAGTCTATGGGGGTCATTCCTACTCAAATCACCACCCACAGTGTAAATTATCTCATCTGAAATAAAAATAAGCTCAGCATGATGGCACACATAAGATCCCAGTGCTGGAGAGACTGAGGCAGGAGGATAGCAAGTTCAAATGCAGCCTGGTGAGATCTTGTCATAGTGAGATCTTGTCAAAAAAAAGGAAGGAGGAAGAAGAAATAGAGAGCTGGAGGGAAGGCAGGGTGGGGGATGGGAGAGAGGATAGACTCAAATGTCAACTGAGTACAGACTCCAGTGAGAAGCAAGAGTTCACCAGAATGGACTTTTGAAAAACAGGTCATACCTGTGTACTGTCTAGTAGAGATGCACTTTAAAAATATTCATTTTAATTATTTATATGCAAGTATGTCTGTGGGTCAGTATTTACACCCAAGTGAAGTGCCTTTAAAAGACAAACGAGGGTATCAGATCCTCCAGAGCTAGAGTTACAGGTGCCTGTGAACTGCCTGGTGTGGGGGCTTAGAACTGAACTCAGGTCCTCTGCAAGGGCAGCAAGCTCTAGGCTGGAAAGATGGATCAGCAGTCAGGCGGTCTGGCTGCTCTTGCACCCACAAGCTCACACCCATCTGTAACTCCAGTTCTAGTTCTACCTTGAGAACTCAAAGAGGCAAACTTGATCCAGAAAAAGAAAGGAAAGCAAAAAGGAGTCAAACAGAAAACCAATAGCAAGAGGAGAAACGGATAGAGGATGGAGATCTTCATCCTGGAGAGAGGATGAAGCCAAGTTTGAAAAGATGGAACAACTGAAAACAGCTAGGTGAACCAAAAGAACCAAAAAGCACAAACCAAGAAGAGTTGTTTCACATCTTACATGCACCCAGAGGGTAACAAGAACATGAGTGACAAGATGCCAAGCTCTTAAGAAGATAATATGACAAACAGCTCTATGCCATCCAAATTGACAACTATGATAAAAGGACAAATTCCTTTAAAAAAATACAGCTTGCCAAAAAGTGTGCTACCAGAAGAGAAAGGACTATCTCCATTAAAATGTGTGTGTGTGTGTGTGTGTGTGTGTGTGTGTGTGCGCGCGCATGCGTGCGTCTGCATGAATGTGTGCATGTTCACACAGTGCCCTCTGCAGTAGGGGTGTTAGATCCCCTGGACCTGGGGTTACAGGTGGGCATGAGTCATCTGACTTAAGTACTAGGAACCATACCTGGGTCCTCTACAAGACCAGAAGGGCTCAACTGCTAAGCCATCTCCCCAGCCCTGGTATAGCTACTTTTAAAACAACTCTTCCACTAAATCAAATAAGCTGGGTGTCCAGCCTTGATACAGGGGGAGGAGCTCAATCCTTTCTCAACTTGATATGCCATGCTTTGTTCAAACCCATGGGAGGCCTGCCCCTTTCTGAATGGAGAGGGGGAGGAGTGGATGGGGAGGAGGTATACGGGAGTTGGGGGAGCAGGAGGAGAGGAGGGAGGGGAGACTCAAATCGATCTGTAAAATAAATGGAAAAAATGTTTAAAAAAAAAAGTATCCCCAACAAGAAAAATCTCAGACCCAGCTGGTCTCACTGGTGAATTCAAGTGCCCCAGGAAAAATGAACACAAATTTACACAAACTCTTGCAGAAAATAGAGGAGGAAGGAAACTTCACTACTTGTTGATGTTGTTGGCAGAACCTCTATACCAGATGGAAAAATTCATTAGAAGAACTTCAAAACCTCCCTTACTGTTCTCTGTCATGAACACACTAAAAAATGTCCTCAACAAAATGTCTGTGACTCATGAGATGCAGCAACATATAAAAAGATAATTTGCTTTGGCTAGGTGGGGTTTATACCAGAGTTCAGGTGGTTTTGACATTTGAAAATTGACCAATTAATTCACCATATTAACTGCAGAAAGGAGGGAGGCCATACAATCATTTCAACAGGTACAAAGCACCATTTGGCATGATTAAATATAATAGAATAAGCCCAATACAACACTCACAGAGCCAAGAGGAGGCAGGAAGGGTGGGGAGAGCTGTGCTGACTGAGGCTAGTGCATATTACAGGCTCTTCTCAGGAGATCAAAGGCCCCTGCTCTCACTGCTTCCCCTTGGTATCTATTGGATGATTTAGTGGTTGCAAAAGGACACCAAGAAAAACAAAAACACATACAGATCTACAGAGTTATCAGCCAGCCTTTATTAATAAGTGAGGAAGTGCTTGTGTAAAAACTGCCAAGAAGCCCATATAGGAAGCCCCTGCCAGAACCAAGTGAAGTCTGCAAAGGCTCACTATACAAGGCCCAGCTGCATCTATTAGCAGTTAGGGAAGGAGGTTTTAAAACCTCCTGTGAGACTACCAACCAAGACCACAGAAGGATTAGTTTAACAAAGCAGGTGATTCGTGCTCCAGACAACCATGGGCATTGCTGAAAGAAGGAGACAAGGAGCCCATGTGTCCTGGGACCACAGCATCCTGGACAGGCTGCTTCCCCATAGGGGAGAAGTCAGTGTGAGTTTGTGAAACCCCAACAGCCCTTCTAGGGGTGGCTTAGTACTTAAACCACTGTGCATCAAGACTCACCATTGGCATACAGTAAAACAATAAAAGATAGGGGAGTAGGGTGTGGTGGTACAGGTAAGAACATAATGTCAGAATCCAGTTACTCAGGCAACAATGCACCCGTTCTTTCACACACCCACAGGCACCCTACTGAGACAGCCTCAGTGAGTCCCCAGCTCACAGACTTCCAATGCCAGGTTCTCTCACCTGGGAAGTGAGTTTAGACCAATCAGGTTTTTGGTATCCCTGCCTCCCACTCCTCACCCGGTCCCTGCCTCCTGCCTGGGAATCAGAGAGCCTGGCTGCAAGCCAGGGAACCTCCCCATCCTCAGAGAGGTAGAAGAAGAGACTCTACTTCTGCCCTGTGGGCTCTGTTTCCTCTCCTCAGAGCCCCCAACACTGTGTCTGTCCCCAGTGCTGGGGCCTGACTCTCCTTGGAGCCCCCACCATGTTGTTGCCCCTGTGTCTGTCTGTCCGTGATACTGAGAAATCTTCTAGTAAACTCCTTTCTCTCCAGTGACCTGTCTCGGTGTCTTGGAACATCTTCATCCCAAACCTTTCTGTATATACCCATCATCCCAACTTGGGAGGCTGGGGCGAGAGGATTGCTGTAAGCTCACAGATAGCCTGGACTATTTAGGAAGTTCCAGCCTTGCTAAGGGGATAACCTGTCTCAATAATAATAACACTAATAAAGAGGCTGGGGATTGACTTAGTGAATGAAGCACTTGCCACACAAGCTCCAAGACCTGAGTCCCCAGGCCCCATGTAAACCTGGATGCAGTAGCAAAGGCCTATGATTCCAGTGCCCTATTGTGTGATGAGAGGTGAAGATGGGAGACTCCTTGGAAATTTGGAGGCAGCAGTAAACAAAGACCTTGCCTCAATAAGGTGGAAGGTGGGGCCAACAAAGATTGTCCCTGTGACCTATATACCTGCACAGTGGTACATGGACCCACACCCATGCATGCACACAGAAATAAGCACATACAAAGAATTTTTTAAAAAACACAGACCTTTGCAAAAAGCTTATGGTTACTAACAGAGTCCAGTGGCACTCCTACAGGTGGTGTCAAACAGATTTTCCATGGGGCACAGCAATGTCTCAAAGTAGGAGGAAGGCCACTTAGACAAACGTTCCTGAGCCAGTAGGAGAGAGAGGATGTGAGAGGAGGTAGGTATTGTTAATCCCACAGATTCTAGGAGAAAAGCCACTGGCCCAAACATGGCCAAATTAAAGCCAGCTTTATTCATGTGAGTAGGCTGTCTCCCCTAAGGCGGGGCTCAAGAGATCAGCTTTGGACTCCGGGAAGACAAGGTTTTTATAGCTCAGGAGTAGGGGATTCCCAAAGGGGGGATTTGGCAGGCAAATAAGTGGGTGACAGAAGCAGGAAATAAGCATAACAAGTTGGTCATAACAGCCTCCTGAAACAAAGGCATGGGTGCTGTTTTCTGAGACAGGCAGTACAGAATCGTTTATAGCTAAGGTTACAGGAGGAGCATAGCTTAACCCTTGAAAAACAGAGACTTAATCATAAACAGGAACGAACCTCCTTTGATTTTACTATAAGATGGTTTCCAAGCCCAAGATGGAGGCAGACTGATTTATCAGCATCAACCCCTACCTACCTCATATGCAAAGACCAGAACCACAAAAGCTCAGGAGAAAAATCTCCCCTATATTGGTTACAAAGCACAACTCTCAAAATAGAAATGAGACATTGGACTGGGTGGAAAGTTAAAACCTTTGGACTTTGGAAATACCTCTAAGAAAGCAAAGTTGGGATGGTGAGATGGCTCAGTGGGCAAAGGTGCTTACCACCAAGGCAAGAAACCTGAGTTTGATCTCTGGAATCTACCTGGTAGAAAGAGAAGGGACTCCCAAAAGTTGCCCTCTGACTTTCACAAATACTGGGGCACATGCAGACATACACAGACGCAATAAATTAATTAATTAAAATGAAACAAAGCAAAGAACAGAGTAGAAAGAATATTCAAAATCTATATTTGATGAAAGATTTGTCAACCTAAAATATGTAAAGAAATTTTATAAATCACTAAGATTATGGCCACCTAAAACAAAGGGCAAGACAGTGCAGAGGTTCTTTCATCTTGTATGCTTACTGAGGCCATTTCAGGTTTAACTAGCATTTAATCTCCTTGATGGAGAATCTGTGGGAAATTACTCAACTCTATTCTAGGACGTGAGGCCAAAATGCTCCAGCTAACTGAGTATCTTGGCTTCTGTTAAACTGCCTGCTTGTGTGAACCTCCCCTTGCAACTGCTGAGTGAATACCAGGGTGTGATTTTTGTCTCTAAAAGCCTCTTGGTCTAAAAGCTTGGGGATACATTTGGGATCTCAAACACCTGAGTGTAGTCCCAGCTGGCTGGAACCAAGACTTTCAATTGACTATAAACTATGTCTGGGCGGTTATATCCTATAGGCTCCCTGTAACAAGATGAGCCCACTAAACCTCCACCTTCCTACCCTCCTACTCCCACCCTCCCCAGTAAAGATAAATGGATACTGCACAAAGAAAGAGAAAATACATTAAACACTGTCACAGGACAAGAATGAGCCAGGCAGGAGGACAGGAAGCTGCTGGGCCAGCCAGGCTACAGCCCAAGGTGGCTCCAACTGACCCAACTAAAGCCACAGATGTGCCACAGATGCAATAGTCCTGGGGCCACAGCCCCACAGGAAGGAAGAACAGCTAGGAAACATGACTCACATAGGAAACAAACTCTGGTTTCAGCCAGGAAGGAGGCACTTGGACAGGGAGATGGAGTCATGTGTGGATACTTCTGCTCCTTCTGTCGCTGATGCCTGCAGTATGATTGCCCTGTCAGAAATGGCATTCAGCTGCTAGACTATGGAAACAACAGGCCCAAGGAATTAGAATTTCTCCAGAAACCTCATGCTGAAAAGGAAAAGCTGAATTTGGTACCCAGTTACAGTGGAGTTGGGGTGGGTGGGGGGGTCTTGTCTCCAGAAAGATAGTCATCACATTTGAGACAACCTTGCAGGAGAGACAGGAATTGAGATAATGACGGGTCAGTGATGGGTACATACCTTACCAGAACTGCTGAGTTACATATACCTCTTACCCTCTGTTTAAACCTGAACCTGTGTAAGGACCCTGGAAATGGACCTCCCCTGACCTCTGTCTTCCAATGTGGCCATGTTGAATTAAAGTCCCCTCTGCTTCTTGCTTTTTACTTTGTCTCTTTACTTGGCCTGTTGAGGATGAATGACTGAGTTTATCTTGCTAGCCTGGGCTCCAGTCCTAAAACTCCAGTTAACAGTGGGATGCTCCTGACAATCCCAGACATCCCTCAAAGGGGTGCAGGCAGATCTAGCTGGAAAGATAAAACCTGAGGCATGGAAACAAGGGTGGACCCCAGAAGACTGACCACCCCTCTTGCTCTCTCCCCTCATGACCAGGATGAGCATCTGGGAAGGCTTTGGTGAAGGGAGTCTGAAATGGTAGTGACAATGACAGACAAATAGTCCCAGATCCAGCATAACCACCCAAGTCCTCACCTGGAGGACTGGGCCAGGGGTTTCTTCTGTGCAAAGCCAATCTGGTCCCAGCATGTTGCCGCAGCCCTTTCCACAGCCGGGGGTGATGTCACCACACAGCCACGGAGGCAGAGACCTTTGCTGTCCATCACACCTGCCCTCACTTCTCAGGAATCTGTGCCCTCGGAGCACATTTTCTTCTGATCCCCACTCCTGCAGTTGTGAGCTATCAGGGTACAGGGAAGAAAATGCAGTACTCATTCTGATTGGTCACTCAGGGAGCCAAAGCCCACAGGGAGGGGCGGGGCCCGTTGATTGGCCCTTTGGTATAGCCATCACTTCTCAAGCTCAGAAACCTGAAAATGAATGTGAATGTCAACCAACGGCCAGCTTGTTCCTGTCCACTGGCCACACCAAGGCGTCCGTGAGCTTGCTCCTGGAAGCGGGTTTGATACGGAATCTCCCTCTTCTCTCCCTCTCCTCTCCTCTCTCCCCTTCTTTCTCTCTCTCCCTTTTCCCCCTCTCTTTCCTGTCTCTCTCTTCTTTCCCCTGTTTATCTTTCCTGTCTCTTGCTCCACCCCATCCTCTATCTCTGTCTCCCTTCTTAATCTCTCTTTTATCCTCTCTTTCGTTCCTTTCCTCTGTTTCTCCCCTCTGCTCTCTCTCTTCTTTCTTTAACTACCTCCCTCTCTCCCTCATATCTCTCTCTCTCTCTCTCTCTCTCTCTCTCTCATCTTTCCCATCTTTACTTTCTCTCCTCTGTCTCTCCACTCTCTCCGCTTCCTGTGTCTCTGACACTCCCCTCTCTCTACCTCTCCTCTCTCTCTCCATTCCCCCATGATTAATTCTGATGGAACATGGACCACAAGCAATAAAGAAATCCTTTTGCCTTTTTCTACACCAATGACCATCACTAGTGTATTTAATAGCCTGTGAACAAATAGCCTTTGTTCTTAACCTGAAGCCCCAGGAAGGCAGCAGATGAGGTTCCAGGCTCATGGCAGCACCCTATCTGCAGATATACCTTTATACCTTTGAGGTTAGACCCCCATGAAGCAAGGGAGCTGTAGGTGAGGGAGCCTGTCTGGGCTGGATTCTGTGGGTCCTGGAGTTAGTGCAGCCTCTGCTACTTCCCAGTCCTGTAACCTTGAGCCCACATGTCCCCTCATGTCTGCCTCAGTTTCCGCATGAGTGCCTAGCTCAGGTAATGAGGGAGGAAGGGAACGGTACAGCACGGGCTTAGCTCAGAGCTGATGTTCCTGTACCCTGATAGCTCACAACTGCAGGAGTGGGGATCAGAAGCGGCCCCCAGCTGTCCAGCCCTAGTAGGGGAATGGCCAAATCAAAGCGAAGCAGCATGGTGCAGGGAAAGAATTACACTCTGGAAGCCTGCAGAACCAGGCTCTGCCACAACCTGAGGCAGAGACTTCACACATCTGAGCTTCTGCTTCCACAGCTTCAGAAGGTGGAGGTAGGGGTGCTCAAATATAGAAGCAAGGATGCGTGTTCCACGAATGTGCCAAAGGCATGCACAGTCCTGAGGCTGTGATCCGTGAAGCTATCACACACCTCATCCTCTTCCTGATGCCCTCACCCAGAAGAACCTGCTACCCAGCAGACCCACCGTGAGAACTGCCCGGAACCTGCCTGCTTTCTACTGAGAGTCTGTGCTCCAAGACAGGAACCAGGGCCACCAAGTGAACACCTACTCCAGAGGTGACATTGGAATGTCAGGTTCTGATTTGGTGTGGAGAGGAAGAGGCCTCTCACTGAGTAATGGGGTTCTGAGCTACTGCTGGGTGGGGATCTTGAGCCCTCTGCCAAGCCTGTTGGGCATGAAGCCAGCTCTGGGAGCCCATTGAGTGCATCTAGTGACAGTGTTAAGTGCTCCCTGAACCACTTCTTCTAGTCTGGGCTGCCCCATGGCCCTGGATTTGGAGGGGCCCTCTGTCTGAGGTGCCCCTCCTGTCTCTTCTCAGGGGATGAGTGGCTCACATCTTGTCTACATTGCCTGTCCTATGGAGCTTCCTGGTCTTGATGGACATCCTTGCAAAAGGAGCCCATTGGGTGATGAGCCCATCTGGGTTGCAGCTTTCCTATCCAACATCCCACAGGCAAACCTGCTCAGAGCCTCCTTTCTGACTTTCAAGCCTTGGCATGTAGAAATGACTTTGACCTCCTCCCTGCCCTGTTTCTCTTGCTGTCTCTTCCCATTGCCCACCCAGAGCCTTGACGCATGTGAACTGCCTGGTTTCCCTTCCTTCCCTTGTCCCATCTCAAGCCCAGCACCCCAGCCCTGGATTTCATCAGAACAACATGCTTCACACCCTTCCATAGCTTTACTGCCGCCAAGAATTGTCATGCCTCATATTAACCAACTTGATGCTCCCAGGGTGCTGTCCTACCCTCATGGGGCCCTACTTAAACTCCCTACTCTCTACTGAGAAGCAGAGTCCCAAAATGAAAGCCAGACAGACCCCCTCCTTCCTACTTGCCCCCCCCCACCCAAGTCTGTATTCTCACAAGAACAGAATCCACAGGCCATGAACTCTGGCACCATATCCACCCATCTTCACCTAACACCTCCTTCCTGCCCCCATTGTGCCTCTCTCTCTGTCTTACCTCTCTCTGTCTATATCTGTGGTTCTCTCTGTTTCTCCAGTGTCTCTCCTTATGTCTCTGTCTATATCTCTGTGTCTGTGTCTCTACTTTTGCTTTCCCCTTTCCCCTCAAAGCCACCAAGCCTTACAGCCACCCCAGCCAGACCTCTGTGTGGGAAATGGGCCCTAAATGGAAACAACCTGATCAAGAAGGGAAGGCAGAGGCCATTTGACATGCAGAGGCCTATCTAAATGGCCCAGCAGAGGGAGAGGATGGGGGTGTTAGCTGACATTGAAATCTGTAGTGATGCGACCACAAGCATAGGGCACCAGGCAGTGCAGGAGGCAGGAAGGACATACTTCTGGAGGGAGTATAGCCCTACCCATGCTTTGGTCTTGGACTTCTGGCCCTCAGGCCTGGGAAAAAATAAGTAAATATTTATTGCGCAAGTCTTCCAACCCTGGCAGCTACAAGAACATTAACTGCCCTCTAGTATGCAGGCCTGGCCACCCGGCCTTGAGCAGCTGGAGTAGAGGATATATATGTCTCACCTTAGACAGTAAGGAGAGCTAAGCAGAAAACGATGAGGACCCAAGGGTGGCCAAGATGTTCTTGCCTTGGGTGTCAGGGTGAGTGTCCTAGTTTGATTTTCCATTGCTATGATAAACAGCATTACCAAAAGCAACTTAGAGAAAAAAAAAACTGTTTATTTGACTTACATCCTGATCACAGTTCATCATTACAGGAAACCAAGGCAGGGACCCAGAGGTAGGAACTGAAGCAGAGGCCATGAAGAGACACGACTTTTTTTGGGTGTGTGTGTGTGTGTGTGTGTGTGTGTGTGTGTGTGTGTGTGTGTGTGTGTTTTGTTTTTTTCTTATGCAACCCAGGCCCACTGGGAATGCACAGTGGGCCCTCCCACATCAATCATTAACCAAGAAAAAGCCACACAGACCTCCTGCAGGCCAGTATAATGGAGGCATTTCTCAATTGAGGTTCCCCCTTCTCAAGGATGCAAGTTTGTGTCATGTTGACAAAAAACTAACCTGTATAGAGGGCTTCCCAACAAAACGACATCTAAACTGAGGTGTGAAGGAAGTTACTGAGTGTCTGAAACCAAAGGTTCCTAGCAAGTGACAAAGGTAAGTATAAAATGAGGAAATCAAATAAAGTGTGTGTGTGTGTGTGTGTGTGTGTGTGTGTGTGTGTGTGTGTGTGTGTGGACACACCTTAACTTGCCAGAACTTGGGTGGCAGAGGCAAACATATCTCTGAAAAGGAGTCCAGCCTGGTCTACAGAGAGAATTCTAGGACAGCCAGGGCTATACAAAGAAACCCTGTCTGGTAAAACAAAAACAAAACAAAATACAAACAAACAGAAAAAAATAATTTTAAAAAGATCAGAAAATATGAAGACCAGAAAGTAGGTGACTTTGGCTATGAACACTGGTAGTTGGGCAGCCCAGTTCTGTAGAATCTGCTGCTGGGCTGGTTGTGAGGACTGAGAGACCCTGGGGCTCTGAGAACCAGGCTGAACTCCTGTAAGCTCAGTTACAGCAACAGAAGAGCAAACTCACTGTGGATGGGAATGGTACCCAGCAGGGCAGAGCTGAGTTGGTTGGAGTGGGCCTGCAGATATGGGAGTTATTCAGTCCAGCAGAGCTGTTGGCTGCAGGCTAGGTGTGGGGCTATAATTCAGGGGCGAGAGTGTGCAGCCATGAAAGGATGTGAGTACTGAGAGGAGCAGGGAGCACCCTGCAGGGAGCACCGAGACCTGAACTCAGGGTTATCTTAATCTTTAATGATGGCAGCTCGGTGAGACCACAAAGAGCTTAGGAGGACTAGAGGGCCTAGGGGTGTAGAGAGGGAAACGATGCCCAGTCGAGGCAGTCATGGCTCCATGGAGGGGGTGGTGACCACTGTGGAGATACTGCCGATAGAGCCATTACTAGAGTGTAGACATTGCTGGTAAACTCCTCTGGAGTGGTCCTGAGGAACAAGACTGTCACCAAGGAGGCTGGGAGAAGCAGCAACAGTCTCAGTAATGACCCGCAGCTCTGCACAGGGTTCTAAGAGGTGAGCATGTCTGATGCTGGCAGGAAAGGGGGTGGGTCTTTGCTGAAGGTGAGCCAACAGTTATGTGTTGGTGCTGACAGAAAGGAACAGGCAGAGACCAGAGGCTGATCTCCTGGGCCAGCGCTCATCTACCTACAGAATGAAGGGGAGGAAGTCCTAGCCTGTGGTCACAGAGTGGAGATGGGGAGAGGCATTAGGCTCCCCAGAGGGCTCTCAGTTAATTTTTCTCACAGCAGCGAGAACACAGAGTTGGGGGTTGGAGGAGTGAACTTGAATGGGAAGGAGGATCGAACCTGGGACCCTTGAGTGAGAGGTCAGGACATCAAAGTGTTAATAAAATTCATAGTGCCTGCTCTGCTATCTGGGAGCAGGGAATGGTGGACAAGAAGTTGGGCTTAATACAGCCAGTGTGACCAGGAGGAAAAGACAAGTAGTGATTAGGCAGGAGTTGCTGTACCATGGTACTGGGTAGGGCAAGAGTCATCCAGAGGATGGAAGCATCTCAGACCTTCCTCAGGCCAAGGGTTCAATAGGAGCATGTAGGTTACTGCTTCATGACCAGCCCAGAAGAGGGGCTAAATAATTTGGGTTATGGGATGAGTCTTCATGACTATAGCTGTCAATCCCGCAGAAACAGCACACAACACACAGGATGAAAACAGACACCCCATCATTCCCTGATGACTTCCAGATAGAAACAGCTGGTCACAATGCCCAAGTCTGTTGTCCTTGGTATGAGTCCATCTGCCATCGACTCTTTCTCCAGCCTGCCTTAGGCACAGTACCTGCCAAATAGTATGTTTCCAATAAACAAATGTCATTCATGAGACCCACCTTAACAAGCTGCCAGAGGAGGCAGAGCAAAGACCTGGGGATAGCAGACTGCATGGGGTACCCAGTGCAATTGCACCGTGATAATGGGAAGCTGGGCCATCTGAAGGCTCTGGTCTTGGTTCTGGTGGCAAACCCCATCGAAGCTGGACAGCTGGGAGGGTTTCAGGCCCCATTTGCTAGGAAATTTGAAGAGAGGACAGGGAGTTAGTGCCGTTACCTTGGCAACACTCTGTCACATTATAATGAGGCTCAGTGGTAGCAGGAAGCCTAGCTTAAAGGAGTACAAAGCATATCGATTTGCCGGTGTCCTGAGGAGGCACACCAGGCAGGCTGGAGGGTCCATCAGGAAGACAGCGGGTAAAGTAGTTAGGGAGCTAGGAAGTGGGGTGAACCAAGCCAGCCCAGTGCTTAGAAGCCCTGGTGGCTGGGCACCCACTGAGTCGTGACTGAGACAGCTCAGATTCAAGGATGGCATGGAGAGGTTGGGGCTGCCCTAAGTGGGAGCCCGTGAACCTAGGCAGAAAAGCCTGTCTGGAGAGTTGCATGAGGTGTGGCAGCCTGGGGGACTGGGCCACCCTGAGACAGGGTGGGTCCAAAAGAAGCCAATAGGCAGTGGGACAGGAAGGGTGACCACTACATCCACCTTAACACAGAAGTAGGGCCAACCAGCATAGGCTTCAACCTTGACAGAGCAAGTTCAGAAGGGCCAGGCATGGAGCACTAAGGACTACAGGGAGGAGAAACTGAGCTCGCCAGCTACTAGCCTTCAACACAGGACTGACAGAGTCCAAGTGAGGATGCAGGGTGGAGATACACAGGCTCCCATCCAGTGTTGATCTTCATAGATGTCTTTCCCTGCAATGATGAACTCAAGGAAAGCCAGAGGCTTTGGCTCTACTTTATTCTCTCCTTGCTTTATATTCAGTTACAGTGTTATACTGTTGGCTTCTGTGTCTGTAGGTCCCCAAGTCCACAGATGGAAAATGACCCCCAGGAATGGGAGGTTACAGAAATGGGCTAAATGATACATTATAACAACCATTTATATAGTATATTGTTTATATTGTATATTGCACAGAGTATTAAAAACAATCTAGAGTTGATTGACTGGCAGTATGTGGGAGGAAATACAAGTATTGTGCATCGATTAAAATACAAAATTTCAAAAATTGGAATAGGGGACTATAGAGACTCAGCTGTTATGAGTCATTGCTACTCTTAAACAGAGGCCTGGAGTTAGATTTCCAGCATCCACTTCAGATGGCTCTCAACCTCTTATACCCTCTTCTGTCCTCCACTCATCTGTACAGACAAATAATGAACAATAATACAAACAACTCTTAAAGATTAGAATAAATAAAGCTGAAAACGTTGACTAAGGAATAAGACATGTAGGAGAGTGTGTACAAGTGATAGGCAAATTTCCCACTACAGTGCTGAGGGGTTCAGGGTTTCCAGGTTGCACATGCAAGGGTCCACCTCACTCTCTCCCCATGTTTCCAGCCATCCCTGGGTGCCAGGCAGAGCTGGGTGTTTGACTCTACCTAGTGTCCTTGCTCCATTGGGTGGACACAGAGTGAGGAGCCGATCACCCACGCATGGGCAAGGATGGGTGGGGCACCCAGAGATGACCAGCCAGGGTCACAGCAGCTCCTGAGAGGCAGAGCTGGATCAGAACCTAGGCTGTGTGGCAGTAAAGAGCACAACCTCCCAATCATTTGTTTGTCTTCTATTCACATGCATGAAAGAAAGGACATGCAAGAACCAAGGAGTACCTCAGTGGTTCTGGAGGTGGGCTTTCTTGATGGCATTCTCATTGTATTATTTTTTTAAATCATGCAATAAAATTATGTGTAAGTTCTCTCTCTCTCTCTCTCTCTCTCTCTCTCTCTCTCTCTCTCTCTCTCTCTGTGTGTGTGTGTGTGTGTGTGTGTGTGTGTGTTACTGGGGATGGAACCCACGGCCCTATCTATGCATGCTCTGTCATTGATCTACAAACCTAGACTGTGTAAGTAGTTTTTAAAAAAAACAGTTTTATCAACACTAACACCCATTTTACACAATTTTCCCATTTAGAGTGCTTGCTGTTCTTCCAGAAGACTATTCTTCTTCCAGAAGAACTATTCCAGAAGAGTTCTATTCCCAGGGTCTACATCAGGAGGATCATGACCACCTGTAACTCCAGCTCCAGGGGAACCAATGCCGTCTTCTGGCTTTTGCATTTGACAGATGCTACCATTGGGATAAAACTCACAGAAGGACCAATACCAAATGACACCATTCTTGTGCCACTGGACCTAAAAGGGGTCGTCTTGTAGCCTACTCATGTTCCAAAGCATAGATCAGGCCTGCCTCCCTGCTAGAGTCTGCTCTCAGGGGCTTGGAGCGACCCTGACAAAGCCCATCCTGATGCCCACACAGAAACTAACACCCACCTTGCTTGGAACTACCTGGGTAGGTGCCACATCAGACCCCTGTGTCCTCGCCTGTGACGTGAAAGCATGGAGCCACATCCCCTCATCACTCTGCTATTTGCTACTGGGGATTTTCTTTATAGAGTTTATTTTCCAAAGACTGAAAACAAAACAATGGGAACAAATCTAGCTGAGATGCTTCCAAAGCCTTCAGCAACCTGAGCTTCTCAGCAAACAAAGGCCCTTGGGAACTCCTCCCTCAAAGTGTACAATTTAAGTGAAAGACAAGCCTGGCCCTAAGACAAGCTCCCTAGAGTCTACAGCTTTGGGTACAAGAATATGGGGAAAGGGCATTTCCACCCTAGCTGAAGAGAAGGGACAAGGACAGGTTGGGCCCAGAGGGGTCTAGAAACCCCAGCCACTCTCTTCTGGACCCTCTTGGGTGCTTCTTTCCTGGTATATGTCTCTAGCAAGATGTCTAGGGCAAAGAAAGAATGCCAACGCAAGGACAGACCCCCCCACACACACACACAGCATATATGTGGGTGCCACACACACCAACACAAGATCAGACCCCCAACCCAGCCCCCACCTAGGTATGGAACACAGTACCTCTCCCTATTCACACTTAAAGGCCTCTCTCCCCTGAGTCCCCACTGCTTCTGAAAATATCCTTGCCACCCTGCTCCTTAATGGTCATCTAGGAGACCTGTGCAGTTTATGGGCCTGGCCTCTGAGGATGCCATTTCACCCATCCTGGACACCTCTCCTCACCATCCTTTCAACACTCAGTGGTCCCTGAATGAGTCCCCAATACCGGTCTCCAGAGCTCCCCTTGACCTAAGGCCGCCTGGATGGAGTTATCTGGCCCAGTTCAATTTCCCCCGCCTTTTTGATGTCACATCCTGTCCCAGCCTGCCTCCCCACCGGCCGCCGCCCTCCCTCCTCCCTTCCCCGTGCGAGCGAGGCGCGCCGGTCCCTCGGCACCGCCCCCGCCCGCGCCCCTCACGGAGCAAACTTTTGGCATCGCTGCAGCCCGGGCGCGCCGCCGAGCTCCGCAGGGCGCGCCTCTCCACCGAGCCCGGGCTCGCGGGGACCCGCCTGGCGCGCGGGGAGAAGCAGGCGCAGCCCCCGCCCCGCCAGCCCAGCCCTGCCCGAGAGGCAGTCGCTCCGGAACCGGGACCATAAATATGCAGAGCGGAGGCTCGGCGCAGCACTGCCCGCGCGCCGCCCGCCCCGGCTGCTGAGCAGGCGCCCGCCGGAGCCCTAGACGCGGCCGGAGCCCCAGCCCCATCCCCAGCCGGGAGCGCGTCCACGTCCCCGCAGCCGCCAGCCGCCAGCACCCAGGCCTCGCACGCTAGGACGTCGGACCGGCCGCGAGACATGCAACCGGCCCGGAAGCTCCTCAGCCTCCTGGTCCTCCTGGTGATGGGCACCGAACTCACCCAAGTACGTGTGACCAACGCCATTTTCCTCTGCCAGGGCCACCGAGAGCCGGGCAAAGTCGGGGAGCTGTCCCCGGGGCTGGGGCTGAGGAGGGGACCAGAGTGTCATCCGGCCAGGGCTTGAGGGAGGGGTGCGGGCTGATCTAGACTGGGTTTCCGCAGCGCTGGCTCTGCGGGGCATAGCAACCCCTTTCCCAAGACCACCTCCCCACTCCTGCTGAGAAGTTCAGAGGGCAAGCTGGGGGCTTTGTTTCCTCGGTTTATCATCTAGTAGGGAAGACAGAGGAGACAAGCCAAGCTCCCAGGCATTCTTGCCAGCAGAGGTGCTTAACTCCTGCCTCCCAACACACACCCCTCGGTGGCCCGTCTGTCCCTTTGGGAACAACGCTACCCTTTACACGGTGGGCATGGTGCCATCAAGCCCTGGAAGGGCAGCTGCAAAGCGCTGGGGTGCATTGTTGGCTGACTGTGGAGGATTTGGGGGCTGTGACCACACGCGGCTAGAAGCATGAGTGATGCGCTGTGTGCATATGGGACGGCTGGAGATGCCCAGCGCTCATCTGTCCAGAACAATGTACCGACCGGAGTGTGTCTGGGAGGGTATTCTCCATTTTAAAATTTCAAGCTTGGGAGGCTGTGAGCTCCCAACTGGGAGGCTGTTTCGCTACTAGGGTGTTCGTCCTCACAGGAAAGAGCCTGCCAGCTTTTGGGCTGCTCAGGAGTGACATTAAAATGCCCTTTGTGAGGTGCCACTGTGCCTTGATCTGAGTTGAGACCCCCGTCGTTGGCAGTCAAAAGTCCAGGATGTGGATGGCAGCCCACCTTTTGGTCTCAGTCCCTGCTGCCTGGACTATCTATCCGTCTCTCAGAATAAAAGAGAAAACAAAGGAGAGAGGAGAGAGCAGAGAGCAGGAGGAAGACTCTGGAACAAGCTTCCCTTGTTCACCTGAAAGTCCTTGCTGGCTTGGTTGGCTCTGTCTAGGACACACAGTTCAAACTTGACCTGACAGTGGGATTTGTTGTCCCTCTCTCCCACTGTGACTTTTGCTTGGAGCTTCCTGGACAGACAAACAGTTACCTCTAGAAAGGGTCTTTGTGGAACTCTGGGAAAAGAGTTTCTTTGGCCCCTCTAGGGAGGGTGCTGGCTGAGCATAGTGTATGAATGGATGAACGAACACACACCTAAATGCACACACACACACACACACACACACACACACACACACACACATACACACATACACACCACATACACCACACACACATACACCACACACACACACACACACACACACACACCACATACACACCACATACACACCACATACACACCACATACACACACACATACACACCACATACACACCACATACACCACACACACATACACACATGCACACACACACACACACCACACACACACACACACACACACACATACACACCACATACACACCACATACACACCACATACACCACACACACATACACACATGCACACACACACACCACACACACACACACACACACACACACCACACACATACACACCACATACACCACACATACCACATACACCACATACACCACACACACATACACACCACATACACCACACACACATACACACATGCACACACACACACACACCACACACACACACACCCCACACACATACACACCACATACACCACACACACATACACACATGCACAGAGAGAGAGAGAGAGAGAGAGAGAGAGAGAGAGAGAGAGAGAGCCACACAGATCTTTCTTTCTTCTCAGTGGCTAGTCTTACAAAAGGCAATGCCTTATTGACGTATCTTGGCATAGATATGGCTGGTCCTGGGTGGTCTTGAAAGTGCCTGTCCCCATAGACCCTCTGGCCTTATAGGCTTTTTTTTCCTTTGGGGCACCCTGGGCCTCCACTGCCTGACTATAAGCTTTGTCTCCCTAAATCCTCTACCTGTCTTTTCAAACATCCACTGTTACGGAAGAAACTTTTAGTTTAACTTCAGTTATAAGCTTTGTCTCTATGGTTGTGGTTGTCCATCTGTGCTAACAGAGCCTGCTCTCCAGCAAGGGCCCTCAGCAGACCCCCTGCACATTCAATACCGGTGTCTCTGGACCCCAGAAGAGGCTTCCTTGCTGAGGCTGCCTTCAGGACCCTGGTCAGCTCCCGCAGCCCCAAGCCTTCCCCGTGCTTTAAAGACAATGAAGTTTTTATGCTTGCCTAGAAGGTTCTCTCTTAGAGGCTGAGCCCTGAGGTTCCACCGAGGACAGCCAGAGGCACTCCCTTCCTCAACTCTCCTGCTAGCCCTGACCTCCTTGGACGGGCTCTGAAATCTCCTTTGTAGAATCTTGCCTAGGAAACCTGTTATCCCTGATGGGATTTCAGCACCAAGTCTCATGAACCAGGATCTCTGAAACCACCCAACCGTGTTGAGTCTAGAAAGGCTCGAATGCCTCTGCTCGGGTTCTGTCGTTAGGAGCCCCGTTGGGATGGGGACAGGTGGTTCTTGTAGTCAGTGGTGACAACCTGAGACATGAGTATAGGCTTCACTGAGTCAGTTGGTCCCTTAGGATATCCATGCCTGGAAATCTGCTTTTTCAATGCTACTGTGGCAGACACTACTCAAACACGTTTGAGCCTCAGAAAGTATTCATATTTCACTCCCCAAGGCAGAGAAAGTGCTCCCCATGGCCACAATTGCTTTCAGCTCTTCCAAACAGTGAGGACCCAAGATCCCAGGATGGTGAGTGTGGACTAGTACAGGTGGGCCTGGGAACCAGTCAGAGATGGATGGGCCATCCCAGCTCATAATAAGGGCTGCCTTTGGGATCTAGGCAGGCAGGTGGGGCGTAGAGCACGTGCTGGGCCATCTGCTCTCCCAGCAGCTGGCTCAGGATGATCCACTCAATCAAATGCCAAGTACTGATTGACAGCTTGCTCCATGCAACTGTCCTCATGAACTTTGTCCTCAGATACAAAGCGCTTGGTGTGGCTTTGTTCTGTGGTTTTCAATAAAAGGCTGACATTCATGCTCTTTGAGGGCAGTGTCAGTGACATCATCCTGAGCCTCCCAGTGGGGGTACTGGGTTGTTTATTTCAGTCCTGGGTTGGAGGCATGACTGGGGCCCCCTGTCTCCAGGCCCATGCATAGTCCACCCCAAGCCTCTGCATAGGTAGAAGTGTGGGCTGTGGGAGTTGAATAAGAAGGGCTGGGAAGTTCTGCAGCAGTGACCTTGAACCAGGGTGTTTTTTTTTTTTTTCCTTACTCTAGTCACACTAAGCACTGACCAGGTGACACTGAGTCAGGTCTCAACCACTTTGAATCTGACCTTTCATCTTTTTAGAACAAGACAATTAAATGGGATGATTTCATGGACTTCTCTGTCCCACAAACCCCCTGACCCATTTCATCTGCTCCACTCAGTAGCCCTATTCTGTAACAAGCACTTCTTGGCCACCAACTGGTTGGATTTAACCCCTTCAGAAATGGATTTATGGTTACATACCAATCCAAGTGCTTGCCATTGTCATCTAGGGCAATACTTCTGGGGAAGATATGAGGCTCTGCCATGTCATTTAACACAAGTACTGTCTTGTCAAGTGTTCTAGCTTGGAATGGACGAAGCCGGGAAGAAGAGTGTCACCCCAGCAGGGTGCTAGAGTTGTTTCTGAGTGACCCCCAGCAGGAAGATATGGAGGAGGATGAGGAATGAAAGGGGACTGCAGAGGCCGTTGTTGGCAAAGGGTTCAGAAAACTTCCCTCCTGTACCCCATGCTCTGAAACTGTGCTGGGGCCCCGTGTCTCATTGGCCATCACTCACGCCCAGCCCAGCATGGCTTTCCCTAACAGTGCAGTGTCACTGACACCCTAGTGAGGCCAGAGCTGTCCATGCTTATAGAACTTTCCTCATGCCAACTATTGCTGTGAGTGACTACTGTGCACTTGGTCCTAGATTCTGATGGACTGTTGGTCACTGTAGGTGCTTGCAGCTATAATAAGCTTTGGCCCATACCAGGCACCTCGCTACACCTGGGTAGTTCTGTGGATGGGACAGGTAGAGACAGAGCAGGTGATGTTAACTTCAGAATCCCAGTTAGCCTGAGTCAGGGTGCCATGGACACCTTGTGCATCTGCACAGCCCCTCCCGTCACTCCAGCCCCCTACCTACCTTGGTCACACTGTATATGTGATGAGGATGACAGAAAGTCAGGCAGGACTGGGCTCTTTTTCTGCAGCTGTTATTTCAGAACACACAGAACTTAGTCACTGGGCACTGCCTCAGGGACTGGTGACACTTCTAAACACAAGTGCTCAGCTCTTGAGACACAGCACTCAGATACCTGGGCCTACCTTGCTGATAGGGAGGCTCAGGAACACCAAGAGTTGCAGAGTACTTAAAATCCCTCACACACACAGCAATTTGCTTCTCATTCCCACCTCAGCCTTCCCCAATCAAGAGCTAGTGGTTGTCTGCCTTGGATAGTATTTATTGCTAAAGTTATCAGGCCCTGTAATCAGTATTAACATCACCGTGTAAGGTAATACAAAACTAATTACCAGCTACACTGAATTAGATGGGGGGCAGGCAAGAGCTATGAGCCTGAGAAGAGGCAGCTTCCTGCCTTGGGAGAGGGTGTGGGTGCTGTTTCTGTGCAAGCTGGCAGAGACCAGCAGCCGTTAGCTAGTCCCACCTCCAGGTGACCTAGCTCACCACTCCAGTCCAATGGAGGGTAGGAGATGAAGAGTAAGACCTCCCTCTCCCCCCTTTTATTTTTTTTCCAATTGTTACACATAGAGAAGTTCCCCAGAGGCTCAGGGTGCTGGGAGGTCAGCCAGCTGTCTGTGACATCCTCCTGTCAGGCATATGTAGGGGGACTAGCTTTTCATGCCATAATGTCCCTATGGCCTGGGTTGCCCTCATTCTTAAAATGAGGGCACTGAGGCTCAGGGAAGAGTAGTCACCTTTGTGGGGGCCCCAGATGCAGCCCAAGCTCTGTCTGACACTTGAAATTCAGGTGCCTGCTAAAACAGAAAAATAAACAGCTCTGTGTCATGAAACACTTGAAAGAGGAGGCACTTGGTGTGTCCTCAGGTCACACCAACCTCTGTAGTACAGAGCTCTGGGTGGCTACCTAGCTGTGGGACAATGGTGACCTGGACATTAAACATTCAAAGGGAAGCAGGGAAGGGAGGAAGGGGCAATCATAGGGTCTGAACCCCATGGTAAGGATTTTTGTCCTCCCACTAAGGCTCAGGCCTCAGGTGGGTCCCCTCACCTGCAGAGACTCAGGGACATCTGATAATGCAGGCGGAGGCTCCTGAGATCAGTCTATGAGCAATGCCAGGGGTTGCACAGGAGTCCAGGACCTCCTTGGTATTCCAGCATTTGCTCGGTGATTTGAGATTGCAGAAGTCACAAGTAAAACCTAGCCATGTGGAACAGATGTCACCTATTTCCAGATCTCTAGATCACACAAACTCTGTGTGGGTGTGGCTCTATCACTTGCAAGATCCGTGTGGTTTGTACCATGCAGGAATGACCTAGGCCTCCTCAAAGGCAACAGCACTGTCTCCACGTGACCCGCCCTTGTTTGAGGCTTCTCACCAATAGGTTTTCTGCCTAGACCATCTGCTACTCTCTGCACCCAGGTTAAAGCTCATGATCACCGTTCATGTGACAGCTAGGAAGAGTGGCTTCTTTACAGATATCAACATGGCTATGCTTGCTCCACAGAACAAGTTTGGTTTGTTCTGATCCCAGATCTGACCAGGATGCTCCTTGGGTACAGCTTGGTGACATTTAAAACCTGACACCCCAAAACATAGCACAGTTGGTGGAGTGTTTGCCCAGAATTCACGAAAGCCCTTCGGAGTTCTCTCCACAGTACCACATAAAACTGGGCTTGCCAGAGAACACCTGTCATCCCCAGAGTAGATGCTGAAGGAACCAAAGCTCAGTGTCAGCTACATAGTGAGTTTGAGGTCAGGATACCCAGGACCCCATCTCAAAATAAAATCTAATGCCAGGTGTGGTGGCTCATGCCTGTAATCCCAGCATTCAGGAGGGTGAGGCAGAAGAATTGCCTTGAGTTTGAGGCTAGCATGGGCTATAGAGGAAGATTTCTCTAAACAAAACAAAATATTTGTTAACAGAGTATAAGAGAGAGGAGGAGTGAAGGTGGAAGGGAGAGAGGGAGAGAGGAGGCAAAAGGGAGGGAGAGACAGAGAGAACCGAAGAGTCCCAGGGAGAGATGGGAGGATGTTGACTCCTCGGTGTCTTTGATTGGTTGACTAGTACTGACCTTACTTACCTAAAGCAATTCTATCTGTCTGAGTGGACGCACATCTCACCCCAGAGGAATTGTGCTCCTGCTCAGAGCTGCCCCTAGTATACAGAATGGCTCTTCTGCAGGCTCTGAGAAGGGACTTTCCACTGGCTGCCGGTGAGGCCCGGTGTCTGGAGGTCAAAGAGAGAACACAGGTGCATTTCTCAGTGCATCTGAGGGCACTGGTTACATTTAGAGAGCATAGCAGAACTCAAAGAAATGGGGACAGGCTTTTCCAGTAAGTCTGCCTTTAGAATGTGAGTCCATACACCCTGCTGCCCACCCAACACATGGCTGCCCCTGCTCTGTTAACTCGGGACTGTTTGGTCCCTGAGTCTAGTCTCTTGATATGGCTATGTGTGTGGCAGTCAGGGAGAGGGCCTGATTACTGCCCTGTGCCTGTCAGTGACACTAGGGACTCTCAGCCAGGAGTTTTTCCAAAGATAACAGAATCTTTGATAGCCATAGCTGAGAATCTACACAGCTCAGCCTAGGCTCTGCAGTGAGAGACCCCCATGCAGGGAAAGTTCAGCTTGGAGAGCTGGTCTACAGAATCTGACAGCATCAGAGTCCACAGGCTGAGCAGGTATGACATTCATGGTGTTGCTGGACACCCCTAGTCAACACAATGTCTCTAATCATGCATAGTTTAATTCATATCTAGGTCAGGGGCTGTTGCCAGAGAAGTCAGCCTGTTCTCCGCTATGGAGAATTTTCTCTCCTGGGAAGGAATAAATGGAATGTTTTTAGCTCCCAGAAACTGCAGATCAGCCCCTCGGGGAATGTGTCCACTGAGAGGTGCCACTCCCAGGGTTTGGCCCCAGTTCTGCTGGACAGCTGAGGGCACTTTGGCTGAGGCTTCCCCTAGACATAATGAAAGAAGCTAGAGAGGGCCAGAGGCACTGCTAAGGCCTGAGGGTGCAGTCAGCTCTCTAGATGAACAGGGAGCAGGTGCAGACACGATGAGCCAGAAACACAGAAGATTCAGCCTCAATGGAGGATACTGTCTTAGGGACAGCTGAGTGTCATGAAGTCTTCTACTAGGAAGGTGTGGCACTTGATCACTGGGAGACTTGAATGGTTGGAGCCAGAGTCGAAAAGTAGAAGAGAGACGAAATGTCAGAAGACCTCGGGTCCTTGAATTAGCTCTTTTGCTAGCCCCAAACACAGTGGCTCCTGGTGGCTGCAGTGTATTTCCCTCCCATGGCTGGGCTGGCTCCGGCAGCTCTGCCTTCTCACCAGGGCCGCAGGGAAGGACAGCCCCTCTTACCCTCCCTTCCCATGATATAGGCAGAGAGCAAGAGCGCCAACCAAGTAATCCATGGTCCCCAAAGCTACTTAGATGTGCCCAAAAATGGCAGGTCATATACCCTGGGCCTGTGGGTGGTAGTCAGGCTGACGTGGAGGTGGAGAACACACTACACCCATCTATGCTCCTGGAGGTCCCATATGGGCTTCTGGGAGGGATCTACGACCTGGCTGCCCATGGGGCCTTTTATGACTGCTGGAAGAATGTCCTGGGCTAAAAGCAATCATTTTCCTATTCCCAGAATGTTCTGTCTGTCTCAGAGAAAGATAAAAAGGATAGGGAAGGGGGAAAGAAGGTGGTTCCACGTAGGAACTCTTCTGTTTGTCTCTCTGTCACTGTCTGTCTCTCTCTTTCTACCCCTCTCTGTATATATGCCTTCATCTCTATCTTCCTTTCTCTGTGTCTCGATGTCTATCTCTATCCCTGTCTGTCTATCTCTATATTTCTTTGTGTTTCTCAATGTCTGCCTCAATCTCTATCTTGGTCCCTCTATTTCAGTCTCTCCTTGTCTCTGTTGCTCTTCTTTCTCTTTCCCCCCTCTCTCCCACCCCCTTTCCCTCTTCCTCCTTCCTGTCAAGATTTTTTTCTTCCCCTCTTCTCTTCCTATCTCCTGTTTCTCTTAAACTATTTGAAAATAGGCCACAAGGACATTGTTATACATCAGTGTGCCTTCCAGTCTTTGTCCTATGGACCTGTCCTTTGCTAGGGAGCATCAAGGAGTGAACTGGAGACCTGCTTCCCTCTAGGTGGTCACTGCTGGCCCTGATGCCTGAGCTGGTTCCTGCCCTATGGCCTCAGTTCTCTGGTGGTGAGGTATTGCTAGTGTACTGTGCATTCCTAGCCCTCATGCCCTGTCATTGCTGGGGAGTTCCTTAGCACCCCTCATCCCCTACCTACCACGTGTTAGCCCCTGACAGGAGGGATGTGTCTGGGCAAGTGTCCTGGCCCAACTTGTAGACTCAGCCCTCACTTTCAGAGCTGAGAAACCCAGGCCATGGAGGGAGGTCAGTTTTCCTGTTTCATGTTTGTTGGTATGTTTATGCAGATTCCAAGCCAAGGCTGGTAAGGGAGGGCATGAGGATAGAGACCTGGCAGTATCACCACAGGTGATATAAACACAGGCCTTCTGAAATCTTCCCAGCTTCAAGAACAAGAGCTGTAGAAAGATCCAATTGATTTCCAGGGGTCATCAGGATTGAGAGCTGTATACTCGGGAAACTGTTGCCAAGACATCCAAGGAGCAAGGGCACTGCCATGCTTGGGGCTTTGCCCTGGGGTGTCTCACCACACTACGAGGGCCATATCTGATCACCTTCCAAAGTCAAGCAGCTCACATGCACAGTGGATCTGAGGGTAGCACTCCCCTGTGTGCTTTCGTGAAGACCCAGGGACATCCTGTATGGCAAATCCCCAGGACTGTCTGGGTGAAGCACCTGTTCTATCAATGTGATGATTATTCAGTGGGCAATCCCTTGCTTCAAGGGAAATCATCTGAAAACTGGGTTTGAGTTTCTCTTTAGGAACATGGGCTGTTGGCTGGCACCATGGATGCTTTATTGTAAATGTCCATGTTCTTCAACAATCCAAGGATCACTTCTGGAAATGCTCTGTAGCACACTAAATCAAATGGTACTTACTCCAGCTCTTCCTGATGTCCCTCACAAATGCCTTAGGGACAGTAGACCCTCCTGACAAATCTGGAAAGAGACACTTAGCAGGACTTTATTAGCTTCAAGGGATTAGCTTAAACCCCTCAGATTTTCAAGTCAGCTCAGGTGAAGGTGGTACCTGTCAGAGAGACTGAGGTACAGATAAGAGGCTCAGGTGAAGGTGGAGAGAGGCTCAGGTAAAGATGGAGAGACTCAGGTACAAATGGAGAGGCTCAGGTACAGGCAGAGAGGCTCAGGTGCAGGTGGAGGGGCTCAGGTACAGGTGGAGATACTCAGGTGCAAATGAAGAGGCTTGGGTACAGGTGGAGAGGCTCAGGTACAGGTGGAGAGGCTCAGGTGCAGGTGGAGAGGCTCAGGTGCAGGTGGAGAGGCTCAGGTGCAGGTGGAGAGGCTCAGGTGCAGGTGGAGAGACTCAGATGCACATGGAGAGGCTCAGATGCAGGTGGAGAGGCTCAGGTGCAGGTGGAGAGACTCAGGCACAAGTGGAGAGGCTCAGGTGCAGGTGGAGAGACTCATGTGCAGGTGGAGATACTCAAGTACAGATAGAGAGGCTCAGGTGCAGGTGGAGAGACTCAGGTGCAGGCAGAGAGGCTCAGGTGCAGGTGGAGATACTCAAGTACAGATAGAGAGGCTCAGGTGCAGGTGGAGAGACTCAGGTGCAGGCGGAGAGGCTCAGGTGCAGGTGGAGATACTCAAGTACAGATTGAGAGGCTCAGGTGCAGGTGGAGAGACTCAGGTGCAGGTGGAGAGACTCAGGTGCAAGTGGAGAGGCTCAGGTGCAAGTGGAGAGACTTAGGTGCAGGTGGAGAGACTCAGGTGCAGGTGGAGAGACTCTGGTGCAGATGGCGAGGCTCTGGTGCAGATGGAGAGGCTCAGGTACAGGTGGAGAGACTCTGGTGAAGATGGAGAGGCTCAGGTGTAGGTGGAGAGACTCAGGTGAAGGTGGAGAGACTCGGGTGCAGGTGGAGAGACTCAGATACAGGTGGAGAGACTCAGGTGCAGGTGGAGAGACTCTGGTACAGATGGAGAGACTCAGGTGCAGGTGGAGAGACTCAGGTGCAGGTGGAGAGACTCAGGTGCAGGTGGAGAGACTCAGGTGCAGGTGGAGAGACTCAGGTGCAGGTGGAGAGACTCAGGCACAAGTGGAGAGGCTCAGGTGCAGGTGGAGAGACTCAGGTGCAGGTGGAGAGACTCAGGTGCAGGTGGAGAGACTCAGGTGCAGGTGGAGAGACTCAGGCACAAGTGGAGAGGCTCAGGTGCAGGTGGAGAGACTCAAGTACAGATAGAGAGGCTCAGGTGCAGGTGGAGAGACTCAGGTGCAGGTGGAGAGACTCAGGCGCAAGTGGAGAGGCTCAGGTGCAGGTGGAGAGACTCAGGTGCAGGTGGAGAGACTCAGGTGCAGGTGGAGAGACTCAGGTGCAAGTGGAGAGACTCAGGCACAAGTGGAGAGGCTCAGGTGCAGGTGGAGAGACTTAGGTGCAGGTGGAGAGACTCAGGTGCAGATGGAGAGACTCTGGTGCAGATGGAGAGACTTAGGTGCAGGTGGAGAGACTCAGGTGCAGGTGGAGAGACTCAGGTACAGATGGAGAGACTCAGATACAGGTGGAGAGACTCAGGTACAGGTGGAGAGACTCAGGTGCAGGTGGAGAGACTCAGGTACAGGTAGAGAGATTCAGGTGCAGGTGGAGAGACTCAGGTACAGGTAGAGAGATTCAGGTGCAGGTGGAGAGACTCAGGTACAGGTGGAGAGACTCAGGTGCAGGTGGAGAGACTCAGGTACAGGTAGAGAGACTCAGGTGCAGGTAGAGAGATTCAGGTGCAGGTGGAGAGACTCAGGTACAGGTGGAGAAACTCAGGTGCAGGTGGAGAGACTCAGGTGCAGGTGGAGAGACTCAGGTACAGGTGGAGAGACTCAGGTACAGATGGAGAGACTCAAGTGCAGGTGGAGAGACTCAGGTGCAGGTGGAGAGACTCAGGTTAAGGTGGAGAGACTCAGGTGCAGGTGGAGAGACTCAGGCGCAAGTGGAGAGGCTCAGGTACAGATGGAGAGACTCAGGTGCAGGTGGAGAGGCTCAGGTGCAGATGGAGAGACTCAGGTGCAAATGGAGAGGCTAGTGTTCTGGTGAGAGATGATCAGGTGTGGGTTGGAGCTGGACAACTAGTTCTGTATTCACTCTACACCTCTGTTCCAATCGCACCCTGTATGAGGTGATCAGATGTGTATTTCTTCAGTTCTCTCTCATTTTAGACAAATTCTGAGATAACTACCAGTTTTGAAAAATATCGGAGTGGATAGGGTTAATATATCTTTCCACCTGGGTGAATCCTTGCCATCTGCTGTCAGCTTAGTTCCCAGGAATTTGGGGAATGCAATGGCCAGTTCTTCCCAAGCAAGTTCTATGTGAGTTGCATGAACTACATTTAGTACTCCTCGGCCATGATTTCCTGCATAGGCTCACAAGAAATATGAGCTGGGGGGTCAAATCTCCACGTCATAGCACAATAACATGTCTTGGTGAGAGTGGGAGACAGTCCCTGGACAGTGGTACTAGAGGTTTCCTACTTATTTGTGGGACTACTTGAACAGACCCAGACTTCATTGTTGCAAATGCCCTGGATTCCATTTCCTTTCAAAAAGCCCAGCTAAGTTAAGCTCCTCCAATTCAGGGCAGCAATTGTGCACCCTGGAACATAACTCACCTAAAGCAGAGTTGGGAACAGTTCAAAACCATTATGGTTATGTGCCTACCCTAGATCCCCCACCCAGAAGGGATCCCCACTTATGGAGAGTCACTTTCACTTCTCTGTGGCATTTAACTGACAGCAGCTCCAGAGAAATGTCAGAGGGCTCAGGGACCTCACACCTCACCCAGCTCAAAGCCCAGCTCCACAGCCTGCCCAGCACAGGTTGCTGGCTGAGCCCAATTTGTCATTTGAAAAAGTGACAATGACTGTCACCACAACATGCCTGTTTGTTTTTGTACTGATCCTTTATCCTAATGACACCTCACAGAGGAAAGCTACTATTGTTAAGCCCATTTTGCAGGTGAGAGAGCTGAGCCACAGAAAGGCTCATTAGTTAGGTCACCATCTCATGCAAGGTCTGTATGTCTGTATGTAAAGCCTCCCTCCAGCGGAGACATCAGACAGACTGCAAGAAAGGTTTAATGCTTCTAATTTAAATTAAGAAGAAAAAAAGCAATATAAAAAAAGAAAGTTTTAACGGTGCTTGACCATGGAGTGTGCCTGAAAAACATGGCTTCCATGTTGCATCTGATGAGGAACTTGGGGCATGCTGCCCCTTGTATCTTGCACTAAGTGGGGTATTCAATAAAAGTCTGTGACTTCTGAGATGGCGGTGACGTTTGTGGACTGGACTGGTTGGATTTGAAGTTGTTGATAAGCATTAGGTGTTCCTTACCTTTGTGTAGTGGGGAGCAAATATGTATGACTTGGGCAGACATGGCTGTGGCCCTGAATCTGTATGAAATATGCAAGGCAGGTCAAGTAGGGCAGAACCCTTGCATCTCTGTGCGTGCTGAATCCAGCAAGACCACTGGGTGTGACTAGCCTGCAGTACCAGCTTTCACGGAGAGATGGTGCCCTTTCCCAACAGTTGTAATTTGCTGGCATTCGACAAGGCAAGGAATGCCATGCATTAACCAGAGAAACAACTCCAATTGACCTCTTGAGCCAGCAGACCTCACACCCAGCACTCAGGCCAGGATCATTTTGGCTGTCGTTGAAGTTTTCTCTGCAAATGGGGACAGAACACAGAGAGACAAGTCCTAGGAAGGTGCCACATCCTTCTTAGCAGATATCAGGAAGTCTCCTTTTGTCGTGACATCTCTTTCATGCCCCCTTCCGGGGCGTCTGTAATTGACCAGGTGGGAATGAGCGCAGTGAGAGTTAGTGGGTAGGATGTCTTTCTTTACCCAGGGCTGGAACAACTTGGAGAAATGCTTACAGGACCTGACTTTCCTCAGCTTAGAAGGCTGCTGCAAAGTCAAAAGCGCTATTAAGGTGTTTTGCTGGCTGTGCTGTTGCACTGAGACTTAACGGGTCATAGCACAGATGCTGCTGAAGCTTGCCCTGCCCCTGAGCTGGATCCCTGAGAGGGACCTCTGCCCATCTAGGCCTACAGCACGCGCCAGATGCCAGACGACCTATCCCCCAATGCACACACCATAGCCCGCGATCATGGGTGTGGTTCCTCTAGCGCCTCCTAAACTCCTGATGTCAGGTGAGTGCACTCACCTGCACCCCTACTGTGCACAGAGGGCACACCAGCGCCTTCTCTATTTAAACCTGCTCCCAGAAACCCAGGGTGGTCCCCGCTAGAAATTCCAACTGTCTCTTCCTGCAGATACAGTTGCCAAGGTTCTCGGGAGTGTCTCACTTTATAGCCACCTTTTTACTTACTCTTGCGCTGGCACTCACCCGAGCTTCTTGTCTCCTCTGGGGCTCAGGAGAAGCCCCAAACTAAGTGGGAATAAATCCACCTGGGAAGATGGACCCCAGCAGTAAGGGTGGTGTGGTCCATCCTCCCAGGGACCCTCGGCCACAAGCAGGCCTGAGCGGAACCCGGGCCTCAGCAAGACAGGTCTGAGTGTGACCAAAAGAACCAGGAAGAAGGAGAGGAGATAGGTGCCACGTGAGATTGGGGTGGGGGGCGGTGTTACGGTTTGGGGCAGCATTTTGTCTGTCCTCCTGAGTGACCCTAACTCTTTGGCGGATGAGTTTGCAGACCTCTCTGCCTGCAGCCAGGGGGCGGCGGGGAGCCGGAGCACGGAGGAAAAATCCACCCATTTCCTGGGCAGATTGCGTCGGCCGCCGCCCGGCCGTGTCCCCGCCTCCCGGCCGCGGCCCCCGCGCACAGCCCGCGCCGTGCTCAGAACCCGGTGGCCCTTCTCGGCAGCGGAGCGCGCGGGGACGCGGCAGCAGCGGGCAGCGCGGGAGGGCAGAGCGCGCCGGGCAGGGCCGCCTGGTCACCTCCCAGCGCCGGGGCGGCGCGGCGATGGCCAGGGCGCACAGGGTGGCGGAGACGGGCGGGAGGCGGCGGGCGGAGGGGGCGGGGGACGCGGCCGGGCGCCCCTGCCCGCCGTGGTGCCCGCCGCCTGAGACTGCCTGGGGCGCGGGAGCCAGCGCCGGCGCGGCGCGGGCGCAGGAGGCCACTCGAGGCGCGATGTCGGTACCGTTGCTGAAGATCGGGGTCGTGCTAAGCACCATGGCCATGATCACCAACTGGATGTCCCAGACACTGCCCTCGCTGGTGGGCCTCAACACCACCCGGCTCTCGGCCGCCAGCGGCGGGACGCTGGACCGCAGCACCGGCGTAAGTGAGCCCACCTTGCGCCCTCGCGGCCCCTCCTCCCTCCTGCCTCCTCTTGGGTAGGAGCCCCGGGCTGGCCCAACGGGGCCGCACAGGATGGGGTCACCCGGAGAGGGAGGGAAGCAGGGGCCGGGGTCACGAGCCCACCTTCTGCGCAGCAGCTAAGCAGCGCCTCCAGTTGTTGCGGCCGCCACCCGTACTCTAGAGTCTCGGGGCGATGCTTCCTGCGCCGGGTCCCCTCGAGGGGCTTGAGAACACCTGCTGGGGTGGTGGTGGTGGGAGAGGTTCAAAAGTCTAGAGTCCTTGTTCACCTATATTAGGAAGTCTTTCCTTGCGAAGCTTAGGAAACTGAAACTAGGGACTTGGGGACTTAGCCAAGGTCACTCAGCAAGTAAGGGGTGGAGATGCTTCTTAAAGCCTTTTGTGGGCTAGATCCAGCCGGGACTCAGCTCGCCCTACTTTGTAAAAGGGGAACTGGACCGGCCCAGAGCGGGGACCCAGGCAGAAGATAAGAGCTCGGTGGTCTCATCTGAGCCCCCCACCCAAATCCCGGGGCACTATTCTCTTCCCATCCCCACTAGAAGATCTAAGGGTCCACTCCAGAGGAGGTTGAGAGGAGCTGGGCGGGACCGGACCCCGCTTCCCCCCCCCGCCCCCACCTCCGCAAGTGCCTTCACCCACCCCTTTCTACCGGCCTCTGAAATGGAAATCGCATCTCCATGCCATCAGCAGCCTGGAGAGGGGAGTGATGGCTACCTTCGGGGTGGAGGGTCTGGGCAGGGCTGACTTCCATGGGGGCTGGAGCAGGCTGAGCTGAGACCACCCTTCAGTGAGGGGCCACTGGTAAGGGTCCCTGGCCTAACCTTAAGTGGAAAGGAGAGGTGAAGGACGGGTCTCCTTTTTCCTCCAGTTCTGCTCCCAAGGGCTCAGTGGTGTGAACCACTCCCCCCCACCCCCCCTACCCCCACACACACATACCTATGTCTCTTGTTGGGTCTACCTTTCGAGTTTTCCTAGTGCTGGGTGTGGTGTCGAAACCTTTAATCCCAGCACTCGAGAGGCAGAGGCAGGTGAATCTCTGTGAGTTAGAAGCCAGCATGGTCTACATAGTGAGTTCCCAAAAACCAAACCAACAAAAAAATCAAGATGAGTTTCCCTGATAAGGACTTGACATACTTCTATTGCTGAGGTTGGATGAATGAAATTGAAGTATATCACTACCATAGCTTCTCTACCTTCCTCCCCAGCCCTATCTAAAAATAGCAGGGAAGTGCAGGATGCCAGGGAAAGGTTTGGAGACAGTGGGCAGGCTGCAGTAGCAGGAGGGCAGGAGGGTGTGTGCAGGAGCATTGGTGTCTACTACCCCGCTGTGTCTCTGAAGGTCAGGGTCATGGATGGTATAGAGTGCCTGCAAGGTGAACCTAGCTCCTCACAGCTCTGGTTCCTTGGTGGTCTTTGGGCAAACCCACAGCGTGTTTGTTGACATCCACCAAATGGCTCGGTGGGTCGGAACTGCATGGAGTTGGAAGGCCAGCATCTTAGCCAGGCTGCTTTCAGGGAGACAGCACAGCTCTAGGCCATTGCTGCTCTGGGTTTCTAGGCACTGATGAGAACTGTTAACAATGGTACTTGTCTCCGAGTGTTAGGGAACAGAAGATCAAGGCTTGACTGTACCTACTAGGGAAAGAGGGTGTCTGATCCCCTGAACCGTTAGCCACTGGGCTTCTTATATGGCCCCTGCAGCCCTTCCCACCTCCCCAAGCATTAATCTGATTAGATGTCAAAACTCTAAGCATCCAGGGCTGAACTTGAACTTTAAGACATTGTGTCCCTCTGATCTACTTCAGTCCTTGGCACCCAGGCACAAGCCTCCCTCATTCTCTTGTTCTCTCTCCATTCCCTTCCCCACCTGCCCCTCTCCAGGTGTTGCCCACCAACCCCGAGGAGAGCTGGCAGGTGTACAGCTCTGCCCAGGACAGTGAGGGCAGGTGTATCTGCACGGTGGTTGCCCCCCAGCAGACCATGTGTTCACGAGATGCCCGCACAAAACAGCTGAGGCAGCTACTGGAGAAGGTGAGTCTGTGTAGGGGGTGTGTGAGCTTGCACATGCAGAGTGCTGTGTGCCAGCCTGAGGGTTGGCCAGTCTGCAGGGCTCACCCCAGGCCATCCCTGGTGTGACCCCACTCTAAATATTTGTGAATGAATGAGTGGACAGATGACTGCATGGATAGGAAAATGGAAAAGAACAAGGTAGCCCTGGTGGGCTTGGGGGGGGTGCTCCATGAAAGAGCTTTTTGATAAGCATGGCTCCTTCGTTCTGCGCCATTTCTCCTCTGAGCATTGTTCAGGGTCTGGTCCAAAGGGCTCAACAATGCTGCCAGGAAAACAGTAGACTCGAGGTGCCTGGCACACAGGTTTTTCCAGGGATGTCTCTGCTCCACTGGTGAATGGTCACACCTGGCAATTCATTCCCACCATGGATGCTTCTAACACAAGGACAATAGTGTGCAATCCATGCATACAATTTGAGTCTTACTCCATTTGATTGTCACAAGACCAGAGTAGAGCTGGTGGCATTGGTCACTCCTCAGATTTTCCCCAGGCTACATAGCTGGTTAGAAAGGGAGCAAGTCTGAATCATTGGACCAGCTGTTGGGCTTCTCTTTCTCAACAAGAGTACCTATGGGCTGCTCCCAGAGACCCAGGATTCTGCAGCTAACCTCACTACTATCAGCCCCTTGAGTGCTGCCATGAGGAGAAGGGAAGATGAGGGGCCTTTCCATCCTGCCCATCTCCCTCCCCCAAGAAAATGCCTCCATGGGGTGAACTCTTCACAATCAGAGACAGTGGGATCATCTCTCTCTCTCTCTCTCTCTCTCTCTCTCTCTCTCTCTCTCTCTCTCTCACACACACACACACACACACACACACACACACACAGAAAAGCTGGGACTTTCCCCTACTGATTGGACTTTGTATGAGATCTGTGGAGTGAGAGGTCCTTTGTAACTTCAACACAGGCCCTGAGGACAGACATCACCTTTGCTTCCCTCTAGCTGGGGAAGGCAGGATGGCTTTGGAGCCCGGCTTAACCCCTGCCAGGATCTGTCCTCCCCAGCTGGAGCTGAGATAACTGCAGGACTCCCACTTCCTTGGGGAAAGCAGTTCCCTTTTCTGGACTGAGCTCTTTGAGTCAGGGAGCAGCCAGGGGATTTGGGATGACTCCCGTGTCACTGCCAGTCCCCATCTGGAAGAGACGCCAGACCTCATTTCCATCATGGTGCCTGTCGGGCTGACTCACCCAGAAGGGGTAGAGTGTGTGTTGGTTCCTTGGCCTGTTTTGCCACCTTTAGCCACCAGAGTAAATCATTCGAAAAGAGTTCAAGTAAAATACATTTAACAGATCCCACGGACATTTATTTACACCAAGCTAGACAGGAGCCTAATTGAGCCTTTAATTATTCAGAACTGTAGCAAAGGGGCGGGGCATGGAGGGGCCTGAGGCCCAAGTCAAGGGGCCCTGGGAGAAGGGCAGAGCTGGGAAATGGTTCCAGAAAGCTCTAGAGGCCTCTGAGAATGAGGCCGCACAGCTTTCCTCTCTGCCTATGCAGGCCACAGTTTTGCTGCTTAAAAATTTAAAGCCCCATTTCACGCCACGTAGACTCTATTTTGGGAGGGCCTGAGCACTGGCTGGAAGAGAGGCCCTTCATTTACTGTGCCTGCCAGCATTTCTGAGACAAGCCTGCTCCGCCTTTGTGCTCTGGGGCTGGGCCTGGTCAACATGCCTCCTTTCTCTTCTACTTTGCCTTTTCTCTGCCTGTGGGGCGGGGCCAGGCCTGGCACAGACAGCACCTGCCATCTTGAGTGGCAGCAGAAGAGGCTCTGGATTCCCTGGGTCCCCGAGGCTGCTGGTAGCTGAGTACCCTGGAGCTGGTTCTGTATTGCTACCATCTGACTTTGTGTTAGACCCACTTGGTAACACAGCAGGTCAGGTTCTGGGACCTAGGCCTAGAGGCTCTGGTTTTGTCCAGCTTGAGTCCTTGCTGAGGACTGAGTATCAGCATGCCTGGGCAGTTCTTCCAGGGTCTGATATCAGCTGTGTGATGGGACCAAGTTTGTTAACTCCCAAGCTGGCATATGGGGTTATGTTAGTATGTGGGACTCAGAACAGTTTGCCCAGCCACACCCTGGGCTTTATGAAGATCAAATGAGATAAATAGCATAGCTGGCTCAGGCCAGTGCCTCCATGGACAGTAAACACTAGCAACTAGTCATTCCCAGATGGAGACAGGTGTGTGGCTGTTGAGCATGTCCCCTCCTCCACTTCATGGCAACTGCTGCCACAGTGGCTAAGAGCATCCTATGACCTTGTGACCTTGAGTGTGCTGGTTGGCTTCTGGGGATACTCTAGGAACTAGAAGAGGTGTGTGGAAGTAGGTATTTCTAGAGCGTTAATACGGATGTCGCCCATGTTTTGTTAAGGAAGACTTAGCTGAGTGGTTGGCCAGAAAGTGGGGTCAGACATTGGTTCATCTTAAAGCAACCAAGTTATTTGGCATCTTAAGTTTTTTTTCTTAATGTAAAGGCTAATCTTTATATTTTAAAATCCCTTAGAAGCATTGGTCCTTGGTAGGGAGGACAAAAATCTCCCACCTACACTGTGTGGTCTCTTCCTGAAAGCTTGTGTTGGACAGAGCCTTCCCCACCCCAAGCCCCGCCCACTATTTGACTGGTTGACAGCTGAACCCTGTTCTTGTCAGTGTCATATCTCCAAGGAGACTGGGAAGAGAGGCTTTAAGCAGAGGTGTCCATGTTGTACTTCCTCTGGGCCAGGAAGGCTGCACAGGTTCCCTATTCTAGGTTCAGCTGCGGGTGAGGCCCCACCCCACCTTCCAATAAGGTGGTTGTTCCCAAGTAGTTCACGTTGTCCTTTGTCTGAGGTCATCCCGGAAGCCTCCTTGGAGGCAGTGGCATTTGGGCTGGGCTTTGAAGAATGAACAAGAGCCAACTTGACATCTGTTCCCAGAAGAAGCACTGCAGCCATTCAGAGGGACAGCAAGGGATGAGAGAGGCCATCCAGCAAGAGCAGCTCCATTCCCCTTAGAGTGTCTAAGAGAAAGGAACAGCCAGCCCATGCACAGCTGTGCTATAAATTGAAATGTGAAAGGGAATGTGTGTGTTGCTTTACGTCCTAAAACCCCATATGGTTTTAAGTGCTGAGATGGGCGATATCGGCCTTTGGCCCGTGAGAAGGCATATCTTGTCACTCTTCCCATTTTACTCCACTTACTGGTCTGAAGGGTTTGTGGTGGGAGATGGGAACCTTGCCATCACTGCTCTGACCACTGAGCAGTGAAGCCAAGCCTCTGTCTCAAGGACTTTGTTCCTAGAAGGGAGTCTTTTTTAAATTCAGAAAGAAAAAAAAATTCAGCAAGAAGGCCTGTCATTCAGAAGGCACCTTCCTTGCTAGTAATTGGATTAGATTCTGAGAAATGACCCAACCCACTGCAGCATCCTCCGCACCTTGGCTCCCTGGCCCCCTTGCCCCTGGTGAGCATACATTCTCACATAAGCCATAGCCAGTTTCCTGAAAATGAAATGGTGCTGGCAGGTGGCCGCACCAAAACTGTTTTTCTTTGGCACTCTCTGGAATCGTGCTGAATAATAGAGTCCCATCTTGAGGCTACACTCCATTCAACAATGCCCGTAAGGATGTAAAACAGCGATTCTTCATTTGCTGGGTGATTGATTCCTGACTCTGCGTTCTGAATGTGCGTGTTTGCCGAGCAGTCATCTGCCTATGATATTGTGAGGTGTGATGGATGAGGCATGTGAGGTGGGGAAAAGGCTCGGCAGCGAGCCTAGAGCTAGCGGCTCCCTATCCCTTCATTCCACACTATTACACCAGCGCTGTCAGCAAGGACACTCCAGGAGACTTCAGGGGAAAAGGAATTTATACCCTAGGCGGGCCTGGCATCATTCTGGGTGCATCTCTTGCTGTGTGCACTTACCTAACGATGTCAGTCATTCCCCAACAGAATAGAAACAGGCCCCACCCTTAAACACAGAGAGAAATGGCCCCCAACCCTGTGCCTGGAGCAACTCAAGGCTCCTGCCCTGATCTGTGTGCCCTAGTGTCAGAGTTCTGCTGGAAGAGGGTAGAGGGAATGTTTGCCCAGCTGATCTGCTGTGTTTGGGGAGTTCTTGGTCCTAACGATCTGATGCCGGTGATTAACTGGTAAATCATGCTTGGGCCACTTCTGCCTCCCAGGGTGGTGCTGTGGGAAAGGTCAGCCTGGCTGATGAGCAGACAAATGAAACTGCCTGGCATCTGCTGCAGCTCTTGCCTTGAACCTGTTACCCTTTTGACAGGTGCAAAACATGTCTCAATCCATAGAAGTCTTGGACAGGAGGACTCAGAGAGACCTGCAATACGTGGAGAAGATGGAAAACCAAATGAAAGGACTGGAGTCCAAGTTCAAGCAGGTGGAGGAGAGCCATAAGCAACATCTGGCCAGGCAGTTCAAGGTATGTGTGTCCCTCACGGAGCTTTGCTCCCCCCCCTTCCTCTTTTCCTCCTCTCCCCCTCCCCATATCCTCCTCCTCCTTTTCCTCTATTGCCCACTTCTCCTCACCCCTCCTCTTCCCCCTTCCTCCTCCTCTCCCTCTCCTCCCTCCTGCTCCAAGTCAGATTTTATTCCCCTCCCTGCTTCCCTTTCCTGGCAGAGGTAGTGACTGAGGATTGTTCTCTGCTTTGCAAAGATGTGCTACTCTGGAAGGAGAGAGACCACCCACTCGGGCCACTGAAGGGATTGGAGCTTGATCATCACATACTGGCCCCTCTCTCCTTCCCTCATCAGCCAGTAGGGAACAGGGGTCCCAGGTCCCCTGCTCCTCTGGCTGAGGCATATTAGCTGGGCAGGGTATCGCTAGAGGCCCTTGGCATTCCACAGCTGCTGCAGGTAAATCACATTAGCCAAGGATTAGCTTAATTGATTAGAGCCATTTCTGGACCCAGATCACTCAGGGCAGTTTTTCACTTCTGACCTAATTTAGCCGTGACAAGGCACACTGTAGATGCAGCTGTGTTAAGTGTTCTGCGTCTCCAGATGACCCTGGTCATTAAAACCTCAGTTCCTTTGACCTGAAATTATATATACATATGTACAAGTATGTATATATATATACATGACTCTCCACTAGGACTAGGCTGGGAATTATCTGCCACCTTAATTAAGGTGTTCATGCATGTTAATTAGGAATCAGGCCCAGATGTAAATGAACAGGTCAAATTACACAGCCGCTTGGCTGGAAACCGCTGAGCCCTTGTCTGTCCTCCCTTTTATGCTAATGTTATCCTTTGAGGCACTCCCTATATAAAGCAGGAACTAATTCTCCTTTTAAAAACAGTACATTAGGTAGGCAAAATGGAAAGCTAATGAAGTTACAAATCTATAATATAAATAAAATAATAGACGAATCCCATTGAGGCAAAATAAACCAGTGATTCTTGTCCCAGGCAGGGGAACACTGTGCCCCTTTTTCTGATGTGCCATCATGCCATAACCTTAGAGAGAGACTCTTGACCTTACTTGATTCTCTCCTGGCCAGCATCTGCCCTTCTGTGCTCAGCAGACTGTGAAGACAGAGATGTCTTCAGCGTCATGAGGTAGCTCCCCTTGGAGCATGTCATCCACAGAGCACCCTCTGAGTTCCAAAGTTGGGGACTCTGAGACTCTGGAACAGCAAAAACAAGCCCTTGACTTTTACACTGTAGTCACTGCATGAAGGGATTCCAGCAGAAACCGTGAGGGAGGCCCTTTGCCATTTGAGTAACTTGTTTTACTACCGTTAAAGTGTGACTTTTCTTAAGTGACCATGCAAATATGTGTCTTTTAATGGCTGTTTGAGGCAGGCTAGTGAGCTAGCTTTTCAACGGTGTTTCGTTTTCTTGCTTGCAGGGCTAACTTAAGAGTTTTTTCAATGCGCCAGTGACTGAAGAAGCAGTCCCCCATGTAACCATGAGAGAGCCAGAGAGCTTTTTGCACCATGCATTTTTACGATTCTTTTCCAATCCTTAGCACCATTTCACTAAGGAACCTTGAATCCAACCAGGATCCTCCTTTTGCATGCGACTCTAGATGCATCCCATGAATAGTTTGAACCCTTGTCAATGCACTTTTTGAAAAAGAAAGAAAAAAAAAAAGAACCACAAACTTTGTGTATGTGACCTAAAGCATGTAACCTTAAGATGTTGCATTCTCGACTGACAAATAAAGAGCTTTCCCAAATTGTTGGTGTTCTGAGGACTGTTTAATACGCTATCTTGACTCACTGGGACCAGATAACTGATGGATTACTAAAATGGGAGTGTGTACACCTTCCCTCTCATAGGGAGAAGCCAGGCCAAGGCAGGGTATTTCAAGTTCTTGCATGCATCGCACTGAACCAGCTTATTTTAACCTTGCAGGCGATAAAAGCGAAAATGGATGAACTTAGGCCTTTGATTCCTGTGTTGGAAGAGTACAAGGCCGATGCCAAATTGGTATTGCAGTTTAAGGAGGAGGTCCAGAATCTGACGTCAGTGCTTAACGAGCTGCAAGAGGAAATTGGCGCCTATGACTACGATGAACTTCAGAGCAGAGTGTCCAATCTTGAAGAAAGGCTCCGTGCATGCATGCAAAAACTAGGTAGGCCCAGCACCCTGCCAGTGTGGCACTGCCTGGCCCGACTCTGCCACACACGCAGGTGTAGGGAGTGGTGCAGAAGCCACCCTGCCTGCCTGGCTTCAGCAGGTGATGGCTGCATCAGGGCTTCTGGGTAGGGCCACCCAGAGAGAGGATCAAGGAGTACAGGCAACACCCACCCCAGGGCATTACCTATGTGCAAGCCCCACACCAAAGCCAGTTCTAGACCCCAGTGGATCCCACATTTGTAAAAAAACAAAAAACAAAAAACAAAAAACCAAATAACAAAAGAGAGATATTAGATGCCACATACTGTCAGATGGTGCATGTGTGTGTGTGTACAGGTGTGAGTGTTTAATATGCGTGCGTGTGTGTGTGTGTGTGTGTGTGTGTGTGTGTGCGCGTGCGTGCGTGCGTGCGTGCGTGCGTGCGTGCGTGCGTGCGTGTGTGTGTGGTTCATGCATGTGTTTTTAGGATAACTTTAAAGGGGCTGGAAACACATCTCCATCCAGGCTGAGAAGAGGGCTGATAAAACACCTTGAGACAATGCATCAGGTTTAGTTAGAACTAAGTAGCAGCAGATTTTAGACAGAATAACTGAGGGGCCCTCAGTGGCCTGGGTGGAATGGACTGATGAGCAAGGTGGCTTTCTCTCAGAGTCATGTTCCCTGACAGTTCTAAGTTAGGGGTCATGGGGTTCTCATGCCTGACTGATTACCCAGTCAGTGGCTTTGGCCAAACTGTACTTGTTGGATATTTGGGACAATTTTTAAATGGTACGTTTCATGTCCTGACCCCAGCTTCAGCATTCCTCTACAGAGCCTGACCAAATCATTGATTTTTATACCATGTACTTGTTAGGGTGACTTTGGGCTCCATCTGATGCTCGGCCTCTGTCTTCTTTCATCTGTGCCTTGCAACTTTAAAACATCCCAAATAACAAATATCTTTCAAAAGCCTTAGTGTGGGCCAAACAAATGGTTCCATTGGTTAAGTGCATCCAGAGCAAGCATAAGGACCTGAGTTCAATACTCAGAACTCATGTAAAAATAATCCTAGCACAAGGGAGGGGAGGCAGGACTTGCTGGCCAGCCAACATGTCTTCCTTGGGAAGTAAGATGGTGAGAGACACTGTCTAGGTGGATGACTCCTGAGAAATAATACCCGAAGTTGGCATCTGGAGCTCATACATGCACATGTACACCTTCACAGACCAACACATGGGTGCAAATTCCAGGTGTTGGTTGACAGATGAACGGGAGTGTTCACTAGACAGGTAGTCTCCTGGTTTCCAGGTGAATCCCAGCAACTGCTCCTTGCTTGCCCCCAACAAAAGTGTAAAGTTTTTGGCTCCCAGGCCTGCCAAGCCAGGAAACTATGGTGGGTACTGGGAACTAATTGTTTTGAAGAGACATTCACAGGGCCACCAGAAAACCATCTCTCATTTATTTCCTTGCTTTTATGCCTCATAAAACACAGGCTATTGTGGCAGGGACTGGTAGCTTTAATCAGTCCATGAGTGGGACTGGATGACAGCCTCCTCCACTGCCTGCACATGCATTCTGGAAGTGCCTAGAGTGCTGGGCTGAGGAATGGGCTATTGGTCTCCTCCAGTCTTCCCTTGGGTTTCCATCATGGCCTCTCTCGCAGCCTTCCCAGCCAAGCACTTAGAGATCTTCCTGGTCTCTGAAGAGCCTAGAGGCTGAGTTTATTTCCCTGCAAATGTTTCCCCTGCTAGGTAATCAGGCAGGGTGTCATACCTAGGAGAAACCAAGAGAATCTGGATGGAGACCATGGTGGGACATGACCAAGGCTGCCAAGCTAATGGACCTATGGGAGAGGGGGGCAGCCCACACGGCTCTCCAGGTTATCCCAGCCAAGCCAGACTTCCCATCTGTTCTTAGCCTATTTTTAGCAGCTGCATGAATTTACCTTATGGCTAAGATCTTGGGGCTTTCACGTGGCTGCCCTTGGACTGCTAAGACACATGTGATATGGGAATGAAGGAAAAAACGAGGCCAGATAGTGCCTGTGTGGCACTGAGCATGTAATTCTTTCCTAAGAGGGGCTTCAGCAAGCATATAATTGAAGTGAAACATCAGCTGGGGTTGGGACAGTGGGTTCTGAACCCCAGTCTGGGCAGCCCTGGGGTGCCAAATTATAAAATAACTAAAGTAGAAAGCCAATCAACAGCAGGTACCTCTTCTGGGCTTCTGCCATCTTCCATTGCAGTGTCTCCTGCTTTGCAACACAAAGAAAGGTACAGGGTTCTTGGGCCCTAGGGTCACTATGAGAATTTGCATATATTGTTCATTTCACCAGCTCTGCACTGCCCCGCTCAGAGGAGGTAGAAGTATGATAGATCAGTAAGCAGGTGGGTAGGCAGGCAAGTGGGGGTGGGGAGAGAGAATGAGTGGAAGGATCGAGGGACAGAGGGAGGCATAGCTGATGATAGATGGATAGACAGGTAGAGGATTGGTCAATGACTGGGTGATGGATGAGTAGAGAAGCAGCTGATAGAAATAGGTGGCAGATGGTTGACTGATAGGTCTATAGATAGGTCTAGCATCTGTCCCAGACCTTAATTCAGCCCAGGAACCTAAAGACTAAATACCTGGTGGCTGCTAAATTCAGCCTTGCAGAGAGGCATCTTCCCCCAGCCTCCCCAGCAGCCCACTGACAGGATGGCCATGCTGGCCCAGTGGGTGGGACTCTGCACATGTGGGAGCTCGGTAGCTGAGTGTTAGCCCTTCAGCCCTCACACCCCAGGCTCCTTGGTGTGCTACCTCTGCAGGTGCTTGGTTACATTCCTGGGGGAGTGGGGGAGGAAAGGGCTCCCTGCATCTCTCCAAGTCTCTTATCAGAACCCTCCTAAATTCCTGGCCTGCACACATGAAGAAAACACAGCTCAAGGACCAGAGTTACGGTTGTTTCTGGAACATCTTGATGGGGTACCATGCTTTTCCAAGTGTCCCAGCCAGGACTTAGAATTTGAAATGTCTTCCTTCTGGACTCAGCATAGAGCTTAGGCATGTCTTGGTCCTTTTCTGGAAAGTACAATCCCCTGGAACAAGTCTTGTCCCCTGGCAGGAGACAGGCAGTGTTGCCCAGAACCCTGGTGTCCCCAGAGAAGATGCTGCAAGGTCAGATCCCAGCAGCCAGCCTGAGTGAAGCTAGAACCTGGGCCCCAGCACAAGCTGCTCAATGCAGCTGCTTCTCAGACTTAGATTGTACTGGCGCCGCACGTGTCCTTGGTCACCATTGCCTTTGAGGACTAGCTGTCTGAAGTGTTATCCCTATCATACCATCATGGTACTTATGCCAAGGGCTCCTTGGAGGAGGTTTGGTTGGTTGGTTGGTTTTGGTTTTGGTTTTGGTTTCCTTTCTGCAAGTGAGTTTGAAGTCCCCAGATAGCTAGGGCCAACCAACGGGAAAAGTGTGGGGTTTTTTGTTTGTTTGTTTGTTTGTTTGTTTGTTTGTTCTATTGAGGACATGTCTTAGTAAATCTTCTGCTTCCCACTTACAAGTTACCTGCCAGCCAGGTGAGCTGTCCACACAGTGTCCACACTAGTAGGATCCTAAGGGCAGGCTCCTGCCCTGGTTGGGTACACTGACTTGCCATGATGTGCTGTGCTGTGAGCTCTATGGACTCTTCAAAAGACACCTCCTTAACACTTGAGATGCCAGAGTCCCCCTGTGGAGGCTGGGCTTTGCTAGTAGGGCAGTGGGACTAGTGGCTCACAGAGCTGTGTGATCACTTATAGATGAGAGAGTTAAAAGTGATTTAGCAGTGGAAGCCTAAGGGAACAGAGCTTAGGAGTTCAGCAGCTGATAATACCTACTAGACCGGGCCTGCCTCTTCCATTTCTTCTAAAAAGTGGTCCACTAGAGGCCTGGCCTTTCCTGGTCAGGGCAAGAGGGGAAGGATGACTCTAGGATAATGTCCACAGGCTTGCTGTGGACTCTGGATCCAAACCTGGGTCTGCATTAGAGCTCTTTCATCTGCATCTTGGACCTTGTTCCCAGCCTGCAGACTTCTTTCCACATAGCTCTTCTCTAGTTTCAGGGCTAAACACTGAGAATGGAGACAGGGCCAAAGCTTATTTGATGCCACTGTCCCAGCGCTGCCTCCCAGAGATACTCATCCTGACTTGGGCTTTGAGATATTCCAGGCTGCTCTCAGCCTGGCATCCTCCCAAGAAGTATACAAGGCACATGGCTTGTCTAGCTTCCAGCTTGACCTGGCATCTCCATTCCAGTACCCTCCCAATTGAGCATCATCCTTCCTGCAGGCCTCTTCCTGAGGTCCTGGAGCTTTCTACCACCCCCACATATCCTGAGTGTGTGATTGGAGAGGGGCACTTTCTAGAACTGGGTGTGCCAACATACCATCAAGCCTCTGCCATGGACTTTGAGATACTGTCAATTCGAGAGGTCTTGGCAGACTAGTGTGGACAGAGGACTAAAAATAACTCCCTGACTTAAGGAGGGCAGGCAGCCTCCAGCCCCATGGGCCCTGGGAGCTATGCCCGCCCCAGCAGCCTAAAGAGCAGGAGACACAGTGGCCAAACCTCCCTACCCTCCTCAGCCAGCCTTGAAGCATTGAAAGGTTGACTGCCCTGGTGACTATGTGTATGCACCAAGGAAACACACCAGAGGAGGGCTGGGTGTGGCTGGAAGGCTGAACCTGCTGGGCAGCCTTCTAGTAGAACTCAAACATAGATCTCCTGTCACTTTCTGGGATAGGAAAAAAATAAAATAAAAAAGGACCATTGGGAAGAGTGTGGTAGGCTTGTTCATAGCTGCCCCTAACCTGGCTGAGAGCAAAGCCCTGTTTTCTGCACATTCCCCTTCCGAGTTCACGGAAGACTGACTGAACAATCTAAGCATATTTCTGGAAGCCCTGAGTTGTGCACCTATGCTAGTTTGCCTTCCTAGTGGCACTGGTGATACAGTGCCTGCTTAGTGGTATGGCACTGGTGATACAGTGCCTGCTTAGTGGTAACTGAAGCAAACATGGTAGCATGAAGGGTGGGCTTCACTCCCCAGAGGCTCACCCTACTGACCCCAGCACTTCTCAGCTGGTGAATCGATATACTGAAGAGGCTCTTCAGAGAGCTAAGTCCTTCATTTGTTTATGGGGAAGCAGGGTGAATGAAGAAGACCTCTTACCTGGAGCACCAAGCTCTAGGTGCTTTTGTTGGCAACCCCAGGAAATGTGGGGTTCAGCTGAGGTCACTGAGATGGATGGGATGATGACATCTTTCGGGTCTAGGCATGTGTCTGGGCCCAGCCCTAGAAGCTCAGTGGGATGCTGTTCTAGAGTGGGAATAGAATAGACCTGGTCATGGAGGCAGGGAAGGCTAGGACCAGTGCTAGGCATCCAAGCTGGGCTGGGCATCTCCCAGAAACTGTCACGTTCAGGTGATGTCAGGTTTCTTCAGGAGAAGCTATCCAACCAGGAAGGGACCTCTGTTTGGGACAGATCTAGTGTGAGTTGACATCTCAGAAAACTTCAGTGGGTGGTTGAGTCATGTGTTGGCCTCAAGCAGAGCATGCCATTGGGTGGGAAGGATGTCTTCCACATGGATCTCCAGCCATGACACCTGTGCATGCTGATTCCTTTGGACCTTAACCTCCAGCCAGCTCATAGATCATGTCTCCAGGATCAGTGGGAGACTTTCTAGGAGAAATTACAGGAACCAGTGGCTCTGTAGATGCTGAGTCTGGATGGCAGAATGGGGTCTGGGAAGAAGACTTGCAACTTGCTATTGACTTCTGTTGGCTTCTTTCTGTTTCCACCCATTGGGGGGTGGGAGCCTCTGTCTTCTGGTAACCCAACACCCACCCCCAAGTCAACAGGAGCAAAGGAAGAAAAAGTGGTAGTGAGGGGTGGAATCCAACTTGGTCATCTGGCTTCCCCTGCCAGGTCTGTACAGGCAACCCACAGTGAACTCAGAAGCATGCAGATGTGCAAGTGTGTGTGTGAATGTGTGTGTGTGTGTGTGTGTGTGTGTGTGTGTGTGTGTGTGTGTGTGTGTGTGTTTATGTGTGTGTGTGTGTTTATGTGTGTAGTTGGGTCAGGTACTCATGAAAAGGAAATTTTTCTACAAACCCATCAGGATCCTCACCTCCATCTCCTGCCAACACTGGTCAACCTCAGCCTTCAATGTCCTTCTTTGTCCTTTCACTTTCCTTGGTGTCTCCTCTGGACCCAGGGCTTGGGCAGAGCAGTGCAGTATGCAAAGATCAAATGGGCATGCATGTGTTCAGCAATGGGCTTCTCAGATCATTGCACCCAAGACCTCCATGGAGCCGCAAGCCTCAAAAAAGCATTGGTGTGCTCTTGGGGAGGGGACAGGAGAGTGGGCACAGTGTGGCACTTCCTCTTCCAGTCTGGGCAGGAGTTCCAGGGCTGGGGCACTGGTGGGAATCCAGGCCTGGAGTGTGTTTCTTCTGCATGCAGTGGGCAGTCAATCCTGCTGAGCCTCCCTCTGTCCAAGGCCCCTTTCTGCTGGCCAAACAGTTCATCTTGTCAGTCTTGTACAATGCCACCATGGACATGCTCACCCCATTTCAGGCTTGGGGAGATGCTGTTGAGTGTGAGAGCATGGCAAGCTGCACCCTCCCCTGGGCTTGACTCACCCTGCTCAATGTAGGATTATCTCTGCCTCTCTGTGGTCTCAGGTTAAGTCTCTTACAATCTCGCCTAAGCACCTGGATCTTCTCTGAACTTTGCAGACACTGTGTATGTATGCTAATGTGGCCCTTGGGGATATCTTATAGACTTGGGGGGGGTCACACTCAAGCCTGACCTAGTGGGATGGAAAGGAGGAGTCCTGCACATCAGGTTCAATTTGGAGGTTGAGAGCTGGTAAGAGAGCTGCCAGCTAAGGCAGGAATGCTTAGCCACTCCTGAATGACCACACTGTGGCTCTGAGATCATCTCTGGCCATCTGTGAGGTGGGAAGACTGCAGAGGCACATTCAAGATCTCACAGAGCATGATGCTCAAATCCCAGCCCTCCTGCCAGGGGCTGCTCCTCCTGAGAGCATGGAACGCCCACAGATACTCCCATACACACACATAGCAGGACAGCAGCAAGCCTCCACCTGCCTCCAACAGGGGCCTGGTTCCAAGACAGACACATGCACAAGGGAGGACAGACACATGCACAGGGAAGGTGCTCCCACAGTATGGGGTGTTGTTATGGACTGCTAGGATTGTCTTTCTGTGCTCCCACAGTATGGGGTGCTGTTATGGACTGCTAGGATTGTCTTTCTGTTTTGAAAGGTGAATCCTGCCTGGGTCCAGTGTCTCCCATGGAGCCTAAATTCTCTCCTGTTGCCTGCCATGCTGGCAAAGTGCAACATTGCAGCAGCTATAGAGGACTGAGCTCTTATGCCCCATTTCCCAGAGAATATTGAGCCTTGCTGTGTCCAACCCTCAATTGTTATTGAGGCCGCCCTGGCCTTTTTCTCCCAAGGAATCATGAGGCCCAGGAGGGCAAGCATTCCTTGCTATGGCCTGCCCATGCTGGCCTCAATTGCTCTCTCTAGAGGAAAAGGTGGCTCTTCTGGTGGGGCTTGTGTAAGTGACATTATGGGCTGGGCTCCAGATCTGGAGGGAAACAGAATGAAGCCCCCCAAGCCCAGCTGTGCCACTGGGGGAGGGATCAAAGACTCTCAGTCACCTGTTGGTCCTAACCTATGTGCACTCTGTTCCAGCCTGCGGGAAGCTGACAGGCATAAGTGACCCGGTGACTGTCAAGACCTCTGGCTCAAGGTTCGGGTCCTGGATGACAGACCCACTGGCCCCAGAAGGTGATAACAGGGTAAGTGTCCCTGGAGCTCTTAAAGGACTTAAAAGGACTGGTCTTTGTCCCTCACCCTAGTGCCAGCATGTCTACTTCCCAGCAGAGTGTCAGCAGCTATGGATTGGGTAGAGTGGGAATTCCCCAAGGGCTTCTTCCCAGGAAGGCAAGTAGAGGCCCCTATATGAACACAAGAGACAGACAGTGGGATGAGAAGGCTGTCCATTTGAGGATGGTGGTGGCAGTCATGGAAGCAACAGTGGCTCTGCCCAGGGGCTGAGTAGGTTCTCAGGCCTCTCCTGTGCTGGCCACTCCGGGCGATTCCCATCACTGCCTCTGCTTCGGGGATAGAATCTATTAGGCCTTTCTTGTTTTAATGACAGCTGATTTGTACTCATTTGCCATTCCTTTCATGGATGATAAAGGCTCTGTGTTCCTTTTTGATTTTGAGAAGAGGCTGAGTTCCTTTTTCCTGGGTGTTTCCCCCCTGGGCAAACCTCAGAAAAGAAATATGAGCCAGCCACCCATTTTTGCCTACTTCTCCTTCCTGGGGACTGGTCTCGGCCCCTTTAGGAGCTGGGTATTGGGAGTCAGAGGCTGGGAGCCCCCCTTGATAGAGGAGGCCTGTAAGGAACAGTCTTCTGGCGTCTTCAGGAAGCTCTAAGGGAAGAGCTAGAAGGGAAGCTGTGCTTCTGTGAATCAGGTCCTTTGATGCTAACAGCGCTAATCACTGCAGCCAGGATGAGCCTCCTGGGGTCCAGGCTCTTCTCCCCAAGGCTCTTCTTTTCAGAGGTTTGCAGGATGGTGGATAGAAGCAGAGAGCTGGAAGCTCCTCCCTGGGCCCAGAGAAAGGAGCCTGAAATCTGAGATCCTGAAGTGTTACCGCGGTTCTCCTCTCCATGACAGGCAGATCAAGAGAGACTCACATCTCTCAAGAGCAAGACTGTGTAGTACTAGAAACAAGAGGCATCTGGGGTGGCCAAAAACCCTCTAGATGTGTCAGCTTTAGAGACAAGTGATCTAAGGCCTCAGCCAGCTTTGGAGGACTGGCTGGGCTGCCTCCAAGATACTATAGGGTCAGGGATATATGGGCATTGGTTGTTTTCACACTGTTTTTTGTACCATGATGGTAACATAGTTTCTCAACATTCTAGTTTGTGCTCTGTTGCTGTGATAAAACGCTTTGACAAAAAGCAACTTAGGGTTGATTTTATGTTCCACTTTCAGGTTACATTCATCATTAGGGGAAGTCAGGGCAGGAGCTCAAGCAAGAATCTGGAGGTAGACCTGTTTGCTAGTCCTCGAAGCCTTACCTCTGACTAAGGAACTCACGCATATCCAAGACATTATATCAGGACCCATGGAGGATGCTAATTGATGGCTTATGCTCAGCCAGCCTTCTAACAAGTTCAGGACCACTTTCACAGGAGATAGTGCTGCCCATAATGGGAAAAGCCCTCCTATCAGTTAAGGCAATCAAGACAGTCCCTTCCAGGCATGCACACAGATCAACCTAATAAAGACAATTATTCAACTGAGACTCTTTATTCAGGTGATTCTAGGTTGGGTCTAGTTGACAATTAAGGTAGACAGTTAACACTAACTAGGATACTTAGTTTGTGTAAGTACCCACATCCCATCAGTAAAGCCTACCTCTGCATGAGGTTTGGTTAGGAACACCCCCTCACTACAGACATGGATGACAATGGCATTATGGGAAGAAAGACAGGGCCAAGACAGGAGGTGCTTAGGAAGCCCAGTTCAGCATGCTAGGCTCTGTCCCAACCATGTCATGTCTAGTTACCGGCTCTGGATGCAAAGGATGATACACCTGTCCCACCCTCACCCCCACCCCCACATACCATGCTCTCCATATAGTATCCAGCACCAGAGCCTCCTTCCAGGCTTCTGGGGAAATGTTAATACCACTCACGCAAGTGGCCATGTCCTGTCTATGGTCCTCAGAGACTGGTCCCTGGTGTCACTGAACCTGTGAGATTCTGGACTGAGACTCCTGATGCCACCCACAAAGGACCTCTCCCCACAGCACAGAGCAGGAAAACAACCATCAACCCCACACAGGCTAGTCAAGCTCAAGAGAGGAGCCCAAGTCTGGAGCCTTCTGACATTACATATATGTGTGCCTTGGGCTCTAGGATGCAAGGCATAGATAGCAAGGATGTAGATTCGCAAAGCTCTCAGGATACCCATGGGTGCTTGTAACAATTATTTTCTGCTTCATGACTGCCTTCCAGGAGAGGAGACTGTGGTAGCAGACATCGTGGCTAAAAGGAGGAGGGAGGGGCCTTCATGAGGGTTGACAGCAGGGAAGGGGCAGGACGCTGGCTGGGAGCAGACACACAGTATTGGGTGCTGCTCTGGGCACTTTGAGCTCCAGCCATTCAGAACCACGTGCTCCCCACAGTGGCCCATGTATCCAGCCAGCTAAGTGACATGTCGCCTCGCCCTACCATTGATCAACACCAGCAGTGTTTGTTTTGTTTTGCTTTCTTCCAGTCTCCCATTCACTTTTGATCACACACACACGGTAGACCAATAACTCCACACACACACACACACACACACACACACACACACACACACACACAGAGAGAGAGAGAGAGAGAGAGAGAGAGAGAGAGAGAGAGAGAAATTGATGTTGGCTTTAGAGCAGGTCCCTGTGGAGGATTCTGTGAAAGGAATGGGTGACGCTGAGGGGAGAATGGCATGGGACCCATGAGGAGGCCCCAGGAAGCAGCAGAGCCCCTTGTTAGTGTGTGCTGAGGGGCCGTGCTGAGCCAGCTCTGTCCCCATTGCTTCTGTGTAAGCTATCAGAACACAATTAGATTGGGGTGCCTTTGCATGGGCCTTCCTCACTGTCTATCGAGCACCGACTATGCACAGGTGCAGTGCTGAGAAGCCTCCCTCAGCAGTGAGCCATCTGTGTATTTACAGACCCTCAGCCCCCAATAGAGGCCACACCCTTTCACCAGCATTAGAAGCAGGAAACTTGGTTGGAGCCGGCTGTATCTCCCATCTTGTGCATAGAATACTTAAGTCCCTACCACCCTCCCACACCTCCAGATCCCCACCCCCACCCCGAGTTCCAAAGATTCCATTCTGGATTCTCCTTGGACTGGAACACCCTGACAGAGCCATGTCCCACCCACCCCTCTTTCTGCTCCCTTACTGGTCCCTACCTCAGAAGTCCAGTCTAGCTTACACAAGAGGTCAGAGAGGGGGCTTGCACCATGCTCCTACCACCCCCAGGAAGTTCATGTTCAGGGGGCTGGTGTATTACTCAAACCCTCACTTAGCTCTGTGCTTCAAGACCCTTTCTCTTCATCTAAACAGCACCAAAGCCAGCAGATGATCCTTAGAACAGAGGGTGGGATTATCCAGAACGCTTTAGATTATGCAGATATGCTGGTGCCTGCAGCACTGTCTGCTGGCAGCTTAGATATCCCTTCTAATCCTTTCTCAGTGGGCGTACTTAGTGGGACATTCCTGGGGCCACTGGCATCCTGCCACTTCCTCCTAGCCTCCCACTGAGGCTCTCTCCACCCCTTCACTAACAGCTCCCTTTAGAACATCTTTTCCAAGGCTGAATTCCTTGATGTTAGCAGTTTCAGGAGGACATTTGTCAAATGCTTGCCAAGTCAGAGAGAAGAGCTAACTAAAGTCCCGTTACTGAGAAAGGCCCTTAAATAGCAACACCCAACACCTTGGCTGCATTGTAAGATGCTGGACAGAGGCCCTGACAGCCCTACCCTGGCCTCCCTTCTCACTGAAAAGCAACTGAACTTAGTACAGTTGAGTAGACCTCCCTAGCCTCAGATTTCTTGTCTGAAAATGCAGAAACTAGCAACAGTGATGTGCAGGACAGCTGAAGGAGCCCTGCAAGTCTTGGAGACCTCTACACAGGACACCCAAGCCATTGACATCCACCCCAGGAGAGTGACAGAGTGAGTGAGACAGTTGCAAAGTTAGCAAGCCAATCGATGAAGCCGAAAGATAAGATGCATTCAGAATCAAGCACAGATGTTAGAAGGACACCCCAGTATGCCTGGGCAGCAGCTACAGATGTGATTTGGGGACTTTGAAACTACTGAATCTGTAACTAAGTTTGGATGTTATGATATAGACATATTCCTCTTTCTTACCCAGAGTTCATTCCCCAAAGGGCAGACTTTAGAGGTCCACTGTGCAGCTGGAGGAGGGCGATGAGAGATAAAACATGGATCAAAGGAATCCTTGCTCACACATAGGGCACGGTGGGATTGAACTTGAGGCATGGTTCACGAGCTGTTTTAACAGTCTGGCTTGTGAAGTTACTTAGAAAAAGGAGTGTGTGTTTCTCTTTTGCAGGTGTTCTGGTCAGTTATGTCAAAATTCTCAGGGTCAGCTATTGAGAGACAGTAATCAAGGCCAGAAAAGTGAAGGTGGGGGTGGCTTTTCTTTGGCTGGTCCCCTCTGTTTACTAACTGACCGTCCTCCTCCAAGGCAGCTATGCTGGTACATGGGCTCATATGAGGGTTAATAGTGCATGATGCCACTCCAAATAAAGCCGTGCAATTGTGTAGGCATCCTGTCACCTTCTATGTTGCCCTCCACCTCAGCTGGTCATCCTTGAGTCTAGTTGGAAAGAACCATTGATCCTTCCAGAGGACATGAGAACCAGCAACTGTCACCAGGGTCACTTCCCAGGGACAGCAGCACCAGCCCAAGTTGGCTGAATTTAGTCTAAACCAGCAGGCCTTGGAAGGGACAAAAGACAAGGGCATTTCAGATGGGAAGGTCACTGTGCTGAGGGAAGGAGCAGCCCCTGTGGAAATGGAGTTCCTTCCCACAAGGCTCTCTGGGCTTTGAGTCATGTAGCTCTCCTCCACAGAATGGTGCCATGTCCCGAGCAGCCTCCCTAGCATGTGACTGAATATTCAGCCTCTGGAGCCCACTCTCCTGATGCATCCTAATCTGTGTTGTCAGAGAGTGCTGTGCTCTGTGTCTGATTTGCCATTGCATGAGAGAATAGACCGTTTGAAAATCCTTAGAAATTGGTGTCATCTTGTTACACACTAGACCCAAAAATCACAGAAACCAATCACTAGCTTCCCACCATGGAGGGTCCACTCCAAAGTGCTAAGGAAGGTCTTTCTTCAGAGGTGGACAGTGAGGCCTAGCAGAAGATGGTTCAAGCAGAAGCTGCAAAGAGATGGAGAACTCCCTGGCCCAGGAGGAAGCCCAGTGAGTGCACAGTCTGTGGGCAGCTTTCCCCAGAGACCTAGAGGTTATCTGTGCATGTTCTGATCCTCCAATACTCCCCTCCATTCTAATCTGTGATCCATATCATTGAGGGATGGTCTGAGAAAGACTGGGGATAATAATAACCACAAACAAGACCCTGTTGTTGCTATTGTTGTTTTAAATCTCATTAAAAACAAAAAAGGCACATCTGCTTCCCAGCATCTGAACGGACGTCTCAGGAACACATTTTCTTTTTCTTTTCTTTTTTTCAAAAACGTCATGCCAAGCCTGAGAGCTGCCGCAGCCCTAATCCTTGCTCAGCTTTCCCAGCTATCTGTGGATAAAGCAGCTATCTTAATGCCAGGCAGATACTGCTGCCAGGTCTCCTCTCCCAGCCCCGCCCCCTTCTCATTTGCTACAAAATTGCTTCAAAATGACTAAAGGTTTTTGTTCCAAGTATAGATGGTTCTCAGGTCAATTGGCACGCAGAGTCATCGGAAATCACTTCCTTTGTAACCCTTTAAACTTAGGCCTCAGCCGTTTATTACTTGGTTGCTTTCCACGGCTGTGAGGCCCACATTCTAGTCTGAAAAGTGTTTTCCCCAGATTAGGCAATGAGCTACCGGCCTCCCCATAGCAAAGCAAAGCCCCAGTTAATTACCTTTCCCTGCACACCTCTCCCCTAGCATAGATGATGACTCAGTCTGCACTTCAGTGACAGCCTGGTGGAGTGAAGAGGATTCATTCAGTATCCCATCGTCACACTGGAAGATGGCCCTTCCCAGTGACCTTGAGAACCAGTTGTCTTTGCAGACAGACACTCCCCAGTGTGTGAGCATCCACTTAGCAGCTGTACCCTTTACACGGCTGACTCCAGTATTCAGCTCCTGCTTTGATGACACTCCCAAGCCTTTGGCCAGGATCCAACAGTGAGCAAACAGATGTGACCACTGTCCTAGAACATGGTGCCAGAGAGGGCTCCATCTGGGGACCTGGTGGGGTTTCCCACACCAACCATCGCTGTATAATGCATAGACTGGCTATGGACTGTATGTGAGAGAGACTCTGGAGAGCCTGACTGCCTGTCCCTATATCCCACTGTCCTACCCTTCCCAGGGGTTCAGGAAATAGATCTGAGTGGCGGCCAGGCAGGAGTCCAGTGTTCTTGGAGGTAGGACAGGATACTCTACAGTCTTGATGGCTCTTCCAGATCCCACACGCTCCCTCTGTGGGACACTAACGAGGTCTGCTTTCCCCACAGGTTTGGTACATGGATGGTTATCACAACAACCGCTTTGTCCGTGAGTACAAGTCCATGGTGGACTTCATGAACACAGACAATTTTACCTCGCACCGTCTCCCACACCCCTGGTCTGGCACGGGCCAGGTAGTCTACAATGGCTCCATCTATTTCAACAAATTCCAGAGTCACATTATCATCAGGTTTGACCTGAAGACAGAGACAATCCTGAAGACACGCAGCCTGGACTACGCTGGCTACAACAACATGTACCACTACGCCTGGGGTGGCCACTCAGACATCGACCTCATGGTGGACGAGAATGGGCTCTGGGCTGTCTATGCCACAAACCAGAACGCCGGCAACATTGTCATCAGCAAGCTGGATCCTGTCTCACTGCAGATCCTGCAGACATGGAACACCAGCTACCCCAAGCGCAGCGCCGGTGAGGCCTTCATCATCTGCGGGACCCTCTATGTCACCAACGGCTACTCGGGGGGAACCAAGGTTCACTATGCTTACCAGACCAACGCCTCGACCTACGAGTACATTGACATCCCCTTCCAGAACAAATATTCCCACATCTCCATGCTGGACTACAACCCTAAGGACCGCGCGCTGTATGCCTGGAACAACGGCCATCAGACCCTCTACAATGTCACCCTCTTCCACGTCATCCGCTCTGATGAGTTGTAGCTCCTGCTTTCCCAGAAGCCCAGGGTCCAAATCCTCGCCCAGAGGACATTTCCATTGAAACAGCTGCCAAAATGATTCCAAGAATACTAACAGTCCTGATTTTGAGAAATCAGCGTGATTCTGATGCCGAGGGATGGCGTCACCTCACCTCTGTGGCCCACCACCTCCTACTCATGCAGGTGGGCCACAGATTGCCGAAGAAACCGCCATGTTTGTGGATGGAACTGCAGCCCGAGGCTCCCTGGCTGTCCCCATCCCACCCCCATCCCTCTCTGGTCAAATAACTCAAAGAAGCAAAGGCGATGACTGTTGGCCCCTCTCACCCAAGAACAACCCACTGTTAGGATTGCATGGACATTTCCTTAGGTCGTGATCAGCTCGATGACGTGATGGCCATTCCCCCAACCTGGAGCCCCCCAGTCCCCGCGGCGCTCGGTGTAGGCTGCTTTAGCCCACACGTATCGCAGCTGCCTTTTTCTTGACTGTGTTGTTGTCTCTTAGATTAACTGTGCTGAGACTCCTGGTAGCTCATGGACCTGTGTCTAGTACTTTCCCAAAGCGATGGTGGGTGTACGTAGAGTGAAGTTGCCATACCCACGTTGTTGAACTTGCGTACCCTGTAGCTAGGTCGTGAGGTGTCCGTCTGTTATCCCCCAAGGTGGTAACTCCGTGTGTTCAATTTATGCAATGAATGTTGTCATGCGATGCCGTAGTTTGGATTGATAAGTGGATGGTTTCTGTTTCTAAAAAGAAAAAAAAAATCAGTGTTTGCTCTTATAGGAGACATAGTCAAGTTCATGTTGATAGTAACCCAGTGGAATTCTCTTCTTGTCAAGTTATCTGAATTGTGTAACCATGGAAGGAAAGGATGCATCTTGGGAAACTTCAGTTTCCAACAGGAAGGAACTCCCCAAGGGCAGCCATGTGTGAAAAGGTCGTTTTTTAAGAAACAATAAGTAAAAGAGGGCGACTTTGTACTGTTCAGCTATCTGAGAAACAATAAAGATATTAGGAGACTTCCTTGCTTGCTTATTGTCTGTGACAAGAGAGACATGATAGACATGCAGGGTCTGCACAACTGCCTTCTAGATGGTGGCCCCAACCTCCTACTCCCCAAAGCCCGACAAGGCTTGAAGTTTCCCCCACCTTAGCTGTCCAGGGGCTCTCACCCCTCACCTACTTTCCTCTCCTCAGACAGCCCCAGTGCCATTGGTAGTCACCAGCTGAGACCCCAATGATGCTAAGTCAGGGAAGGTAAACCTACCCCACTTCCGGCCCAGCCTTTCACCAAGGGTTGCCACAGGTCTAGGTAGAAGGTGCCTAGTCCTCCATGGGACCCTTAGATGTGCATATTTTAGCAATTCCAAAGAGCTCAACATGCAGATAATGTCCTAGGACACCCAGGTAGAACCCTGCGTCTCAGAAAGTCCTAAGGTTCTTGCAGGACAAATCACAGCCCCAGGCCAACAGCCTTTCTAGAACGCCCTGGAATGTAATGAGAGCCAGAGAAGTGATGGCATGAGAGGAACTCTCCCTGCACATGGTATTGTACTGGCCTTAGATTTGACACAGTGGCTGCTGTCTGTGTTCTGTTGTGGGTTGGGATGTGATGGCTACCTCCTCTTACCTCGCCTCGCCTCCACAGTTGGGTACCTGTCACCCCACTAAGGGTGGACAGTGATGACATGGTTCAGGGTGTGTGTTCACCAATCAGTGAGCAAACTAGTCTCCCACACTCCCATGCATGTCCATGCAGCTGGTTGGTCCCCAAGCAAGGCATTGATGGCACCGAAAACTGTGATGTTCAGCTGTGCTGTGAAATTTAGAGTCTGGGAATACGTAAGGACAGAGAATGGTCCTGGTGCCCACTGAAAGCTGGCATCACTGCCATGGTGAGCAACTAGGAAGGAAGTAGCTATGGACATTTTGGGGACTGTGTCCAGCTTGGTCTTACTAGGCACTCATTACCTGGTCCTTGACAGAAGTTAGAGCAATGGGATGATGGTGGAGAGGGATCTGGGAGGCCTCTAGAGGGGTGCTGAGCACTGATCAGCCAGGCCTGATATGGTCTTCCTAGCCATTGCTACTCCAGGGACCATAAGCTGGACCCAGGCTCCTTCCTCAGTGATTAAGTGGACTGCTTATACAGATGGCCTACTTGTGTATCCCATCTTTTCACATTCTGACACGATTTTATCTACAAAGTTCAAGTTACAAAAAAAAAATGCAAAACTATCTCTTAACGTTTTAAGTAAATTTATGATTTTGTTTTGGCCACATTCATAGCTATCCTCAGCCAAATGTAACCAAGCTCAACCTGAAGGTTGGACATACAGTTTCCTGTAAGAGACAGGGCCTACTTTGGCCCTCTCTCACTGTGTTCACCAGACCCCAAACATGGGGCCCTAGCATGCTCCCTGGCCATCTGCTTTCCCTTTCTGAATGTAGAGCCCTCTCCCCAACACACACACCTTAGAGGCCTCCCCTCCTCCCCACCTACTGGAGCATCTTCCTCCCACAGCTTCTCAGTTCTCCTGTAACTAATCTCATCCAACATATTCTGGGATCTGGGAAAAGTGGTTCAAGTATTCAAAATAGGTAAGCCTCCAAATGCAAACCAAGAAGAAGAAGAAGAAGAAGAAGAAGAAGAAGAAGAAGAAGAAGAAGAAGAAGAAGAAGAAGAAGAAGAAGAAGAAGAAGAAGAAGAAGAAGAAGAGTTCTCAGGCTTTTTCTTCTGCCTTCCTGGGAGTTCACAGGATCCACCAAGAGGTAACAGGGAAGAAGGAGGGGAGAGGAGGGAGGAGAAAGAAGGGAGAGGAGGGTGGTGTGGGGAAAGCTAATCCTTAATTACAGCCTCATTAACTGCCAGGCTCCCTGAGCAAGTCAGCTCTCACAGCCACGAAGCCACGGGAGGAGCTTCCAATTAAAACTTTCAGAGGTGGGAGGCATTTTTCATACTTTCATGTTTACAATTATCTCGGGTGCGACAGCATGCAGAACCCCACCCTCATGAGACAGAGTGGCTGCTTATTCATCTAAAAGACCCAAGTTTCAATAAAGCCATCATTCAAGCTGTGAGGCCTCTGCCCCGTCTCTGTTTTGATGGAGCCTTGTACACACACCATCAGACTACTGCTCTGTGATTACGGGTGGTAACTGTGGGCTGATTTCTGTATAATTTCTCCTTAATGACACAGTGGGAAAAAATGTAAGTGAACAAATGCCCATTCTGTGAGTCACTAGAAGACAAAATAAGGATGTGACAGGGCCACATGGATTTGCTGTCTCAATGTATTTGCTAGGGAAAATATTCTGCTAGGAGATTAAATACGTAAGAAAAATGGCTCCATCCAGAGAGCAAATAAAACAACCCCCTGCCACTAAATCTCCCAGATTCCAATAACTGGATATATCAGCCAATAGCAGAGCATCTGTGGATGAATCTTCTTTATTAAAAGTTTAGCCTAGAATCAAAATCGTGCAGTTCTTTGAGATGCTCAGAGATCAGAGCATGAAGCTCAGGGTTCTCTTCACAGCTAGGCATGGGGTTTCTTTCCCCAGTTTCCACAGGGCTTCTGTCTGTGGCAAGCCTGTATCTGGCCACCTACCTCAGGCACCCTGTGGCTCTCCTCACACCCTGTTGAGTCCCCAGGTCTGGCTCCTGCAGAAGTCACAAAAGTCTGATGTGCCCAAACTCTTCTCCCCATCTGTGCTCAAGCCCTGAACTGCTTGAGCCCTGGGAAGCTTGGTGCTGGTGCCTGCCATGGATGGGGACAAACTAGGCGCTCCTCTAGGGCAGTGGGAGGATTAAATAGGCCCTCGGGTAGTAGGTTCTGCTCACTGCAAACTTCCATGTCTTATACTTGTTTGTTTTGTTCCCACTCAGTCCTTATTCTTAAGATTTTTTAAGTATGTGAAACTATTTACCTGTGTGTGTGTATATACACTATATGTATGTGTTCCATGTGTATACATATTTGTGTATGGATATGCACCTGTGTGCACATGTGAGGCCAGAGGCCAAGACCAAGTGTCTAAGTCACTCTTCAACTTTTTAACTTGAATTTTTATTCAGTGTGTGTGTGTGTGTGTGTGTGTGTGTGTGTGTGTGTGTGTGTGTTGTGAGTGTGTGTGTGTGTATGCATGCACACACAGGTGCCTTAGCATACAGGGCGAAGCAAGACAGCTTTCTGAAATCAATTCTTTCCTTCCACTATATGGGATCAAACTTATGTCATCAGGCTTAGCAGCCATCTGAGCCGCCTCACCAGCCCCACACAGGATCTCACCAATTCAGTTTGGCTGGGCTTCAAACCCCAGAACCTATCTCTGTCCCCAGTGCTGAGGTGACAGGTACATACCACCTTGCGTGGCTTTCATGTTGGTGCCGGGAGGATCTGAATTCAGCTCTTGAATCACCTTAGCAGCCCATCCTCCCAGCTCTGCTTGCAGGTGTGTCTACTGAAGTCAGAATTATCAGTCATTATTTTAACACTCTTAGCATCTGAGTTACAGATAGCATGTCCTGTTTTTCCTACTCCATGGTTATAAGGCCTGGACCCAGGAATCCGCTGGGGTATGCTTCTATGCTGTTGAAACCATCGGTGCTTTAGGGATTCCACAATGAAGTGGGCACCATCCTTATCATCCAAAGGCTGCCCATTTGTTCCAGTTACTATTATATTACTAATAAACGGACTGGATTTTCTCCACTGGACCTGTTATTGCTTAAATATGAAGTGCCCCCCCAAAGACTCATATGTTGAAGGTCTGGTCCCCAGTTGGTTGTGCTATTAGGAGGGGACTAGGTCATGAAAGTATTCATTTCTCCAGGGGTCTCCATATTGAGCAGGTGCCTGGGAGCCAGGACCTCAATGGAGAAAGAAAAATCTCTGTGATGTGCCTTTAAAGGACATATCTTGTCTTTGTGCTCTCTCTGTGTGTCTCTGTCTCTCTCTCCCTCTCTCTGTCTCTGTCTTTGTCTCTCTCTTTCTCTCTCCTTCCTGGCTGCTAAAAGGTGAGTAGCTTTCCCTAGTCATACCCTGAAACCCTGACATCCCTGCCTTGACCCAGACTGAAAAGCAATGGAGCCAACAAGTCATGGGCTGAACCCTCTAAAAGCATGAGTCACAGTAAACTTTTCTCCCTTGAGTTATTTTCTTCATGTATCTACATTCTTCAGTCTATTTCTGGACCAGAAATCTTACTCAGTCTGATGCTGTTCTTGGAAACCTTATCCTGAGGTTCAAGGGTCCATTTATTCAAGTTGGACGTGACATCTTTAAGATGCCCTAGCCATGGTCCCTATGATTCTGATATCTTTCTGTTTGTTTGTTTGTTTGTTTGTTTGTTTGTTTGTTTGAGACAGAGTCTCTCTATATAGTACTGGCTGTCCTAGAACTCAGTATGGAGACTAGGTTGGCCTTGAACTTATAAAAATATATCTGCCTCTAACTCCTGAGTGCTGGGATTAAAGGCATGTACCACCATGAGCAGCTTGATTCTGCTACCTTATTTACAAATATGAACAGGAATTTTCCCTTCATTAATCTTGTTGAGTCTGGGAAAACCTGGTGATTTTGAGATACCAGATCTCTCTGAGATAGATCTTTGTCTTAAACCTGGTGCCAAATCCTGAGACTTCACAGGGCTTCAAAGACAAGCAGAATTCTCTTCTATGTGACCTTTCGGGGGGGGGGGGTCCTTCAACTGTGTAGCTACATCACCTCCTCTTTGAAAAAGAAGCACGAGGCAGTAAAGCAGAAGCCAGACCCAGGCTGGCAGGTGTCAGAGACAGCCACCAACCAGCCTTTGGGCCCCAGACACGGGATCACTCTGCAGGTGAGTCACGGCTGCTTACTCATCACACTGCAGGCAGTAGAACGCTCGTGCCAGAGCCTTCATGCAAAAAGGATCCGGGTTTGTTCTCTAGCCCCCAGAGTCTATGAGTCACTGTGGTCCTGGCCAAAGAACATGGAGCAGTGAGTTGGGCATCACCTATCTCCTCTGTCTTGGCAGGGAGGGGCAGGCAAGCAGGGAGGGAGGCCTTTCTTCACTCCTTTTTATCCCATTGCCCCCTGTCATGCAAAGCCAGTGCAGCCCCATCCATCTTAACCAGTGAGCCATTAAACTTGACCTTGATCCCTCCAGGCCGGTACTCTCCCAGCAGCAGAGTATACCCTCCTGCCTCCAGGTGCACAGCTCCTTCCATGGCATCCCTCTGAGATCCTCCACTTGCTCAGGGCTTCAGGGACTTCCTGTCTAACCTGATCCTGTGTGGCTATGGCTAGAGAAAGTGACACCCTATCTGGGGAAAGTCACCCAAATCTTGGCCCAGGTGTTGTCCAGCCTGCTGGCCCTACACCATCCAACACCTGGAACACCAACATTGGCCTCATGGGAGGGGGCCTGAGGGAGCTCAAGACCCCCGCCAGTTGCCATCTTCTTTAGCAGGGTCAGCCACAGAGCTGCAGTGTCTCCACCAGGCTGGCAGAAGCACCAAGCATCATGGCAGACTACTCAGAGAGCTTGCTCATCCCCCTAGGAGATACTTCATGGTCACCCTGCCATGGCCAGCAGGAGCAGTGTCCTGGGAAGCTGTAACTTTTCAGCCTGGGGAAGGTGCCCTCCCCCTAACAAGCAGGTGCTTGGCTCTGTTGCTGAGGCATTGTTTCCCCACTCTGCAGGTAGAGACCCAGAAGCCCAGAGAGACCAGTTAATGCCTGTTCCAGTTAGAACAGATAGTTTGGAGCAAACTCAAAGAGGGACCCAAGTCCCCTGACACCAGCCTTGGGCTCAAGCAGGAGACACCAGCTGCATTGTCACACAGCAACTGTCTTCTAATTGGCTGGCTCTGGGAGTCCTGAAGGACTAAGGGTGCTTGCCCAGCCCCACCCTAGGCCTGTTTTCCTCCTCTGAGTGAGGCCAACAGGGACCAGAAGAGCCCAGCAGACTGGAGAAGTGAATGAGCTTCCTTATTGATCTCTTTCTTCCCACCAAGGCCTGAGAAATGAGGTTACCAGGAATGATACCTTGGGCATGAGTTCAGGTTGTCTTCATTTCTGCTGACTGAATTTTGTGTGGTTCCTGGAGGACCCCTGCCCTCAGCCCTGCCAAAGGCCTTAGCTTGCAGCCCTCAGGACACCTGCAAATCTGAGGCCCATTCAGACCAGCAAGACCCCTTACATGCACAGTCCAGTGCAGCCCAGGCACTGGTGTGCCCTCTCTCACCTCCTTCTGCCCTGAGGCCACCCCTGTAATTAGCTGGGTGGGTCTGCTATCAGCTTCAGGCTGTTTGTCTCGCCCAGTCTGGCACTGTCCCTGTTAAATTGGCTGTGGCAAAGCCATAATAAAGAAGACAAACAGCGGCTGTATCAGGTCACCCAGTGGAGCTACCTGAGGAAGGACCGAGAGAGGAGAGATTCAATTAAAGGCTACCGCAGCTCAGCCTGACCTTCCTTTTCCTGGAGCTGGGCTGTTATGCAGACATCCATCCTCGGTGCCCCTTCCCTCTGGGAAGATGCCCATCTGCACCAGCTCTGGGAGGCTGGGGCCACCACCAGATCCACTGTCCCCGACTTCCCTGGGGAGACAGAGAGAAGCAGTTCCAGGTCATTCCCTGCCCCCCTCCTGTCCAGGTCTCCAGGTCTTGGCCATGAAGCCAGCGTCTGACTCCCAGTCTGCTTCGAGCTATAAAACTGCCATGTAATGAGAGACCTAGGCCGCAGCCTCTTCGGGTCCTTATCAGTCCTCTAAACCCAAACTCAGTTGCCTAATGGTGGTATTCTGAGGCCTTATCCTCCCCTCCTCACACTCCCACTCCCGGCCCCTCACCACTGTAGGCGTCTCAGAGAACCACTTTCCATGAAGGAAGCAAAAAGGAACACAGTATGGAAGTGGCTCAGGGGCACCAGCTTGGGTGTTGGGTGCATGCAGGAACCAGACAGAGCCCCCAGCAGCAAGCTGACCTGCTAATCCCCGGGCTTCAATCTGTTCAATGAGATTTGCAAGGATTCACTCAGAGACCCTCCTAAGGAGTACTTGGACCAGACCTTTGGCAAACGATAACTCAGGAGCTGTCCCAGGATGCCTTGTGGCGTCTCCAGGAACAGGGTGGAGATGGCAGGGGTCCAACTCACAGGCAGATTCTAATGTCCAATGCAGAGGGTTAGGACAGGATGGCCTGGCCAGCTGCTGGCCCTTTCCTCTCTGCTAATTCCAATGCCCTGCACTAGAATGAGTCTCAGGCCATCAACATCTTGCCCATCAATAGCCCTTCCCCATGTCCTCATATTAGTAAACTAAGTCTACCTGTGGACAGAGACTTACATGCTGTATTAATGAGTCTGCCTCTCTGACAAAGCAATGGCACTACTGTGGAGTCATAAGGCAAGGAATGGGAAGGAAAAACCCAGCTACCAGATCCCTCGCTTCCAGGCTTCACGATAATGCCCAGTCTCCAGGAGCAGAATTCACAGTCCGTCAATTCCCCACCCAGCCTCCTGTTGGTGGGTGGATGTGTCTGTCACTCCTATAGATGTTGATGTTGACCCCACAGGAATCAGCAATTCCCTCCTGGTCCTCAGCTCACCCAAGGGCCCATTATATATCTGGCCTGAAGGAGGGGCTCAGTACAGTCAACCCTTTAATAGAGTACACATTCCTCCACAGTGAGGATTGAAGCTTCAGGTGAGATGGACACCCATGAGGACTGTGTTTTTTCCCACATGTCCCACTGGGTCTGAATTTCCCCACCTGTCCTTTCTGGGTGGCTGCCTGGCACCACCTGCTTGCTTTTGGGCTGTAACCAAGTGAGTTCAGCACTACCTGAATACAAACACCACCATACATTGGCACTCTGGGATTGTGAGTGCCCAGGGTGTCCTGGACACAGGACTGTTCACACTTAGCAGGACACACTGGGATGCTGTGAGATTTCCCCTACTCATATCAGAATGACTAATAGAAAACTGAGGAATGGATTAGCTCTGCAATAATTCATTTAATATTGTGGGACCCAAGCTGACCACAAGAAACTGAAACCACAAAAAGTAAAACCTCTGATAAAGAGGAAGACTTTATGTGGACAAATGGAGGATGGATGGCCACTGGGTCCCACAAAAGTAGAAGAGGAATGCAGCTTCCCACTGGGAAGACTGAAATCCAGTGGGAGTTCATGCTTGGTTTCCAAAACCTTCCATTATTCATTAGAGTTTAGTAGACATTTCTAGAGCTGTAAGACACACCCTTTGTGTGCTGAGTTTAAGGGGAGCCAGGAGTAATGGCACAAGATATTGAGGTTCTGGCTCTTGCCATCTCCTAGAAGGTCTGCCACATGTACTAGGAGCTGCTAGGGTGGCCTCTGCATGCTGTACCGCAAATCTTAACCCGAGCTTATTTCTATTTAGCTTGAGACTGGGCCTCCCTAAGTTGTTCAGGCTGGTAACTCATGTGTCACCCAGGCTGACCTCAAACCTGCAAATCCTCTGGCCTTAACCTCCTGAGGAGCCAAGATGGCATGCACATGCCACCAGACGATGGATTTCTTGTATGCACTCTCTCTGACTTTGGGAGCAGATCATTGGGGTCAAGGCAAAGAAAGCACAGAAACCTAGCCACAACCCCCAAGCCTCTTGCCTTTTGCTCTAGCTTCAAATGGCCCAAAATCCCTGGTCAAAGAAGGCAGAAGAAAGCCAGCTCCCAGCCACAAGCCACCACACTCAGCTCTCTCGCCAGGCTTCAGCAGCAGGAGCTAGAAGCAATTTGGTATGTGTGAATTATTCAGAGCAGGCAAAATGGAATGAGGAACTGAGGAGACGTGTGCAGACACCGAGAGACAGCAAACAGATCCCAACTGGAGCAAGCTCGTAAGGTTGATCCTGAAAACAAATTAGCTGTGAGTTACAGGAAACGTTATTTGATTAGATGCAACTGGTTGTTTCAAAAACAATACTCATAAGCCAGGGTTCTCCATGCAGCATTACTGTACACCGCTGCTCTGTGGGCTTTCCTAGCAAGGCTGCTGCTATCTGCCTCCCCAAAACCTGTGGGGTCCCAAGGCTCCAGGAGAACTGGGATCACCAAAATACTCACACAGTGGATAGTACAGAGGCTGAGTCCAAAGAAGTGGCAAAGAACATGGTGATCAGGAAAGGGAAAGAATCAAAGACAGACAAATATATGGAGAGGAAAGGTGGCCTCAGCCTGCCTAAGGATGCTATACCTGTGCAGGAATGGAGGGACGGTACACGCAGAGGTGGGTGCTCCAAGCCACAGGTGGAACATGAATGAGGCTCAATCCCAGACGAGGGGCAGGGAGAAGGGGACATGTCCAGGAGCACTGGGCTCTTCTCGGGCAGCAGGTCACCAAGGGCAGGCAGTCATCAGAGAGGCCAGAGTTGGAACTAAGCTAGTGGGACCAGGGTAAGCCATGGAGATAAATAGGAAGGCAGAAAGTGGGAGGTGGGCAGGGTTAAGATGAGAATGTGGCCCAAACACAGGCTGGAGGTCTGAATGAATACAACAACCTGAATATCCAAGATCACACAAGAGAGAACCCCAAAACTAAAGAAAGCCAAAGACTTTGAAGCAGGACAAGAAAGGGGCCTGAGGCGGACTCGGTGGACCCTTGAGAGGCTTGGGGCCATAGTGGGATCTTAGCACTGACAAGTGAAGGAGATGCAGATTGAGGGAAGCAACCTCAGAGAAGCTGGGCTCTACAGTGAGGAGGGTCTGACAACACAGAGAGAGAAGGAGCCATAGAAAGCCAGGGAAATGGGGAGGTCTGGTCTGGGGGCAAGAAGGGACAGGACACTGGGAAGGATGACAGTGCTGACTTGAGGATCTCCACAACAGGACACAGAAGGACACGAGTTCAGGGACAGGAGCAATTTCAGGGGGTAAAGCTGCCGTGACCCTTGGTTGGCTTCAATGCTGTAGGCCAAGTCACAGACAGTTGGCTCTCTGTGTTGGGTGGGGATGCAGCAGCTCTAATCCTATGTTCCATAGTCCTGAAAGTAAAGTACAGAAGGAACTGAGTTGGCCAGAAACAGGGAGACAAAGCCTAAATCACATCACTGATGGCCAGTGGTGACCCCAGTTCCAGGGCCAAGTTGTAGATTGCAGGTACTCCTCTTATTGAGATATATGATCTGCCAGGAAGGGTGGAGAGGCAGAAGCAGACCCAGCTAGGCCTGGACCCTCTTTCCCACTGTGCTGGAATGGCTAGGATTAGCTCAGTGCCTCAGAGTCCAAATCAGAGCTGCATCTTCAATATACCTATTCGCCCTAGCTCCCTCAGGACTCAATCTGGCCATGCCATGCTGTGTGCCCAAAGCCACATACCCAAGGCAACAGACCTTGTGAAGAAGGAATTTGACATTTCCACACATATGCATGCACACCTGACACCTCCAAGTGTGCTCACACGAAACTATCATTGGGACATAGAGTGACCAGAAGTTAAGAGAAGTATAGACTGCAGAAACCTGTGAGAGCTGGAGACAAGAGCATCCTGGACAGACAGCAGGAGCTTGGAGAGCTTCCTGGAGTGAGTACTGTCTACCTCTTGATCTGTGTCAGTGTCAACCCCTAGTTCCAAATGAGGTCAATCGTACATTGGTTGCTCAACTTTGAGACATGAATCCGCCAAGGACAGGAAGGGCAGGGGGATATCTTCCAGCTCAAAGGGTGGAATTGCAGCAGGAGTGAGCTTCCCATCACTGCTGGTATTCAAAGGTCAGGCCTTTCAGTAGGATGTTGAAAAATTTTGCAAGCTTCAACAAGGACAGGATTGGATGTCCCCCCACTACCCTACAAACCGCAATCCCTATAGTATGTAACTCTGAGTGGCTCACAGCCTCTGCCCATTAAGTTTCATTACTAAGTGACCTGTGAGGCTGCAACCCACCCTGGGGAGTGGCACTGGCAGAGTTGGTCATTTTCCCAGCGTCACGCCAGGAGTGTGAGCCCACCCTATACCATCTGTGCACTGAGCCAGTTCAGTTTTTTGTTTGCTTTTTTGTTTTTCCAATAAATCGGCATCAACTCGGAGAAACCTCAGTCGACCACGCCCACAGCTGGAGCATGCCCCCTGCGACGACATTTCAGCTTCCTGCTCAAAGTCAGCAGAATGTGATTTTATTGATTGGAGACGCTGGGCCTGTCGATTTTCTACACAGGAAAGGCATGCATTTTCCTGTCTCTTTCTTAAACAAGTCGTAAAATGGATTGTGCATATAAAAGGGCAACATAAAACACTGGCCACTGTGAGCTTCGTGGAATCGCTGACTTTATAAATCAGAGCGATGAGTTCAGAGAAGCCGCCTTCTCCCTTTCTGGATAGGAGACGTTTGACTTCAAATTCGAGAGGGAAATTGCCTAAATGTCCCCAGGTTGCCAGGCAATGGGGACAAACACAAGATGCCCAGGAGAAGTGATGGGGTTTCCTAAGAAGCAATGGACAGAGAGGACAGTACCATGTCACCCCAGCCCTATGGGTTTGGGGGACACATTCACCTCCAGGGTGGCATCAGGGCCTGACATGGGCTCCCTCTAGCTGCAAAAAAGCTCCCCAGCCTCTGGATTCTGCTATCCCCAGGGACTACCTGTGCTGAGAAACACTTTCTGTTTGAGAAAGAGACCCCCCACCCCCTCTCCAATGGACTGGCAAGCTGCATTTTTCTGATTCTTGATAGTAAAAGTCAGAGCTTAATGATCCAGGTCTTCTGTTCTTGGTACCTCCACTCTGCTCCATATGATATGCAGGGAGCCAGGCTGTTCCTCCTGAATCTTCCTAGTAAAGGGTGACTCCTCACCTGTCACATTGACCACAGCAGATTATGTGACCCCAGCCTGAGCTCAAGGGAAGCTGACAGTCATGATTTCCTGGAAGCAGGAGATGATGAGGACCCACCCCTGCCACCCTTGGTTTAAAAACAAAAAGCAAAAATACTCACCTCTTGGAGCTTTTATAGGGAGCTGTTGAACCTCCAAGACAGGCAGGTGACCCACCCTCTCTGAGCTACAGTCTCTAGTACCCAAATGGAGAGTCTCTCTTATGGTTTCCAGGGCTTCTAGGTAGTGAATGTATGTGATACCTGGCCCAGCAGAGCTCACATAGTATGTCCAAAGCATGAGATCTTCAGCAGGCCCTCTCTCAATCCCTTCATGAATGGACAAACTGGTCTGTCTCCTTCAACCACTGCAACAGCAGTCGCCTACTGTCTGTCCAGAGAGTTCACAACATGAGCCAGTGTGGGGGCCATAGTGGGGTGGCTACATCCTCACCTGCTGCTGGCTGCCACGTGGCCTTCCATCCAGCTCACAGATTTCCAGGGAACAAACACTCTTTCAGCTAGGGGTGGGAGACCCCAAGCAGATCGAGGGTCGTTGGCAGCTACTGAACCTCCACAGGCTGCTGTGCGAGAGAGAGGACCAGGGGCTGCCTCAGCTCTGAATCAAGCCTGCCCTTCTCACAGAAGCCACCAGAAGGGAGGGCGGGGTGCCGCATCTGGTGAGAGGCAAGCAAGGTTGAGCAGCCCTGACCTCTTATGGGGCCCAGGCTAGTATGTCCTCCATCACTGCCTCAGCAGCCCATTAGGAGCACCTGGCCATGTCATTTGGTTGCTAATGCCAGCAGGAGAGGCAGCAGGCAATCGTCCATGTTAGCATGTCATTTATTCTACATCTATAATTACGCATCACGGCTGGCAATGATAGTGCCGCATGCCAGCCTCCTGGTGCAGGTGCACAGAAATAAACCACCCCAGAGCTTCAGCCAGGTGAGCAACATTCAAAGGCCCTTGGCTGTTCTTTGGCCAGAGTATGGCTGGGGTGATGCACCAGCGAGACACACACGGTCCCTGTGATCTTCAGAGTTCACATGTCCAGCCAAGAGGACATCTGAGAGCTGGCTCATTGTGATGGTTGCATGTGAAGTTTGCAGTGTCATCATGCGTGGGGGAAATTAATTCAAGGATAAGGCAGGAAGCATAGTGAGAGGCCAGGTCAGAGCAGCACCATGCTACGAGCAGGGGGCCTTCTGTGTCAGGGGGCCCTGGTTGGTGTGATTCACTTACAACTTTGGAACGGTGATGACCGAGGGGTTGTCTGGGCCACCTCCTGCAGTGAAATGGTTGTGCTAATAGTAGAGGATTAGACTGACAGGTGGACAGAAGTAGAGAAAGAAGTGAGGGAAAAGAATGGACCCTCGCTGACCTTTAAGTTGGAGGGATTTAGAGAGAGGTAGGATGGCCCTGAGGCGGGATGTCTTCTGACTCAAAGTCAGCATGAAGTGTCCCACATGAACCACAGGGCTATAGGGGCCCTGTCACCTGCAGCAGAGGAGAGGTCCCTGCCTAGGTGCAGCACCTGCACCCCCACCCCCATGCCACCCTGGGAGAGCAAAGCAGAGGAAGAAAAGTAGGCTGTGTTCATAGACAAGGAATCCCCCCAACACACATGCATGTGTGTGCGCGGGCACACACACACACAGAAGCTCAGACACTTGCATTGGGCTCCTCCTGAAGAGTAGCTTGGTCTCAGCAGAGCCGCGTTCCCCTCCAGATGAAGGGAGAGCATGTGCACTTACTGCCAAGGATTTCTTTGACAACCTGCTGCCTGGTCACCCTGGAACCACTTGCTCTTCTGCTGCATTCTGCTTCCCTGTGAATCCAGGGGCTCAGCAAGACACAGCTGGGGTGTGAGCAGGGTTCCCAGGGCCCTCCTGTGCACCACTCAGTGTGCCTACCACATCCTCAAGGGTGGGGGACAGCCCAGGCCTGGCAAAGGAAGTGGTAAACAGAGAACCACAGAGGAAAGGAAGAGATGAGGGAAGTGTACAGGAGCCAATGCTCAGATCCAGGCCTTCTGAGGTGTAGGGTAGGACCACAGGGCTCAGCTGCTCTTTGCTAATGCTCCAGGGAGGAGAGGATAGTTGCCCTTGACACTCAGCTCCATGGGACCACTCAGCCCTGATGCCCTAGGGAAATGGATAGGATGCTGGTGACCTTGTTTTCTTGTTGTTGTTTCTTAAACTTCCACCAACTATGTAGATGGAGGTTCCCCTTGGAGGCAGGAGGAGGGACAGGTGAGGGGGAACCTCAGGCTATCTGTGCCAGGCCCAATGGAGAGCCACATGAGCATCCTGGATGTGGCCTGGACAAGGCTATAGCCACCTTCAAAACCCTTCCTAACCTCATGATCTAATTTCCCCAAGGATTGGGCTACAAGACACCTGGGGTGTGGGCAAGTGACAAATATAGATGGTGCAATAATGCTGAGTCACGCTTCCTCTGTTTGGGAAACAGAGAGCTAATTAAGTTACCAAGAGGGAGAGGCCTCTGCAGAAGGTGGCAGTGGAAAAAAACTCTGTGATGCTCCCAGGGCTCAGAGACCGTGAGTCAGAGGAGCACATGGACAGAACCTGCTCCACAGAGATATGTTGGAGAGTCTAGGGACCACAGGGCAATGCTCACATTGCAGAGGACCAGGAGGACCCCTGCAGCCACCAAGAAAGTGGTAGAACCCAAGAGGTGCTTTGCCCTGCCATCTGTGGCCCAGTTTGATAGCCTTCCTTCTCCAGGGCTCCTGCAATCATTCCAGACTCCTTCCTTAGAATCTGGAAGCTGCCAAGTGGCCCTGCCAATGAATGAAGTGATTTCAAGAATCTGGGCAGACAGGCAAGGAAAACTAAGGTCTAAGCCCCATCTGAGCAGGCTATAGCATTTGAATTTGAACACACTGCCTAATAATAACTGTTCTGGGACCAAGCTTTACAGGGTGGACTTAAGGGTGGCCCAGACCCAGCCCAGCCTCCAAGGAGCCCAAATCTGAGACATATAGGTCACATTCAGATAAGAAACACAGTTGAAGGTGGTGCCACAGGCTTCTCTCCTCAGCTTACATGCCAAGCAGGGTCCTCTGTCCTCCTGACAGCACAGGACCCCTGGGGTCTCAGAGGAGGATGAATCCTCCCAGATCCTTCTCAGCACAAGTATATAGGGGACCTGACTCCTATGCCCTTCCCTCATCTCTCCCCTTCCTCATGGTTCTCTATTTACCACTTCCTTTGCCAGGCCTGGGCTCTCCCAACTCCTGAGGATAAGGCATCTCATTCAGAAGCTTGAGAAGAGGGGGCCAAGGTACCAGACTCTGTGCCTAGATACTGCCCCACCACAGCCAGTCTCACACAGTATGGTCTTTGCTGAGGATTCTTCTCATCACCTCCGAGGGCCTACATGGACACACTAATTTTTAATGTGAAGCTATGAGCTGGACCTGGGGTCTGGCAGGAAGATGGCCACCTCTCATAATACCCCACATCACAGACAGGGTCAGGCTAGCTGGAATGCTGGGTCTCCTGTGGGCTAGGCTACAGATGTGAACCATCAAACCATTCTTGACGGGACGCTTTGCACTCCTTTCTGGGAGGGTCATCCTTGGACTTGTGTGAACACAGCAGGCAGAAGCAAAGCCCAGCATGAGGCTCTGGCCTGAGGATGGACAGTTCAACGGAGAGAGGAGTCAGAGCACATGGGTGACAAAGCCACCCCTATCTGCCCACCACTCTGCTTCCCTCTCACTCAGCTCTTCTCCCCATCCCTGCCATACCCAGCCCTGAGCACCAAGCCTTTACTCAGGCCTCCTTTCCAGACATCCAACATCTCTCCTCAGCTCTCAGCAACATATCCTCAGAGACTTTCCATGGCAGAGTGCGCTGTGTGCAGCCCAGGTGTGGTCTGAAATCTCAGCTTCCAGGCTCAGAGCTTGCAGCACCCATGCTATCATCCTGTGGCCAGGAGCTCCAGCCATCACATGCCAGTTCTAAGCAGCAGAACACAGGATAGAACAAAAAGGAGGTATAGGCTCCCAACTGGCTGGGTTTTGGGTGTGGTTCCCAAGGGCAAGTATGACATTCATGTTTATCCCACTGGTCAATACCAGTTATCTGCCTACCCATTACTGCAAGGGAGGCTGGGAAATGGCGTCTATATGCTAGTTTCCGACCTACCAGAACTCAGGGGTTCTGTGCCACGTCTGTCCTTCCCTCCTCGGGTATTCCACCCTGAGCCAACCAGCTGGGCTTCCCTGCACTGGAGGCTGAGATAAGTCCTATGTGTGTTCCCCATTCCACCCCACACCAGGCTTCAGTAAACTACAGTGTCTCTTCTGGTTTTCTGGCATCTCCAAGACCAGAAAGTGGCCCACCTTCCTCTCTTACGAAGACTGCTGCATCTCTGCATCTCTAGCCTCATAAATGCTTCGTTGTTCCATCTTAGGTTGTGAGTGAATAGCAGTGTCCTCACTAGTCTGGACCCTAGGCATACATGGAGACATTGGTGACCTGGACTGAGTTTCACCATGGCAAGGCCCGTGGGTCTTATTCATCACATGTCATAATGAGGCAAAAAGTCAGGCTTATAGGAGGACTTCCCGTGACTATGTATGCAGCCATTTCATCTTTCATCACAGATTGTGGCTGACTTTGGAATACAGAGATAAATTGGCACCCTGAGTTGACAAACTGTCCTTCCTCAGGCCCCCCTTCCTCTGACCAGTGGCTCATTACGGCGACACACTGTTCAGAAAGTGGCCAAGAGGAAGAGTTCACAGCAGCAGGCCAGCATGCACTTGGATATCATCATCATTATTTTACAGAAGTTCAAAACTGTGGAAGAGGCAAGTGTGTGACCCACTTCTGCAAAAGATGGGAATGCTGGCAGGATTGCCATGGCAACCAGACGCTGTTCCATCTCACTGGCCCAGGTGCATTCTCACAGAGAATCTATGTCCAGTGCCTCCCAAACTTAGCAACACTGAGAGCCACCACCATCACTTCCCACTGCATGGATAAGGACATGAGGCTTGGGGATTGGAGGGAACACAGGAGCTTGCAGGACAGGATTCCCACCGGGTGCTCTCAGTGGAAGCTTGTGCACATTGGTCTAGTTTCAGTTCATTTTCAACAAGTAGTCCTTGGAAAAATGTGAGCACTAAAAAAATAAGCAACAGAAACAAAAGGAAATCAACTCAAGTCTTTTAACAGAAAAGAGGAATTAATTAGGAATGAGGTTTGCACGGGCATTAGTTTGCTGGAGGGTCTGGAATGCAGCTTAGAGGCCACCTAGAGATGAAGAGCAGGTTACTGGGAGCCAGAGGCCAGCACCTTGGGGCACTGTTGTCCAGTGAAGGTGTGAGTAGGTTGGCCACTCTGCCTTGTGGGCTCAGACCCAAAATGGATGTGTGCAGAGTAACTGGTCTCATTCCTCCAGGGGAACAGACCTGGCAGAAGGATTCTGATCAGAGAGGACCTGAGATGACCATGAGGAACAAGGACATCACAGCAACAATGGGTCTTTCCTGAGTTCTTTCCAGAAGTGGCAGGTACTCGGAGAGTACAACGATTAGTAGCTGAGAGGAGACCTTCAGGACCTGGACATATGTGTCCCCTGTTCATTCAACACAGGACACCAGCCCTTGGTCCCCAAGCCTGACCTCTGTTTGAACAGAGACCATTACCTGACTCCTGTAAGAACCACAAGGTGGTCTTCGTGAAGCTCTTGGAGAAGCATCCCAGGTCACTAGCCTCCTTGAGTGAGGAAGCTATTCTGGGATGCATTCAATGTGGTCAACATCCAGGACTTAAGATTTATGTGGAAGCTTGATCCAACTCCAAGATTTAGAGGCTGGTCTCCCATCCCACAGAACTCAGCAGATGGCCCCTGGAACCCAGGAACCATGAGAGCCAGCTTTGGTTAAGGGACAGGCCTGACGTCCCTGCCCACAAATGGCCCTAAGTCTCACAGAGATAAGGGCCATATTCCTGAGCAGCAGGATATGCAGGCAGTCTGTGCCGGTTCCCCTACTTAGTAGAGACACCCCTGAGGTCACGTAGTACTTGACTTGGAAGTGTGTCTAGGAAGTGTCACAAGGTCTCTGTCATTGTGACAGGATGAACCACTGCGAAGGACTTGCTGGCCTCATCCCTTGCCACCTTTCCCATTCTGCCCTGTAAAGATGCAACATTCACCCCACCAGAAGGATGGACCGTGAGACCCATCCTGGAGGCAGAGAGCACCCCCTCCAAGACACAGACCAGCCGCTGCTTTAACCATGGTCCTCCAATCTTCGGAGCTGGCAGAGGACAAATCTCTGCTGTTCACAAACTGCCCAACCTCGGGAATTCTGCAGAGCCAGGAAGAGGGGCCAGCTCAGAGTCTACCTCAGTCAGTGAGCAGTTCCCAAGAAGGAAGGTGTGGACCAAGTCTGAGTCTGCTGCAGATTCATGATGGGGCCTCAGGTATATTGCTTCACCTTGCTGGGCTTCAGTGCCCCTGTCAATCTACAGCAATGGTTCTCAACCTTCCTAATGCTGTGACTCTTTAATGTGTTCCTCATGTTGTGGTGACCACAACCATAAAATTATTCCATTGTTCCTTCATAGCTGTAATTTTGCTACTGTTACAAATCATAAAGTAAATAGCTGATATACAGGATATCTGATAACCACAGGTCAAGAACCACTAATCTAGAGTGGGGGTTGGATGAGATAATTCTGATTTCCATGGCTTACACGCTGGGTGTGACAGGACAGGACACTATCAGCTGCACTCCAGCTAGTGCTGTGGTGAGTGTCGGGGAGCAGAAGAGATCCCCAGAGGCAATCTATGAATAAATGAGAATGGGTGGATGGTAAGGATAGACAATGAACATAAAGAACACTTTCCAAAGTGCTGGCCAGACTGGCAGGTACCCCAGTGCTTGGCTGTCCACACATGGGCACATGTGGTACAAACAGCATCAGAACAAGGGCAGAACACCAGAAATCAAGGGCTACACAGTATCCAGTTTCCACAGTGGAGAACAATAGAGGTTTCCATGGTTCAGGCATCAGGCAAAAGGTGGCACCCCAGGCCTAGAGTGAAGAATGCATTCACCCTATACCCACTGTTAAATGCTTCAAGAAAGACTCTAGCAATCCGAGTTCAATACCCAGGACCCAAATGGTACAAGGAGAGAAGTGACTTCTGAAAGTTGTTGTTTGACCACCACACTTGTATGCTGTGGAACATGTACACCCCACACACATAACATAATAGACAAGTAAATGCAAAAAATAATTAATTAAGACTTCAAAGGTCCAGTGAGCTCATGTGACTTGATTGAGAAACAGGAGACATGACTGTTAATATGTAACCAGGTGTTCCAAGATCTGAGAAGAATAGAACAGGAAAAATGCAAGGTGAAGAGGTGATGGGTATGTAGCTCAGCGATAGAGCAATTGTCTAGCATTCACAAGGCCCTGGATTCAATTCCCAGCACCGCAAGAGGAAAAAAAATAGTTCGTAAGAGGCAAAGAAGACCAAATATGAAACACAGCATCTGTCGGGAAAAAAAAAAAAAAAAACAGCAACAGAAGGCTGGTCACATGGGACAGAAGCAAAGATCAGTATCAGTGTTTTGAATGATGGGGGAGGGGGGCGTCATTCAAAACACAGCACCGAGAGGAAGGCCCAGGAAAGCCAGCACCAAGGTCTGTGAGCTAATTCACCAGCATCTAACACTCAGACCTTGGGTCTCGGGACGAAGGGAATGAAGAAAAAAAACTATTTGAAGAAATGGCTGAAAAATCTCTGTATCAGATAAAAATTTTAATCCCACAGGTTTTTAAATCTCACCAAGGTCTCAGATGGATTAACAGAGAAAATGACACCAAAACACAGTTTGCACATGCTGCTACCAGCCCACAGTAAAAGCTGCAAGCTGCTGGGGCACACACAAGAACAAAAATGAGGACGTCCAACTTTGAGCTAGAAATAGGCAAGCTGGAAGAGCATGGAAGGACGGCTCCCAACCCGGCAGCGTGAGAAAGACCCTGCTGGCAACTGAGAGCCCCGGCAGAGGACATATTTTCTGTAAAGAACGGAGCTCGCCAAACTCAGTAGACACTTGTAATTGGAAGAATGATGGCAGGTGTGCTGAGGAAAATCCTATAGGTAGAAGGAAAATGGTGCAAAGAGGAGATTCGGGCCTGGGCTAAAGGTTTCTGACCAAAGCTGAGACTACACAGCCACTTACCCTTTCATCTACATCTTTGATCTCTTTAAACTTCAACTGTCTGTTCAAAGCAAATTTCCTCATAGTGCCTCCTGAGGTTTACAACACATGGAAGGTGGGAATGTGTCAGTGTGGGGACCAGAAAGGAGGAATGGGACACATGGCCATGAGAGTCTGACACTGACTGTGGAACTGTACTGACCTCCATGTCACATAAGCTCAACATCATGGTATAAAAAGCCATATACACTCAGAAAACACACTCCCAAGTTGGCATTTGACTCTTCTTGTGGTCAGTGCCTTGCAGTGTGATCCCCACTTGCACTGCTGGGCAACAGTAGCTCCCAGCAGCCCTCTGTTCAGGGAATCTACAAAGACTATAGTGTATAGTAGCCCATCCAGAAAGCGTGGTGTGTCCACCTACTAAATGTGCTCATAAGCCAAAGAGCAACTACATGTTACTTAAGACGACTGTGTGGTAAGGTAAAAATACTTTTTTTCTGAGACAAGGTTTCTCTGTGTAACAGCCCTGACTATCCTTGAGCATGCTTTGTAAACCAAGCTGGCTTACAAACTCACAGAGATCCTACCTGCCTCTGCCTCCCAAGTGCTGGAATCAAAGGCTGTGCCACCACCTACTAGCAGGTAAAAGTACTTTTTACAAACTCCATGACAGCAGCTAGTGAGATGGCTCAATGGGTACAGGTGCTTGCTGCCAAGCCTGACAACATGAATTCAACTCCCTTGGTTGTCCTTTGACCTTCCCATTCCAGCCATAGAATACACAGGGTGCTGGGATGGAGCCCAGGGCTTCCTGAGTGCTAGGTGAGCACTCTACCAACTGAGTCACATTTCCAGCCCAGGTATTTTTTTAAAGGGGGAGTTCTGACTTTAGGGTCCCTTCCTCCATCTCTAGACTGACCTTCCTCCTAGAGGACATAGGGTTCCGCCCAACAGCTGTGTATATCTGTAACCCCTGTTCCCAGGTAGGAACAGAGAGATGGGAGCACCCTGGGTTTATTGATCAGGAAGTCTAGCCAAATCAATAAGCTCTAGGTTCACTCTCAAAAAATAGGGTGAAGAGTGATTGAGGAAGACACTGGATGTTATTTTCTGGCCTACACATGTACACACACTGCAAGTACCTGCACTCTAACTCATACCAACAGGAGCACATACTTCCATATCATGTGAATGGGATGCAGATTTGGAGAAGCTGACGAGCCACCCTGTGATGTGCTCTCTCTGACCAAGCCTGGGGAGGATTTTAAGCAGGCCAGTGAGCAGTTAGTTCTGAGTAGGGAAAGACAAGCCACTTCAGTCCTCTTAGGGAAATGGCTTGTAGGCTTGCCCCTCAGTGCTGTACAGAACAACTTCTGTGTGTCCCACAGTAAAAAGGGAGACCCTTTGTCCTCAAATTCTGTCACACTGCACTATCCTGGCTTCAGCTGAACCCTCCCCAGTACTCAGAACAACTTTCCCTTAACTCAGTGAAGCACTGAAGAGACATCATCTCTGGGAAAGGACTGAGGGATCCAGGGCTAAAGGGGACGGACTAGAAATGAGGTGGTCCAGGGCAGAGGAGGCACTGCTCATGCCCTATCATCTCTATTCAAGGCATGTCAGTAGGAGCTGCTGTACCTGCTCTCTATGGTGGATCTCCTCCGGAGAGCCAGGGTAGGGTAATCAAGGTGGTCCACAGAATGTCCTATGAATCCAAAGCTTCACAGAAGGAAGTAAGCAGAGAGAGAGAGAGCACCTCCAGAGACTCTGGTGTGTTCCATAGTTCTGAGTGGCCTGGACAGGAAGAAGAGAGGGTAAGTCCCAGATTCTGTTGGAAACAGTGTTTTCTGTGGGCATCCTAAGGAGGAGGTGGGTGCTTCCCTTCCAGAGAGGATAGCTCCAAAATGCAGTGGTCGTTCGGATGCCAGGCCCTTCGAAGGACTGTGTCAAGTTCCGGGCAGCTGGAACTTCCTTAGTCATGATCGAGGGAAACTGAGACACGGAGGTTCCTGTAAGGTGGGTACAGAATCCAGGGGCCTAGAGCCTCCCCAGACAGCCCAGCTTTTCATTGTCTTTCACAAGCTACCCTTTGTGTCTTGAGCTACCTGTAACAAGAGGCCAACATCTGGAGCCAGGAAGCTAGGCAGTGAACTGGGGAGCCTGAGGGTCCAATAGGCCAAAGCATCTTTCACTGTGGCTCTGCTGCCTCCAGGCACAGCTGCCTACATGCCCACATTTCTGCTTTAAATCATAAGCCAGCATTTGTCTGGAGATGGCGCCGTCTTTATCGTCTCTAACGCATCTTCTCTGGAGGGCAGGCATATCAGCCATCTATAAATTTAGGAGATAGAGGAGATGGATCTCAGAACCTGGATGAAAATGGGCTTGTGTGTGGCGCTCAGCAGGAGACAGATCTGTTGTTCCTGCCAGGAGGCAGCCCATTTGTCTGGGGTGAGGGGAGCAGGGCAGATACTGAGCCAGTGCTTCAGACTTTCAGATGCTCCTGCCTGGCTCAACACCTGTGGGGGACTGTGAGGAAATGAGGAGGGAGGGATTGGCCAGCAAGGAACCTGTGATAAGGATCCCAGGTGTGGGTTCAGGTCCTTGACCCCTGCCTGGTCACACAACTAGAATTAAGAAATCAGCAATCCCCAGCCAGCAAAGTTCTTAGGGTGTGGACTCTGACCAGCAGGCATCCCTTCCCACCTCAGACTTCCTTTTATCTCCCCCTTTAGTTAGGGGGCACACACAGAACCCAGGCCTCCCATGTATCTGCCCATCTTTCAGGGGATGACCTATCTCATACCAAGGATAGCCCTGTTCCCCTCACCCCTCCAGGAAGACCTAAACCCTGACTGACATTGGGGAACTGGGCCATTGCTGATGGTTGGATATGGCATGCTGGTTGGTCCCACAGCAGAGTCTGATGGAAACAGAGGCAGAAGGATCTGTGTTCAATTCTAAGGAGAGAGAAAATTGAGCCCGGAGGACTTTTGACGCTCCTCCAGAGTTAGCCCTTCATCCCTTTCCTGGGAGGCTCTCTAGACACTTAGTGTAGATGGTCTACACCTTGGGGTAGGAAAGTCAAGAATCTCCAGAACCCACTGACCCAGCCAGGAGACACATGGACCTGCTCATTCCTGCTAAATATTTTTGTGCCTTTCCCCGTGACCCAGTCCCTGAGTAGGATGGCTTCTGAGTCCTTGCTTCTCAGTGCATGGCCTGTGACCTGGAAATGTCATATCTCACACATCTCTGGGACAGTATGCATGCTGGAGCTGGTGGCAGGACTGTCTGGTGATATTCTCTCCTCCTGTGCCTCTGTACCTTCTGACAACTCGTGGCTGAGCAGGGCATCTTCCAAAGGGCCCCTTAGCACTCTTGTGGCTCTGGACAGACAGACCCACCAAACTCTGGCCCCTGTCGTGTGAGCAAGGGTAAGAGGTGACCCCTGAGTCTTGGTTCCCTGGCTAATCTGCAGCACATCCCTGAGCCAGTCCCCACTTGCTGGGTAGGGATACAGAGAGCAGATTAACAGCATGACAAGATGAAACCTCTCTAACATGCTAATGAGTGTTTTCATGTGGCTGTCTGTAGGGTGTTAGCAATGTCACAATACACCCCTGGCTGCTGGTGATGCAAAGGAGGGAGGAGGCTAGCTCAGCGCTTCTGGAACTCCATGTGTTGCTGGGCAGGTTGGGCTTGACATGGCTTTGCTTAGAGGCTCCAAAACATCTGTTGGGGTGTGGGGCAAATATCCCACCCCTTTGATAGCAGCCAAGCAAACCAGCAGGATAGCAACCAGCAACTTACATTCTATCATGAAGCCTTTGGGGTTCCAAGAAATATCCTTCAAATAAAGGCACTGTCCCTAGATGCCTTGGAAATGGGGGTGGGGTAAGGTGGCCAGGGCCTGGGAAGGGAGGACTACATTGTGGGGTCTCTGACTGTCACCAGGTAGCCATGGTTGTGGTACAAGGTTCTGCTGGGCTGTGTACAGAGTAAAAATGGGCTCCTTCTGCCCTCCATCCCCTTGCTGCCAGGATCTGGTGTGAGCAACTGCCTGTTGAGGGCTAAGTCCTGGAGAAAAGATGATCACCAGAAAGAAGCAGGGTCCCAACTAACCTAGAACTTCAGCCATTCAAACTGAGACTGGCACAGGATGCTGATAAAGGGGACAGAGCTACAGTGATGTGATCATCACGGGTAACAAGGATATCACCTCACAAGAGCTCAATGCTGTGTGACCCGTGGTAGGTACAGAACCCCCAAATTCCCATCATTGGACAAAATCAAGTCCCTAGCCCAGGGCATCAGTGCAGAATTCTATTAGTCCTGTGATGGGTGGTGACTGGGCCTCTTTATTAGCAGAGAGACAGTAGGGCAGGATTTTTTTTAGCTAATTGTATCACAGAAGTCACACTGGCTATCATGACAAGTCCTGGGGAGTCTGTGCCCCCCCCTCCACTGCAGCACCCACAACCAGTGGAAACGTTTTTTTCTGGCTCTAGGGAAGTATCTGCTAACAACACTCAGGCAAATAGAAGAATGTGGTTCTTGGGATCATGACTTGGACCAACCAGTGGCCTCTCTCTGCCACTCTCCAACACAAATAAAGCCACCCAGAGATCAGCAGACAATGCCCAAGGATGCGAAGCCTCCTTCAGGCACCACAGACTGAGCAGAGTATAGCAAGGGACCAGGATGCTCTGTGCCCCCATCCCATATGGTAGTAGGTCCAGTGGATGTATGTATTGATCAGTGCCAGTCTGAAAGACATACAGGGCTCATTTCAGCAAGGACTTGCCCTCCTGTGGATAAAAATGAGCAAACTTTACCTGGGGATGGAGGGAAGGGACGAGGCCACCTTAGTTTGAGCATCTTGCTGATTCTGATGGACAAAGAAGGGGGCAAGAGCTATGCTTCTGGTATTTAGAAACACAATGGTCTGTTTGTTTGTTTGTTTGTTTGTTTGGTTGGTTGGTTGGTTGGTACCACAGAGGGAACAGCCTGTGCCCTACATTCCCATGAAGAAAAACAGAAGGAGATGTTGAGAGCCAAGGCCTTCATAAGCAGAGGCTGCTGAATCTGTTCCCCCTTACCACTGTACAGCCAGGACTACAGAGAAAGGCAGAGACAAGGGCCAGCATGACCCGACCCTGTCAACACAGTGAGCCTTAAAGCCACAGATTGTCTGGGGTAGGAAGTAATATGGTGGTATACTTGTTTTTCCTATCTGAGAAGGAAGGGACATGAGGCCAAAGGGTGTTTTCCAGCTGCCATGCTGCAGTGCTGAGCACAGCTAGCTCGGTGACAAAGGCAGAACCAAGGGAATTTCAGAGAAGTGGAGCTAGCACTAGGTCACACCGTGCCTGGCCTGAGACCAGGTGGCCTCTGGAGCCTCTGAGAACAGAAGCAGGCCCTTTCTGCACTTGTTTTGTTCAGTCGTGTGTTTCACGCAGACCAAGCCTCCTTAGTCTTGGGTCCTCTATGCTGACTCCAGTGTGCATCCCAGGGCTCATCTCAGCAAGATGAGCCGACCTGATTCATTCATCTCGCTATGAGTAGAAGTCGATTCCTCTTTCACGCAGGCTATACATGCGAAGCTGGGTCCATGACCACACAGCCAGACCATAGCCATGCACGCAGTGGGGCCAAGGCAGAGCTGCAAGTGTGTGCAGGTTCTCTCATCCAGGCACTCTTTCCTGTGTGTGAGAGCCAAAACAGTCTTGGGGAGGTGGGGGGCAGCAGAGAAGGAAGCTAAAAAGTTCTCTGAACTTCTGGGAAGGGCCACAGAGGAAGGAGACTTTATGTGGACATCAATCTGGCAATGCTGGCTAAACATGGTCTGTCCCCTGAGTGCTTGGTGGACAGCTGCTGACAGGGATCAGCAATGTGTGTGTAGGGGGATGAGTTCCATGGCTACGGAGGTAATGAGTAGGTTGGCCCAGCTAAAAGCTGCCTGTCTTCATTATCTGCACAGAATGAGCAGGGATTTTTCATATGGGGAGCAGAGCTGATTTCCATGTTGGCATGGGGTGTGGAGATATTGTCTCTGTCACAGCTGAGTGGATCTTGGAAGAAGCAGGTGGTGTTTAGACAACTAAAGAGAAACCAAGGAACCTCTACCAGTCTTACCCATCTCCTGCTGAGGCCCTTCTGAGGTTCCCAGCAGCATACAGTGGTGGAGGTTCCAGGAGGGCAGTGGGTGGGAAGCCATAGCCACCTTCCTCCCTAGCCCTATCCTTTGTTTTTGCTTTCCTTCTTAAGCCAAGAGCTTCTGCAGAAAAGCAGGCACCTTTCCCTCATGCATGGAGAAAATCCATGGCAGACCAGTTTATATACATGGATTCTGAGCATCTTGCAGCTATCCAGCTCAGCAGCAAGACATGGGACCCTATTACCAGCCCTTCATTACCATCATGCTCGGATTTTCCCATAGGTTCTGGGGGATCAAACTCAGGTCCTCATACTTGCACAGCAAGCATTTTACTAACTGAGCCATCTCCCCAGCCCTTGGTCTAGTTTTTATTATAAGATTTTATTTATTATGTATACAACATTCTGCTTCCATGTATATCTGCAGATCCGAAGAGGACAACAGATCTCATAATGGATGGTTGTGAGACCCCATGTGGTTGCTGGGAATTGAACTCAGGACCTCTGGAAGAGTAGTCAGTGCTCTTAACCTCTGAGCCATCTCTCCAGCCCCCTTGGTCTAGTTTTAAGATGAGTTAGCTAGCTTACACAGAGCCAGCTAGAAGTCCCACATTAGCTAGATGACAAAAAGAGGGAGGAGTCTGTGGTAACAGAAACTATCTGCTGAGGGGACATGCAGCTCTCAAACTCAATGTATGTAGAACATGTGTGCCATCTCAAGAGTTTCAGCAAACACAAAACATAATGGTGGGAGCTCCCTGAGCTCTGTGAGGGAGGTTCGGTGTCTGGGTCTGTGGTGACCTCTTTATCCAGTGATCTCCAAGCTGACAAGAAAGCTGAGGCTATTTAGTGGGAGGAACCTCTGGAGGCACAGCAGGTGGTTGCATGTGAGCATGTGACCAGGCATCAGGAGATTTGATGCTGGTCCCCGAGGTGCCCTGTGCATGGGAACTCAGGTCCATATGGTTCCAGGCTGGCTTGAATTCAGCCCCTGGCCCTAAGTGGGCAGGAAAACAAGTCAGATTTGGACTCCCAAGAGACATGGGCCTGGATCAAGTGTACCCTACCCCGTCTGTAAAGCTAGACTAGTCTCACAAGGATGGTCCCAGAGACTCTCTATCCTTTCCCTTCACAACTGGCCAAGCATATTTGTGTTGCCCGGTTGGCCACCTGAGGTGTGCCTGCACAAACGTGGTCACATCCCTTTCTTTCCTCCATGTGGACGTGGTCTACACACCAGTTCTGAGAGTCACCAGGAAGAGTTCCATCATGCGAAGCAACACTTCCCACTGCAGCTCACTGCTCGAGGCCCTGCTGGCATGGCTTCTGATGTGGGGCAGGCATGGGCAGACAGGGATGAGCAGGAACTGGCAGAGGCTGGCAGGGGTTGGGCAGGGACAGGCATGCATCTTCATTTCACAGCAGCCACCCCGCCTCCAACTTCTTTTCATATCCAGTCGCCTCTGTGGATGAAAATTTACCTGCTTCCTGAAGCCACGGATGACTTTTAATATTACAAGCGTTCTCCATTTTTCACTAATTTAATTTGGGGGGTTATTAAAGTTACCCTGAAGACGTACCATCTGTTGAGCGGATGACGGAGTCGGGAAGGAATTTTGGTGGTGAGACTGTAAATTTCCACTTTATCAGGGACCCTGTTATCCAAAATCAATCTAGGGAAGCATTGAGATGCTGATCAGGCATGCTTCTCAATCAGGGGCTCTCCTCCTGGCATATTTTACCCGGATCAATGGGCTCTGACATTCTCAGCCCAGGGAAGGGGTTGGTGCTCTGCATCCAGCCGAGTTTCAAAACTGTGGGAGAACAGCTGTCAGAAAATGAAGTATTTCAGGTATTTTGTTGTTTCCATCAGGATCCTGGGCCTCCTGGCTGCATTTTGCTTCTACAGGTGGGTGTGTCCTTGAGAAGAAAGCACCTTTCTCCTGGCCACCTGCTGGCTAAGCTGGAGGCTCGCTGGAAACCCTGTCTACCCCTCTTCCCTGGAGATGGATGGACACTCTGCACTAAGAGCTGCCTCTAGAATGGTGCTTCATTTCCAGAGTCCCCCACAGAGGCTCTTCCCTTGTGATGATCACAGTGTGTTCTAGCTGCTGGATGCCCGAGGCCCTGTGTGAGAGTCTTGTCCCCAGTGAGCTGGCATTAGAAGGTGAAGCTCTGGGAGGTGATATGATCGCCAGAAAGCTCCAACCCCTTCTTCTATGCCTCCATGAGGAGGACCAAGCTATGGAGCAGACAGTGGACCTCACAGGCAGCAGACAGCAGGCCTCACACACCATTATCTTAGCCTCCCTCCTAGCTTCCAGAGCAGCTGGATCCATGTGTGAGCTGCATGCCGTCCAAGGTGATCTGAGCATTCGACTGAGGCTGGGTAAGATGAGTAAGTAGAAAGATGCAGTCAGATGCAAGGATTCCAAAGGGCCTACTGTAAAATCTCTAGTTAAGACAGGGGCTACGTGCATGTATGTGGGTACATGTGCTTATGTGTGTGTGTGTCCACATGTGTACACATGCATAATGTGTGGTCATTAGGGCTCCAAACCCCTGGTAAGAAAGGGAGTGAGCCAGGGCACACAGGTCTGGGAAGGACATCCTGCATGGCACACCAAGCATCAAGCCTGAAATGGGGTGAGCTGTTGTCCCCAAGAGGCAGAGAAGTGTCCCCAAGTGTAGGGTGTGGTGAGAGAGATGGTAGAGAAGAGGAAAGGGCCAGGTCTTCTAGGGAGCAGGGTATAGGGAGAGAGTCCCTGCTAGCCATGAGGGGGACAGGAAGCTCCTGAGAGACTCTCAGGTGGGATGGGCAGGACTCTGAAGCTCAGTATAGAGGAAGCACCAGGACAAAGAAGTGAGGCTGGACAGTGGTGACCAGGCTAGTGTGTCAGCCAAGGTGGTCAGAGGGTTGGGGTAGGCCTTCTCCCCATGAAGGCTTATAGAGCCATGGGAAAGCACAGGATGCTGCTTCTGGTCAACTGAGAAGACAGAAAGACAGCATGGGACAGACAACAGCTAACACACTCTGTACCTCTGCCTGTGTGTGTGTACATGAAAATGTATGCAGTGTATTTGTGCTTATGTGGGTACACAAATGCATTGTGTAAATGTGTCTATCGTGTGCCTCATGACTGTACATGTGTCAATGTTCACATGTGGGTGTATATGGATCTATGTGCTTTCGTGTGTGTGCACCCATGACTGTGCATACATATGTCTTGTAAACAAATGTGTATGTGCATGCTTTCGTATGCATGCAGGACAGGGAAGAGCTGCTGTTCCACAGGCCTGGGAGGTGCTCTCTTGCTTTAGTCTCTCAGCACTATTGCTGGAAGCTATCTGGAGTTGCAGGTCCTTGTCCAGCCCTGACACCTGCATGATGGCAGAAGGAAGTCGGGGCCCTGGAGGTCAGGGAAGACAAGACATCTAAGATGCCAGTGCCGAAGTCCAGGAGCCAAAGGGATATGGGTTCAAATCTTGCCTCCATTCCCACAGAGTTCCATGGCCTTGTACATGTCTCCCCAGTGAGCCTAGGTCTTGCAGCCTGCATGGTACAGTAAGCTGAGAGCCTTCGGCATGGGACAAAGTTGTAACTGGAGAATGAGATCAGATGGTGCGTGACAAAGAGGCCTAGATTCAGGGGTGCTTTGTCCTGGGAGCCAGAGCCAGAGAGGATGCAGGAGAGGCTATATATCAAGACGGAGGTAGGAAGAGGAAGCCACTGCAGAGTAGCAGCCACCATCAGTCAGTTTGTAGCTTTCCCCAAGCTGCACTCAGCCCCCAGCTGCTGGGTGCCTGGGGTGACTCTTGACTCAGTTGTCCTCAATACAAAAGAGACTCAAATTGATGTATAAAGGAAGGGTTCCAGGTCACTTTACTCTGCCCAGACACAGATATCCTCTAAACCCCTGTGGTGCTTGCCTCCCAGCCTTCTTGCTATCTACCAACACCCAGCAAGGCAGACCTACAAGTCTCAGGGGCTGAAGTGGCCATCAGCATCTGTGCCCCTCAGAAGCCTGCACTGTGGGTGTTGTTCAGCCTGAAAGCCCAATGGCCCGGGGGAGCAGCTCCAGCAGTGTTGGTGCAGCTGGCAGCCAGTGCCTAAATCCCAGCATCCTCCCTCTGTCATGATCCTGAAGCTTCTCTGACTCTCTATCCATTAAAAGGTGGGTACTAAGATGGCTGGCTGCTCTACCCTTAGAGTAGCATCGTGTTACCCACTCCCACCTCTGTTTAGCAACAGTGGCGGTCACCACCCTCACCTCATTGTCAGCCTTAAGTTCACACCTCTGCCCCTGCAACTCCTCTGAGCCACTGGGGAGGTAAGAGGACACCAGCAGAGCAGGCCCAGGGCTGAGGCTTGGGCTCCACTTAACTTAAGCCTCCAGCTGCACCCTCAGTCATGGGGTCAGGGAGGCAGGCAGGGAATGATAAGGAGAAAGGTATAAGCAAGTGAGCCAGAGGAAGCAAGCCAGTAAGCAGCACTCCTCCACGGTCTCTGCTTCAGTTCCTGCCTTGGGATCCTGTCCTGGCTTCCATCAATTATAGACGGTGATTTGGAAGTATAAGCTGAAATAAACTCTTTCCTCATCCAAGTTGCTTTTGGTCAGTAACAGCAAAATCAGAAATGCTAATAGAACAGTAAGATATAATCAAACTACCAAAAACCAATGATTCTGAGCCAGTTCCGGTCCTTTGAATCAGACTTGTTGTATGTGTGAGAATAATGGTACAGATGATGTCTAGTTTCTTATTAGATGTGTCAGCAGACAGAAAATATAGCATTAAAAAATCTCGTTGATCCGGAATTCTATATTCAGTGAAAATATTTTTCAGAATGAAAGTGAGAAAAGATATTTTCAGATAAATGCAAATTGAGGGAATTCATCACCTGCAGCATAAGAAAAGTTAAAGAAAGTTTGTTAGGATGAATATATATATATATATATATATATATATATATATATATATATATCCAGGTGGATTTACCCATATACAGGAAGAAGTGAAGAGTGCCGGATAGGTAAACACAGAAAAACATAAAGGGTTTTCCTCCCATTTCTTGAAGGTAATATCTGCCTCCCTAGGTGACACATTGAGGAAGAGACACTACTCCCAAGGGAATTCCTGCCTGAGGGGTGCCCCAGATGTCATCTTGTAGAGAAGTGGGATGAACTCAAGTATATCACCACCTAAAATAACTACTTTAACATTTCCCAAAACTGCTCAGGACAAGAAACCCAGAGGAAGGCTGAGGGATGTTTTTAGAATAAAAGAGACTAAAGATAAACACCTATTAGATGCAATGGTGATGCTGGGTTATCTCCTAGACTCGGAAAAAATAAGCCTATAATAGCCACAATTGACCTACTCAACAGATTTGAATAGACTGTGTATTAATGAAAACTATTAACTGATTTTTTGATACTTGCATGACAATTATGTGGAAAATTGCCCTTGTTCTCAGGAACCAGGCATTGGAGTGTTTAAGGGCCGAAGGCTCCAATTTACTCTCAAATGGTTCAGGAAAAATGGTTCTCCCTGCCCCCCCCTCCCCTGCCCCCGCCTCCCAGTGTTTGTGTACAGACAGACAGACAGACAGACAGACAGACAGAGACTCTTGTATTATTCTTGTACTTTCTCTACAGCTGTAAAATTGCAGATTTTTAAAATAATTTCAATGGGAGTTAATTATGGGGCAGTTGTTCTAAACCTGACCTTCCATATCTCTCTCTTCTTCCCTCTGTTCCTCTCCTCCTCCCTTGCTCTCTGTGCCCTGCTCCCTCTCTCCTTCCCTCCCTCCCTTTCTCCCTCCCTCCCTCCCCCCCAGCTGCTCTCTTTGCTGACCAGAATTCTGGATAACCAAGGGCAGCAAGCAGGCTTTGCACCATGTAGAGAGGATCAAGGCATAAGTGAGCCTTCTGCAGACTCCCCATCCTCAAAGGTCTGACTGGGGACAGCCTCTGTCCCCAAGACTCCACATGATCCTGTGCTGAGCCAGCATGCCACTGCTCTGGGGACATGCACCAAGGTCACTAATGAAAGCTGTGATTTGTCTACTTGTCCTTGTACCACATCTGTGTATAGACTCACACCTCACACCACAGGTAGCAACTACTGCTCTCTTCTTAGCCCTGTAGGTAACTCAGAGAAGAATTAAAGAATTGCAGGGAGGACTCAGTGTTGGGCCAAGTTAAGGGGTATTCTGTCTTTACCTTCCACAGACCCCACTGAAATAGCACAAAACTCATCTGGCTTGAAGTATGGAGTTGGCTCCTAGTTCTTGCACTAAGAACTATAGTCTCTAGCTGGCCTGCTGTGTCCATAAGCCTCGCAGCTATGAGAAACAAACGTGATGTTAAGAACCAACATGTCTCCAAAGGCTCCTAAAACAACATGGGTTGTTGCCATTGCCCTTGGATGCCCAACATAACTAGATGATAAGATCCTATTGCAGAAGATATAACAAACTTTGGTTGCAGTACATGGAGAAATCAAGCTGGAATTTCCCTGTAAACTTCCTCCCTAATGGCTAGCTTTCATAATACTAGAAGGCACTACAAAGGCCACTGGAGAAAGTGCATAAAAGTACTTGCTGAGCAGTGAACTCTGTGTGCTGTACTACTGACCTGCCAGGAAAGATGTGCCCACTGGTGCAATAATGCCATGACTGTTACAGAGGTAACCAACCACTTTCAATTGAATATGAGGCCTGCTCCACAGAAGGGAATTCATGTCTGGTAATGTAAACCTGGCCAAAAGCTCAGGGTTGAAGAGGTCATAAGTTGTAGGGCAGAACCTATTACTGTTATTTCACTAAATAGACATGTTGTCATAATACCTGCAAGGTGGTTATCACTCACTCTCCTTTGTGGAAGTCATTCTAGTTGTGTTCTAAATATTTGTTTGTTCTTTTGCAATGGGTAACAATCAATGCAGAGGCTGGTCAAAGATTTTAAAACATGTGACTATTGAATGTGTAGCACTAAATGGGACATCTATAGCTCACATGTGCGCCCATGCACGTGCGCGCACACACACACACACACACACACACACACACACACACACACACACACACCAGGGCTCAGGGAACGTCTCAGAAGAGGAGGTAGGAAGAATGCAAGAGCCACAGAAGGAGAGGAATGCTGTGGAATACTGTCTTCTAGATAGGATGAGGCTGTGGCCCTCATGAACTCCCAGAGGCTGCGGTTATCTGCACAAGATCAGGCCAATGCACATTCTAGCACAGCTGGGGCAGGAACTCACGTGATGCTATTGATAGTTGGTGGCTGCTGGGAAAGAGGGAATTGTTTTTCTTCAAGGAGGTGGCAAATGATAAGTTGCCCACACTCCCTCTGATAGTGACCCCACCCTCGTGCACTTGTGAGGCAGCACTAATCAGACTCAATGAGTTATTTAAAAGAAAAAGTGGCATCAAGGAGGGAGTGTGTTAGGGTATTCTGGGTGGGTTGCCACTAGGAAGCAGGAATTAGAGGCTGGGTATGCTCAAGATATGTCGTACATATGGATGAAATTTTCAAAGAAAAATTGTTTTAATTCTTGAGTGAGATGGAGAGAGAGAGAGAGGGAGAGAGAGGGGGAAGGGGGAGGGAGAGTAGGGGAGAGAGAGAGAGAGAGAGAGAGAGAGAGAGAGAGAGAGAGAGAGAGAGAGAGAGAGAGAGAAACCCCTGATGTTGAGTGTGGCCTCCATCGCTGGTAATTAGCACCACATGTACCAAGAAGGTGCAGGGTTGACACACTATTTTCTCTGCATATATCCCATATCCTTATGTGGAGGCGAGAAAGTAGGAGATAGGATGGTGTCCTCTACCAGGTAGCAGTTTCCTGGCCTGTGCTGTCCTCATCACCAGAGCCTGCCTCTGGCTGGCAGAGGATGCTGCAGGCTTTACAGAGGTGTGGGTGGCCTCGCCTGACCTTTCAAAGCCCTGCTCTGACCCCTCTGGTTCTTGTGGCCATGAGAGGGGTGCAACGGCTGGAGTGTGGTGGTCCTGAGGTTCAAAGCTGACTGGGAACCAGGAGTCTATGTGAGATCCTGTCTGGGGAGCACTGATGTTATTCTGAAATGGAAGATTCTAGAAGGGAACTAGAGTTCCATTGTCTGGGTCAGGCCTGTTGGAAAGTCTCCAGAGGAGAGGAACAGATCTTTGAAAAGTCCACTTGTCTTTAAAGAAGGTCTGCCAGGTTCCGAGACTCCTGCATAGAGAGACACTTAGGGTAAAACCAGCCAAACCCCAGTGCAGTGAGCAGAGGGCATGGGGTGGGAGTAGGGAGTAGGGTGCTCAGTCCATCTCTGGAGGTTCATGTGTGGGAGAGGACTGGAAGGAGCTGTGGGCAAGGTGCATAGCATATTGCTAGAAGCACATTTGCCCCTTTTCTCCAGGGAGCAGAAGGAAGGAGCAGGGGGGAGGGAGCAAGGGGAAGGAGACACATGTGCTGTTCGCCTGAAGCCTGATGCTAAGCACTCTGTGGTCCCACAAGCTTTACATGGGCTCCACCCCAAAGGCCCTATTGGTCTCTTAGCCTGCATACACACACACACACACACACACACACACACACACACACACACACACACACACACACACACACACACACAGTGGCCTACAAGCCAGGAGGACATGGACAAGATGAAAAATCAGCTGCCAGGTTCCCTCCTTCAGGAAACAGACAAGCCTCTCCTGGGTTAGCCTCCTGCTCTGCCCTTCCTAGCAACAGGATGTGAGGTATGTTGGGAAGACTCAGTGAGTGACATCCCCAAAGCAGGGTGAGTGATAGCCACCCTGCAGGCATCCTCTCTAGATGAAGGAATGGGGGTTTAGTGAGCACTTGCTGTAACAAGCTTGTGAAAAACATCTGCTGTCAGTACCTGGTGTCGACAGAAACACATGCAAAGGGATCAGTAGGGGTCTCAGTGGCATGGTGTGGTGGCACCAGGGTCCACACAGGCCTCCTCTGGATCCTCAGAGTACACCAGCCACCAAGCTGCTTCTTGGTTAGGGAAGTCTCCGTGAACTAAAAGAACAACATACGTCTGTGTCAGAAAGTTCTGAGGATGCTGTGGAGTGACAGGGGCGGGAGGGATGAAACATGGGACAGAGGAACATGAGGACTAGAAACCTGGGGGTGATGGAAAGCGTAGGAATGTCAGAGCTTAGAGGCTGTGTGCACAGAGGCAGCCAAGTAGCCACTGCCTCGTGAGCCTGTCCTGGTGAGGTCTGAGCCGTAGTATTATTCAGTTACTGGATGACGAGCCATTTCCCTGGTCCCCACGGGCTCATGGCCACTCAGTTGCCCCTCTCTAGCAGTTGTCCTGGCACAGCCAGAGGAAGTTCTAGTAGGTCTCAGTGGCAAAAGGAATGCAAGGGTCAACATAGACACACCCTTGCACAGATCCTTCTCACATGCCTGTGGAGCTCAGCCCTGTGACTTGCAGAGGACAGTGCTGAGCCACACAGGCACCATTACCCCTGAGCATGCTGGGATACTGCAGCAGAATTAACTGGAAGCTGGACACTGTGATCAGCTGCTGGTCATCTGTTAATTCTATTCACCCTTATACCAGGCCCACAAGGCCAGGTTTAAACATGTCTCCACACCTGAGCATGAGGTTGGCATGACCTTTCTCCAGAGTTGGCACTATAGACCTGGGTAGGAAGCAGCCGAGTGGTAACTGTCAGTGGTGGCAGGGTATCACAGCCCAGCACAGCCACTGGCAGCCTAGGATTCCCTTCCCCTTAGGGCTCTTCCACTCAAGTAAACCCAGTGAAGTGAGAACTCATTTAGCCAATAGTCTTTGAGGTACTAGCCCCTTCAGGGCTGTGTCTCAGGTGCTTCATGTGAACTGGGAGCAAGCTGGCTCTCTCTTGGGAGGTGGTTGCTGAGCAGATGGTAGCATCCAGCACCTAAGGGCAGAAGATTCTCTACCTTGCTTTGTCATTTGTGAGTGATTCACCAATAAATACCTAACTTCCCTTTATCTGGGCTTTCATGGACTCTATTACAATCATCCATTACAAATCAGATCCTTGACTGTGTCACAGAAAATAATTTAGATACAAGCCAGTCTGAAGCAAAGGTAGTAAATTAAGCATTTTGACAGAGAGCCATGTAAGAAAAGGACATTATGCAATCCCAAGTGTCTTTTTTTTTTTTTTTTTTTTTTTGAGACAAGGTTTCTCTGTATAACTCTGGCTGTCCTAAACCAGGCTGGCTTTGAACTCACAGAGATCCAGAGATCCGCCTCCTGAGTGCTGGGCTTAAGGGTGTGCACTAACATCACCCAGCAATTCCAAGTGTTTTAGTTTCTGTTCTGTTGCTGTAAAGAGATGTCATGACCAAGGCAACTCTTCTTTTCTTTTCTTTTCTTTTCTTTCTTTCTTTCTTTCTTTCTTTCTTTCTTTCTTTCTTTCTTTTTGAGACAGGGTTTCTCTGTATTGTTTTGGAGCCTCAAACTCACAGAGATCCGCCTGCCTCTGCCTCCTGAGTGCTGGGATTAAAGGCGTGCACCACCAATGCCCTGCCCAAGGCAACTCCTATAAAAGAAAGCATTTAATGGGTGATTGCTTAGCGTCAGAGGGTTAGTTCATGATCATCATGGCAGGGAGCAGACAAGCATGGTGCTGGAGCAGTAGCTGAGAGCTTTACATCCTGATGCACAGGCAGCAGGCAAAGGAAATTTCAAAAGCTACCACCAGTGACATACCCTCTCCAACAAGGCCACACCTACTCCAGCAAGGACATCCTTAACTCCTTGTCAAACAGTTCCATTCCCTGGTGACTAAGCATTCAAATGTATGAGCCTATGGGGACCATTCTTGCTCAAACCACCACACCAACGCTCAGGTGTGGACTTCTTAGAAGAGACTTGCACTTAGAGATCTTTGCAATAATCAAGTGCCCACCCTGCAGCTCATAGGCTGCATACACCCCAGGATAGCCATAAACACCACACAATACAAAAGTTGGACACCCCTGAATGACCCTGTAGCTTTCTAAATTGCATTTCTTAAAGGATGCAATTTACAGCAAGATTTATGGATTAAGCAAAACTTTATATTTAAGGAAGGTGTAAAAGTCACGTTAAAAAAATACATGAGCTGGTTTAGTTATTTTTCTTATTGTTGGAAATGAAATTACAGTGTTATTTTGTGAGGTTCACTGTTTAGATTTAGGGACGAGGGAAGAATGCCAATACAGTAAAACTCAAGATTACAAATATTCCAGCCCCGAGTGAGCATGACTTATTTACTGTTTTTAACATCCGAAGCATCTTTTGGCAATGGGAAGGTTGACTCTGCAGGCTATCTGGGCTTTATCAGATGCATTGAAGTTTCCCAGTTCTGTCCGTGGTGGTGTAGGGGACTTCTTTCTCTCTCTCATATTCCCCCAGTGTCTCCTCTCTTTCCATCCTGCGCCAGAACCATGCTGAGTGAGGCCTGCCTGGACAAGCCAGGGGGGTCCTAAGAGGTTATCGAGAATCTGTTACTAAGAGCAGCCAGAAGGCATTGAGAGCAGAATCTGAGTAGTTGCTGTTTCTCTGGGCTTATCCAAGAGTTCTCCTTTCATCTTAATTAGCTCGCTGGTACAAGAAGCACAGCAAGTGTGACTTCCCCTGGGAGCAGCGAAGACCTGGCAGCAGGCACCATTTCCAGAGGCAGGCCACTCCATCTTCCTGCTCAGCCTGGAGAGAGGGGACAGGCCAGCCACTGACCAGACGGGAAGGGAAAGCTCTGGGCTTCTGGAGGCTGGCCCTGACCCAGCACAGCTGCCATCTGCCCCTGTGCTGTTTCTCTGTGAGTACCTGCTCTCCTAGAACCTAGAAAGTAGGTTGATTTAGATTCCAGTTTTTAGAGACTGCACAAGGAAACTGAGGGAGGGGTTGTCTGGGCCACTGGAGTATGCCTATGGACTCCCTGGTTGATGAAAGTCAGTGTGGTCTGGGAGAGGTGTGGGACCTGTATCTTCATATCTGGCCCCTCCCTTCAACACCACCCTTCCTGCTGTGATAGGCTTTCTAAGAGTTAAGTAGGCATCATAAAATCTCTGTCTTAAACATCCTCCCAACCTCTCCAGCAGGGACCCAGGGACCCTAGCCTTCCTTATTCCAGAGTGTAACTTAGAGAAATCACCCACCTGGTGGCAAACAGGAAAGTGTTGTGTGCTGTTGTTTGCAAGAGGAAAATCGGAAGCCCCGCTTAGAGTCACAGTCAGCGGTGTGAGGGTTCTTTTGCTCACACATATCTTTGCAAAGACATTGTGGAAGTGGGGACCACAGATGACACCAGTGTGGGCTATGTGTGAGGAAAATCCTTTGTATGACAGCGAGTGTCAGTGAAGCCTTACATCATACCCTAGGGGCAAGGCTATCACAAGGCCCTATTTCTTAAAGAGAAAAGAAAGCTCAAAGCTCCCTCCCTGCCTTGACCAAAGGCACAACTGGTAACTACTTGAAAAACTAATTCACATCTCCTCTATATCACACCTACTCTCTTTGAGGCTTGGGGACATTGCTAAAGAAGAGATGGGATGATTGTAAGAGGCAAAGGTTTGGGACAGAGCAATGGAACAGCATCTTCTAGACATGACTTGGCTGTTGTACTCATGAACTCATAGCAGCTGCGATGGCCTGCATAGGACCATATAACATAGGACAAAATCTAACCAGCCAACATTCCAGCACAGATAGGGGAGGGGTCCATGAGGATCCACCCCACCCCACCCAGCTAAGGAGCTGTTTTGTAGCTGATGGCTTTTGGAAGAAGGAGTCATTTCTCTTCCATTACGGCCCATGGTAAGTTTCCTATGCCCAATGGATGGTCCCACTCCTGTGTGCATTTGGGCAGCTCTGATTAGACTAGGTGTGTAAGAGAGAGGGGGAGGGAGGGACAGCAAGAGAGAGAGGAGGAAAGGAGGGAGGGAGGAAGGAAGGAAAGGAGGGAGGGAGAGAGGGAGGGATGTTCAGTTCCCAGTGTCAGAGGGCTCACAACTCTCTGTAACTCCAGCTCCAGGGTATCTGCTGCCTGTGACCTTTGTAAGCAATTGCTCTCATATGTGCCTATGTTCTGGCCACACACACACCTATGCATGATAAAAAAATAATAAAAATCTTGTTTTAAAAGAGGAGAACATGAAGTTGGGGGGGGCATCCCAGAGAGGATTTGGAGGGCCAAGTGAGGTCAAGAACATGTTAAACTACTTAAAACACACAGATTTGGTTGAAGAAAGCCACCACATTGCTGCCCTGCCTCATTGTGTGGAGGTGTCTGGCTGTCCTCAGTAGTGACAATGGGAGTGCACTATCTGTGTGGCACCCATCATGCTCTTCTCCATCCTCACAGAAACTGGAGATGTAGGCTAGTGTGTGTGTGTGGGGGGGGGGGTCTTCAGCAAACTGTTTTCTGAACCTTTTTTGGCAACAAATATGGATTAGTTTTATAATCAGGACAAAACAATTAAGCTATTTTTAAAGCTGGCAATTGACACATCGTTGAAGGGGAGGCTGAAGACAGCTGCTGTGGCTGAATCATCTAGAACACTAAATTTAGTGGCATGGTACTAAGGGATCAGAATGACAGGAAGGGCCAGAGACTTACCTGACCTGGACCCACCAACTACCTTCTGTCTAAACAGGCATGCAGGGAAGGGACTTAGAGAAGGGGCCCGGGATGGAGACAGGGAAGGAGGGACACTGTTCCACCCCCAACAGCTTTGTGTTATCATACCGGGCATCCATGGCTTTCCATGGGTGCTCTCTGCCAACACAGAAAAAGCAGCAGCCCCCACCTAACACATGCACACGTGCAACACCGCCACCAGGCAGTGAGGTGGGGTAGAATGGGTGGAGAGATAATTAAGCCTTTGTCCCACTTTGAAAAAACAGTATGTGTGATCTCAGGCCATGTAAAGGGAAATGTCTGCCCAGATGAGTACAAAGGCAGTTCCTGTGCTCTCAAGAAGCTGTGCCCCCCACACACACACACACATAACACAATGGGAGGGTCTGTTTGGGCCAGGCACACTGCTCTGCTGTGGCCAGGTAAGGGCTAAGCTTAGTTGCCTCCAACAACCTGCAGATGAACCCCTGAGCTTCCAAGTTGCATGAGCCAACCTGGATGGATGCTGGGGTTGAATAATCTTTCCTCCCTGTGTAGCTGCATCCTCATCTTTACAACCAAGAAGGGCATCTATCTCCCCCTTTTAGTTCAGTGCAAGGACTCCACCAGCAATGAAATTAAAAGTGCCCCTGGCCTCACGTGTACTTGATGGATGGACAGAGCACAGAAAATGACGGCCACAGAGTGGCAGGTGGTCTTGGGAAATTAAACAGCTCTCCCCAGCCATCCATCATCAGAGCTTCATTCCTTCCCCCTCAGCCTGGGGTCAGCAGGGCACTCTCAGAGCAATCCATCAACAGCTGGGTCAGAACACCACAGGCTTTCGTCTCTCCAAGAAGCCACCATTAACCAGACATCCTGAGCCCAGTGCCCACTCACCCACTTAAAAACACTTCTAAACACCAACCTAAATGGGGATTTAATTGAAGAGCAATAAGCCTTCCAGGCCTTGCTGGCAGGGCAAAGCCCACCTAGAATCAACCTTCATTTAAATGATGACTTTGGGGCTGGAGAAAAGGCTCCACAGTTAAGAGCACTGGCTGCGTTTGCAGAAGATCCAGGTTGGTTCAGTTCCCAGCACACACATGGCAGCTCACAATTGTCTGGAACTCCAGTTCCAGGGGATCTCCTAACATCTCCTGGATTTTGCAGACACTGTACACATGTGAGGCACAAGCATAGATGCTGGCAAAAAAAAGCCTTATATACATAAAATATAAGTAAATAAGTGGCAGGGGGTACACCTTTAATACCAGTACTCAGGAGGCTGAGTCAGGCATAAAGTTAAATAATGCATTTGTTTCTCTACCACTGTTCACCCACCCCCAGAGATGGAGGAAAAGACTCTCCTTAACCTGTTCCTTAGTTCTGCTAAGTGGGTCCTGAAGGCTCACACAGTTCATTCTTGTGATGGGAAAAAGGGACAAATGGTCATGTGACTAGTTCTGGCCTATGAGACGCAGGAAGTCCTTACCGGTGGAGGTGTGATAGGTGTGACAACATCTCTCTTCCCTGCTCTCTCTGGTGGAACAAGAGGCTCCTGCCGGGTGGCAGAACTGGATACCTGGCAAGTGTGGCCACCCTTGAGAGGAGCCTGGTTCCACAAGAGTGTGTATATGTGAAACGGCATTCACACAGACCCTGCCCAGGGACCTTTCTGCATGCCTGGCTGGGGCATGGGACAAATGGGATGAATATGGGGTTTGCTATAACAGCCATCAGTCTGGAGAGAGATGAGGATCAGATTCTAAGCAAGGAAGACCCTCCCCAGCCTAAAGTCCAGCCTTGAACCTGCTTGGCCTTAGAGTCAGACTTCTAATGCCGTAAAAGCTCATGCTCTTCAGGACCGACTGTAATAACACTTGGTCCATCCAGCGACCAACACAACAAGAGGCTTATCTGGACCCCTTCCTGCCCTGGCCAACCCATTTGGCCATTTTCTCATGCCTACCTACTCCCGAACATAGAATTGAGCAAGCCCCAGGGTCTCGCTGTCACCTGGCCAATCATTTGGAGTTGGTGTCCCAGAAAGGTTGGGGTGAGAAGATCAGAGAGAACCCTTACCAGGGTTTGTAAACTCCAGGAGACTCCCAACAAGCATTGTGAACAGCCTGCTGCCTGCACGGTACAGGCACTCTGCCAGTCCGCAGAAGTCCATAAAAGGCTCTGAAGAGCAGGCTGCACCTGGACACGTGAGCAGGAGCTCTTCTTTCTCAATCCAATTCCACCATCTGCCATCAATTTTCATCCTCTCGGGTCTGAAAAGGTTGGGTCGATGGGAGGGACTTCGGGACACAGGTCTGGGCTGTCCCCTGCTCTCTCATACCAGCCCACCAACCCCTTCTTTCTACTTGTGCCTTGAGGAGCCTGGCCATGGCAGCCCACCTGGAGTGCTCAATGCTGAATTTGACATGAACATCAGTGTCAATATAGTGACATGTTGGTGGGTGACCATGGCTGCATGCATCTCTTTGTCCGCAGGGGAAGCGGCTTCTTGGTTTAGGATGAGGAGCTTATCTATGTCCCAATCAAGGAGACAAGAAAATATTTGTCTCTGTAAATATGCCCTCATGCATCAGCCTCAGAACTAAGGGTGACTCATGGCCTCTAGTCACAGAGAAAAATACTCCCCATCATCCCTCATCCAGAATCCAGCACCCTCTTAGTAGTTCCTCAAATATGAGGGCAGCTCCAGGCAGAGGCACAGGGTGCCCCGATCCTCTCAGAACATCCATGTTATAGAACAGAGTCCTACCCACCTTCCTTGAGCTCCTGGTTGGTTGGGACCACCAAAACCAATCCTTGTGGTTAGCCTCTGAAATGGTTCTCTTTGCTCCACATGAGCTGCCAACCCTGGGGGAGGGGGGTCTCTGCAAACACCAGGGTCAGCAGAGTATGGATCCACATGAGGCAAGAAGGAAATTCAGTTCAACACAACAACTCAGTAGTTGGTGTTAATTCAAACTTCTAGAGTCTGACACCGAGCAGTTTATTTTAGGCATATTTAACCACAGCATAATTTTGGGAAAAAGTTTCCTGATGATATTTAACTCAGTCCCGTGTGTACAACAAAGATTAAGACATGATTCCGTTGAAACTCTTTATGAGGCGTGTATGGCCTCTTTCTTAAAGATGGGTTCTATTGACTGAGAAACAGTGTTCAAAGGTCTAGAAAGAGTGAGTGAGATAAACATAAATTTCTGGTGTGGCTTGAACTCTCCCAGAGTGGACCTACAGATAGCACAGAGGTCGCCTAGGCTCGGCTCCACTTGTAAAGTACTTTTGATGTCACCCATAAGGATGAGTTCTATTGGCTGAGAAGCAATGATCCAGTCAAAGGTTTAGGGAGGTCTGTGGGGACAGGGTGTGGCCTGGCCCTATAGACAGCACAGGTCACTGAGTATTAACTAGTGGCTCACCCATTCCCAGACTTCTGGGTGGAAAACAGGTTGTGAATCTCTGCCTTTGAAGAGACAAGCCCGAAGTTTACCATTCCTGGTTTCCCTAGCTCATTTGAGCACAAAGACCTCGTGCCCTCTACACAGCCCCAGACTTCTGGGGTGCTTAAGAGCTTCAGCGCCTCCTCAGATACAACATCTTTTACTTCTCAGTGTGAAGAATGAAGGATTAGAGAGGTGTTGTCAAGCTGGTTAAAAATAGCCCCATCTATTAAAAGGTGAAAACTTGGTGAGAACTGCAGAGGGGGCAGGGTACACAGATGGGCCCCTTGCCTCTGGCCTTTCCCTCTCTGGAAAAGCCAGCCTTAGCGTTTCTGGTGGCTCTGTCACATCCTGATGCATCTGTGGGTACAGTGCGCTGCCCTCAGACTTCTGCTTCAAGCCAGCCGGGCACCAGTAGGCATCTCCATAGTATTATCTTGACACATTTAGATATTAGAGCAGGGATGGGGCTTCCCAGAGGAGCAGGCTTCATCAGCTGCCAGCTAGCACTGTGAAGGGAGGCACGTGACTTCCACAGTACGGGCCCCATGCTTGGACTCCTCATCAGCACATCTACAGTCAGCCTTCTTCACAGAGAACTGACCGTCTCTGACACCAATATCCCCAGCACCCCAAGGGTGAGGACTGGACCACAGAAGCATTGATGGGCAGAGATCAAACAGCCCTGAGAACTGCCATGGGAAGGCAAGGGTCAACAAGACCAGTTGTTCACCATCTGCATGCCACTCCCCACTTCTACCCAGTGACTTCTCCCCTCCTGCTGAACCCGCTGCCGGTTGTTCTCCCAGGCCTCTGTTCCCTCCTGCAACACCCCCAACACCTTTCCACACCACACCACCCCGACTTGTCCTCAAAGACCATCCGCAGTTCCCTCCCTCTCTGGAATCTATGTGACCCCCGGGCTGAATTCCCCTGAGCTCCCTGTAATCCTTCCCACCCAGCACTGGGCACAGTGACTTCCCATCCTAGAATTTGTTCCTTTGGCCATGCCCCTTCAAACAACAGCTCCTAAAGGCACTGGGGAGGGTGGTCAGTGTTTGCCAACTAACCAGAGGTTCAAGCTGTTTTTTATCTCCCAACGTTAAGCTCCGAAATTCTTATCCTTTCTCAGGGTCTTGGGCTTTAGAGGTAGGAGTGCAGGGACCACCATCCACACCAGGCCCATAGAGCTCCAAATCAAAGTTCTCTCAGAGAGAAGAGCAGGGACTGTCTCTGCAAACCTTTCGTGCCATGGCCAACTTCACTTCCTGCCAGGCCCTGCCAAGCTCTGCCATGCCACACCCCTGCCTCAGTCTCACAGTCTGCCAATGCCTCAACATTCCCCGCTACATCAGGCTCCACCACACCCCCAGCTAGCCCTGCACATCTTTTAGTCCACCCTTATCTCCTCCCCTCTTCATGCTTCCCTCCATGGTCTATCCTCACCTCTCTAGGGGGGGCTCGGACACCTCTCACAGGCCTGGGGCTCACAGTGCTCATCTTCCGGATGTTCCTCCTGTGCTAAACAACTGTTCAAAAGCCAGCCCTGGGACCCTGGTTCCATCCCGCCATCTTTTGTTTCCACGCCACAGACTCCCTCCACCCACTCATCCACAATGCCAGTCTCACCCTGTAAATTAGGGTAATCCCAAGGGTTGGGCCATTGAGAATAATGACTAGGAATATTTCTTGAGCCCTGAGCCATAAGCCAGTGAGGTTGAGAGGCGGGGCCTGCCCTGGGGTGGGAACCAGAGTATGTTCAATGACTGGTAGAAGGCTGCACTCAGGAGCTAGGCCCAGTCAGGAGTCGGGAGCCGAGGGAAGTCACAAAGCCTTGGAAATAGAAGTGTGTGCACCTGGTCACAGATGTCTGCACATGCAGCCTTGTTCTCAGGTCGCCATCACACCCTTCAGGATGCCCTCAGTGTCTCATATTCACTATGGGCTCTGCTCAGCTCCCTCTGGGGCCACAGCTCTCCTCCACAGATGGGAGGGGAAGCCTGAAAGGGTTATGACAGGCGGTCAGGGCCTGGAATGTACTCTTGAGTTCCACTTAGCTGCCAGCTGCTTATAAATAGAAGGATGAGATTAAAAAGGAGCGAGCAAAATGGCTCTGAGGAAAGCCATCAGCAGCCCAAATGTGCAGACTAATTCAATTTCCACATCTTCCCCACTCTGAAGTGTGCCGGCTCGAGAGCCCTGGGGCCTCCGTCAAAGCGGGAGAGATGAAAGCTACTCGCAGCTGCCTGCCTGGCCCAGTGGCCGCTTGTAAATTCCTTAACTCTATTGAACACCAGCGTCCAGGTTATAGCTGCCTGTAAAACCCTAGGCCTGCTCTCATGTGCAGTCAGATTTCCAAATGCCACTGTGGAGGAGACAGGCGAAATGGAGCAAGAACATTTCCAGGGCTCCAGTGAATGGTCCTCAGCAGTCTCAGGATCCTGCTGCACTGTGGCTGTGTCAGCATGCCACGCCCAGAGAGCCTCGTGGAGACACTGTGCAAGGCCGTCCTGCCACCAAGCACACTTTTGACCATGGATGTAATGTGACCAGATGCTTCGATGCTGACATGACTTCTCTGCCATGATGGACTGTACCCACAAACCTGAGCCAGAAGAACGCTTCTCCTTGAAGGTATTTTTGTCAGTGTGTTTTATCCGTGGCAGGAAAAGTAACTAAGACACAGGCATCCAAGATGGAAACCATAAAGCCTTACACGAATCCAACCTCAACAGTGATATTCCCAATTCGAAGTCAGCTCAGGGGACCTGGAGAAGGTAAGTTACTGGGAGCAAATGGGTATGCCATCTTCCACATGAGGTGATGGCAGAGCAGAGCTGGAATGAGCCCCATCCTCCTGGGTCACTCATGGGTGTTCTAGTCCTGTGATAGCATCTCACTGGTGACCTGTGATCTTGAGTCACCTAATAACCTAGGCATCAGTTCTCCATCTCTTCAAAAGGAACAGTCATTTTTACCTTAGGAAAACAGCTAAGGAGGCCCGGGTCAGGGGACCCTGGAATCCAGCAACTTAGTGTAGCTGTTCCCTTGAAAACTTGGGCCTCCAGCAGGGAAACTGAGACTCAGAGTTGTTTCTCACCCAGGGAAAGCCCACAGGAAGGGTGGGGCTAAGACCAACTGCAGAGACACCAGGTCTTCTCCAAAGGAAATGACCTGTGACTTTAAGAACTGCAGAGTGGGTCAGGGAGATGGTGGTTAAAGGGCTTGCTCAGCAGTCAAGAAGACCTCAGTGTTCAATCCTCAGAACCCACAAAATGCCAGGTTGGTATGGCAGCCCGCCTGTAATATCAGCCTTGAAGGAGATCCCCAGAGCAAGCTGCCTAATGAAACCAGCCCTATCAGTACACTCTGAATTTAATTAGAAGACCCTACTTCAAAGGGAGAAGGGAGAGCAAGAAAGATTCCTAATATCCATATATATGTACCCACACACATACACACACCACACACACATACACACTACACACATACACATGCCACACATATATACTGCACACATACACACTGCACACATACACACTGCACACATACATACTACACACATACACACTACACACATACACATACCATACATACACACTGCACACATACACACTACACACATACACATACCATACATACACACTGTACACATACACACTACACACATACACACACCACATATACACACACCACCCATGTACGCATATACACACCACACATACACACAACACACATACACACACAACACACATGCACACATCACACATACACACATAATACATACACACAACACATACACAGTGCATACATACACATACCCCACATACACACTGCACACACATACACACGCACACCACATATACACATACATACACCACACATACACACACATGAGAAGAAGGAAAAGAGAACAGAAGACCAGGCCTGGATTCATCCACTGGACCCCCAACCGGGCCCTCCTATGCAAGAGGAGCCAAAGGCACGTCATCAAAATGAGAGGAAGTACAAAAGACAATATGGGTCCTTCTGCAACCCTTCTCCCAGCTGCTGTGCTACTGCCTCTCCCTGGGTGGATTGGCAGACAACTTCCCACTTCTGTCCCTCTGTCTTCCACGGCATGTGTATCAGCCAGCTCAACCACTGCTCGGAGAAACATCCCCAAGTCTCCATGACCCAGAACCAAGTTCATCCTCACTTATATAGCACTCAGCCGTCTTGCTTTGGTCCTAGAGGTCTGGTCCCAGCCATGCAGGACAAGGGTGCAGTAAATGTACACACAGCCCCTCCTGAAGGAAAGGAAGCTGGGAATGTCTGTGGCATGTGCCCAGGAAGGAAAGGAACCAGGAGCAGAGGCTGAGGCGATGGGTCAGTGAGTGGGTAAAGCCCTTATGCAAGCATGAGCAACAGATCCCCAGAAACAACAACAACTTGGTACAGCATGCCTCTATAATGCCTGCATACCTATGGCAAGATGGGATTCCAAGACAGGAGAATCACTAGAGGCTCACCAGCCAGCTAGCCAGAAACACACAGCAGTAAGCAAAGACCCTGTCTCAAGGGAGAAGGCGAGGACTGACACCCACAGTTTTCCTCCTTTAGCATGCATGCGTCATCCCATATATATATATATATATATATATATATATATATATATATATATATATAATTTTTTTAAAGGATCAGGAAAGTGCGGACTAGAGCATACCTGAGGGTGACTAGAGTCCTTACTGCTTCCACTTAGCTACAATTCTTTCTAGAACATCAGTGATAGCAGCACCATGCTGAGCCTGACCTCGGACTGTGAGGTCTCAGGAGCTCCTGCCCCAATGTGGCACGGCTTTCAGGAGTCTGAGAAATCATGTTGGGGTTGAATTTCTCCATGTGACAAGACCCTGGTCCCTGTACTCAACAGATGCCTTGCTGGGGAAGTTTTGGCAGCTGAAACCACCGAGTCCACTTTGAGCTCTTCTCACTGGGAGCTCAATTCACACATGGCAATGTTTCCCCTCACAAAAGAGGAAGCAGAGAGGGGATTCCAGGGCTACAGAATGGTCCATGAACACCACAATCTACCACCTTCCACATGGCAGGCCCTTCCTTCCTCCACTGTGTTTCAGGGTGTTCCTAAAAAGAAACATTAGGGAAACTTGGGGCCCCTAGACAGATCACCTCACAACTGAACTAGGAACCCACCCACAGCCCCAACACAGCCTAGGCAAAGTTCCAGCCTTCAAGGCCCCCTGGATTCCTTGCTCACTTTATCTGTGTCCCCCAGCCTCTACCCTCTGGATTTCCTGGCCTTATTTGCTGCTCTAGACATACCAGGCTCACTTCTGCTTTGAAATCTTTGCTGCGTGCTGCATCAGGTATCTGCAGGACCCCTCCCCACATTCCTTCTGGGGGCCTGCCCCTGCCTCCCATAGTCACTCCTCTGCACCTGTGCACAATGCAGCTGAGTACCTACACCACTGTTTATCATCATCATCATCATCATCATCATCACCATTATCACCATCATCATCATCACCATCATCATCATCACCATCATCACCATCACCATCACCATCATCATCATCACCATCATCATCATCACCATCATCATCATCATCATCAATATCCCATTTGGACAGGATGTCAGCAGCCCTGGTGATCAGCTTGTCCCCAGCCCTGGTACAGCGAGTGAACTACTAACTGGCTATTGAAGAAAATGCAGAGCATCCTTCATGTTCACCAGTTCTGAGATCCCAGCTGGACTGCAGGCAGGAGACAGCCAATGTCTCCACAGTGAGAAGCTACACTGCCCAGCAGAGGCTGAGCTGCACTCTGGGCTTTGTCAATGTTTGAGATAGGCATGGGCACACACTGCCCTGAGCCCTAGGCTTCTGCCCTGCTGTCCAGTCCTTCCTTAAAGGCTCTGAGTCTTGACAGCCTTTCCCAAAGCAAGTGGCAGGTGGCCTCACCTCTGAGACCTTGCTTCAGCATCTTGTGGCCAAGCTCTCATGGCTGAGCATGGCAGCCACTACAGTGATACTATCCTCTCTGTGGAGGGCACAGGTAGGGATTGGTAGATCCTGGGCTAGGGACTTCAACCCTGGAAATTTCTGGCCTTTGCTTCCCATCTTAGGACAGATGTGAAGGCTCACTTGATGACTGGGTCAGGATAACCCAGAGGCACCTCCACATCTACAGAAGCTAAGCCTGGACTGCCAGAAACACAGATGTAGTCCTCCACTGCCCAACTCAGCCAGTCTTTTATGTCACTGCAAAGGTGACAAATGGTGCTGCCCTCACTATAGAGTCACTGTGATGGTTCTGGCTCCCGTCTCACCCATAGATGGCTTGTGTTCCCCTAGTCTTTTCTCCCTGGCACCTGACCCCAAGGTCAGTTTGACCCCTCCTCTCATTTCTAGAAGCGTCTGTGAGTACTGGCAGTGGGACATGGAGATGGCCGAGATGTCAGCTGTCTATCTGTCTCATCTCAGCCAGAGTGAGGCTGCCCCTTGGCCTGAACCACAGAGTCACTCGGAGGGAGGTGGGGAAGATGACAGTCCACCAAGGAATGTTGAAGCCTGAGTCTGGAAACCAAGAAGAAAGCCAGTGCTTCCAGGAATCCCAGTGCCAGCACACTCCACTGCTGTTTTTCCCTTTCTCAGCATCATGGCCTCCTCCCTCTCTTCACCCTGGGTCCTATGTTTATCCACATGGGGAAGATGCTGCCCCAGCCAACTGTGACATTTGAGATACTGAGTCACTGTTTTAGTTCATCCTGATGTCACATAAAAGATGTAAAACACCAAAAAATATTGTGGATGCTGAGTCTTGCTTATATGCTCCCTAGAAACAATTTTTGAATTAATGAATAACATGAAATAAAAACAAACAGAGCCCAAGGTGTCCTCTGCCTCAGAGGGAGCAGGGTGAATGGCTGCACTGTGTGGGGAGTCAGAGTGGAGTCCAGAAGGGAGACAGCTGAGCTGAAGTCCCTGGGACAGGGGTCTCTGCCTGTCTGACCGTTGACAATGCACACACCAGTGGTCACTGCAATGCCAGATGTTCTCCTCTTCATAGGGTCCAGTAGAGGGGTTTGCACCCTTTCCTCTCTCTGTCTAATGTGTTCTACAACTCCTCAGGCCTGGTTTCCTTATTATTTCAGTGTATACACATGCTCATATGGTTCCAGATGACTTTGATAAGTTATAGGATGGCACCCTGCCCACTTTTAGGGATAAGTTATTTATCAGGCCATGCCTGGTGGGAGGTGTGGAACAGATGGTGCTGTCTATGCTTTCTCTGAGGAGAAGCATCAGCCTGCTTCTGCATTTGTGCTCCAAATGGAGTCAATGCTCCTTGTAAAGTAGTCTTTGGAGCAAGGTACAGCCTAGGCTCAACAGGCTTTCCCTCCATTCCTCTCCCAGGTCCCAATTCACCCTCATAGCATCACTACAGCGTCTCCCTCAACCTATGGCCTTCTCGTTATCAATATCTCAGTGCCCACAGGAAACAGTGCTGTATCCTACCAGCTGGCATACACACACACAAACACCACACACACACACACACACACACACACACACACACACACACACACCAACTCCAAACAATCCCCAGCCATTCTTACCTAGCTTTTGAAGCCTGGGTCTGTACCTCTTCCTTCTACCCACCACAACGAAATGGTCCTAGTTGAGAGCAAACAAATTTGCAGGATTTGGGGCTGGGTTGGATGGCACCCAGGCATCCTCAGATTCCAGTTTATTAGGCAGCCTCCAAGGTTTGCAAAATGTGTGTGTGTTTACAGCTCGATCCCAGAGGCTCAAAGGACTCCTTGTTAGATTAGAATTATGGCTGCCGCTGACAGAAGGGAGCTGCCTGCAAGAAGGGCATTGCATGGCCTGGCTCTCTTAGAAGTCTGGCAATGGTGAGTGTCTACAGGCCTGCAAAGGTCAGTGAACAACGCTGGGAGAAACTGCCAGTTTGACTCAAATCAAAGGTCAAGGTCAGCCGGTGGGCTTGCTTGTTGATCAAAGGCCAACCTATGCCTTGGGTAAGCCTGTATAGTCTGGTCCAAAAGTCAAAGCCAATGGTGAGCTTATGTAATTCAGTGGTTCAGATCATCCTGAATCAGGGCAGGCCTGTACAATTCAAAGGCCCACTGGGGACAAGCTTGGAGCCACCCCTCTCAATTTTAAGTGCCCTACCCTTGATGCTTCTTCCTGACTTCCTTCCTTGAACCTTAGAGTATCAACCCAGGCTCTGGATAGTTCCAAGCACTTTCCTAATGGGTGACGTGGTGTCATAAAGACTGTCCCCTTCTGAATAGAAAAACAGGTGGCCCCATGATGGGAGCCTTGCCAAGGGCCTGTACTGTAGCCTGGGACTTGAAGACCAGGGTCTATGACTCTTGTGTTTTATTCCACAAAGAGGTCATCCCCTGGTGATAGAAGAAATCTGGGGCTGACTCCACCCATGGGAGTAGGGGAGGCTGGAGGCACTGCAGTCCATAATTCACAGGCCACTAAATTAATGACCATGGCAGAGCAGCGAGAGTGCAGCTGGCTTGCAGAAGCCGCCACCAGTTTGGACAGCACTTGGATTTGTTAAAATATTGAAGCTGTTAGGAAGAAAATGGAAAAAGCCAGGCAAGAGGCTCTTCAGCCCAGCCGCAGGGCACATCAGGGGAGAGTAGAGGGGATCTGCCAGCCTTCCTCACCCAAGATTAATGGCACAGGGTGGGGGTGTTGCAGCAGCCCTTACATTGCCAATGAAATATGAGGTTCTGTAGTCTGTAATATTGTGTAAATCCATGCCCTGAAAGGCCTCACATGTGACTTGGCTTCTACATGTGGCCAGAGGCAGCACCAGACAGAAACTCATCAGTCATCCCCAGGGATGGGCTGGCTGCTGCTGGGAGTGGCCATTCCACACTCCGCCAAGGCAGATATGGGCTGAGCTGCAGGCTGGAGAATAGGTGGTACCTGGGCTCCAGCTATGGGCTCAGAGAAGCATGTGAGTAGCTCCCTGAGGGTGTAAGACTCCTAGAAAAGCATGGCAGGGTTGGGAGTGAGCAGAGGTAGGAGTGAGCAGGGCTGGGAAACTGTCTTATTCTACTGGCAGGAACAAGAAGGCTGAAACTGAAGAGTTTTCTGGTGTGCCCTTGGGTTAGACACCAGTAAGGACTTCCAAGAGGTCTACAAGGAAAGGTTTTGAGACTGGCATCTTTGACCCCAGAACCTGCCTGACTTCCAAGAAAGGCCTCAGTGGTGAAGATGGCTCCCATCATATCAACAAGTGTGCCACCTGGAACAGACATCACTAGTTGATCCCACTCCTTCTTACCCAGGATAGGCAGGACAGCAAAGCCTCCTGCCCACTGTGGGTTGGCAAGTCATGGACACTAGAACTAACCTCCTCAAGCTTCTCAACCTCCATGGCAGATGACTGGGTCATGCTGGCAGGATAGAGGTGGTCACAGTGTCTTCGAAAATGCTAATGAGACACACTTGGAGGACAGGGTTTTGGGGGCAGAAACTTCCAGAAGGAAGAATGTTGACTGGGCATTGGCAGTGGCTCCTTGAAGGTCCTCCTCAAAGCCCATCCTGTTCACAGGTGTGGTGGTGTATCTTGTAGTTTGATAGGAGTTAGAGACAAATCTCAGGTATGTCTGTAAGGGATCGTCTAGAAAAGGCTAACTGAGATGGGAGATCCACTTTACATGTGGGTGTCACCACTCCACAGGATGGAGTCCGGCACCATGTCTCCCCACCATGGTAGACTGTACCCCAAACAGTGAGCTAAAAAACAAAACAAAAACCACTTTCTTCCTAATATTGCTTTCGTCAAGTATTAGGTCACAGCAACACAAGTTACTAGTGGAAAAAAGACATGAGGTTCCCTCCTGACCTGACATCCCCAGGTGATTTGAGGGAGCTCTGGGAGATGAGGAATAAGACAGGAGCATAAATGCTCTGGGCAGAGATGATAGCCAGCAGCTCTCAGGCAGCACCTGCTTCTGGAACTTGCAGGTCAGTGTGGGGCTTCATCCCCTTGGGTGCTTGTCACTGCTTCTCAAAGCTAGAGGATCTTAGAGAGTGGATGGCATTATGTGGCCCTGTGATCTTGCAGTGCCCAGCCTAGTGCCTGTCCTACATTGGTGCTTGTGGCTCATCAACCTTCCTCTTTATAATAAGGTAGCATGCTTTCAGGGAAAAATGCCAATGTCCTCATCACCCAAAGAGAGCCAGAAAGCACAGATCCATCTACAATAACCATGCAAGAACCAAGACCAGAAAGAGCTTCTACAGCCCTGAGCTAAAGCGAACTCTGAGCTCCCTGGCAGCCAAGGCGAAAGGAGAGGAAGAAAAGCAAGGGACTGTGTCTTTTTATGTTTGACAAGACAGAACAAGAAACTTTCCCTGACCCTAAGTCAGGGGTCAACCACATGCCAAATGTCAACTTATCACTCGTTCCAAGTAGTCTCTCCCAACCCCATGTCCTCAATCAAGCTGCTGTGGTCTCCCAGGGTCCACCCAGAATCCTGGCTCTCCATGCTCTGAGCATAGCTCTACCCACACCTTGTTGCTGGCTGTCGAAAGGCAATGATAGGCATTAGATAATGTAGGACATGCAGACAGTATACATTAAAAATTGCACGTGTGCGAAAGCCAACAGAATGGATTCCACTACAGCCTCCACAGCCAGTCTTACTGTGGGCTGTGTCCCTAAACTCCAAGTTCTGAAGCATCAACCTGTTTTGTGGGTGGATGCTGGGCAGATAGTGTTTCTGATCTCAGCTCTAGCCCTGACCTCTTCAGACTTGTTCCCCCAAGGCTCGGCCTTAACACATGTGTGTGCCTGCAGATCAGGGGTTCATTAGAACAGAACTCAGCTATCTTGTGGGACCAGGTAACCCTGATGAATTTTGCCTTAGGACCACAGTAGTCAGAGCTAGAGGGACCCTCTTTCCCAAGTCCTCTTCACCCATATGACTGTCCTCAAGACTCACTGCACAAGCGGGCCCAGCCTGTGAGAAGGGAGAATGGTCTCATATCCCATGTATGCCCCTTGGGGTCCTCACTGCTGAATAGTTATAGACCTGGCAAGAACCTGCATGCCCCTTCCTCCCACTTTCCGGTTCCCATCTCCCTCTCCTGTCCATCTTCCCTGGATACCACACCTCCACCTCTGCAATTAAGTCTCCCAAGATGGATAGGCCTTCATGGGATTCCCAGGCTCAAGCTTTCAGGATGGACAGGGAGGCAGCTCCTCAGATGTTAATTAGGAGGACTCCTGACAAAGACAGTGGTGCCAGCTGAGGAATGTGCTCCTGGTGTCATTTTTATGTGGTGTTACATATGCACCAACTTAATGCCCTAATGTCAGAGCAAATAAATATCCTTGGAGCTGCCCCTCCCCCACCACGCCCCCCAGCGGCTGTTCTCCTGGGCCCTGCATGTCTTTAATCTTACTGATTTATTTTCCTGCCTGCCTTGTGGCATATTAATGTTAGGTCAAAAAGTATTCCATCTGTTATTCTGAAGGTCTTATTTCATTTTTATTCAAGAATGTGTAATCCTGAGAAAAAATAATTACTTATGAGATCAACAGCGCAGCCTTGCCCAGAGTTCTCAGAGTCAGATAACCACAAAGCCAGAAAGTGGGGCTAGATCCATCTATTTTTCTCATGAGTAGGAAACTGAGGCTCGGGCAAGGTACCTCTGTGCCAAAGTCAGCCTGGCACCTGGTTCTCCCTACATCCATCCCATAACCCTCACATCCTGGGGGAGACAGGTCTCACCTCAGGTGCCTCATGAGAGCTGGTTTCCTGGATCTGGAGGTGTCTCAGCCATGTGCTGGTTGTTCTGTCCAACCAATGCCTGACAGAGAGGATTTAAGGGGGCGGGGGGAATATTTATCCTGGCTCACAGTTTTGGAGCTTCCACAAGAGGATGAAGAGGAAAAAGGAGGGGGAGGGGTAGGAAGAGAGGAGGAAGAGGAAAGGGAAGAGGATGGAGAGGAAGAAGTAGGGGGGCAAGATGACAGGAAAGGGAAGAGGTGGGGAGGGGAGGAAGGGAAAGAGGAAGAGGAAAGATGAATTTGCACCACTAGCTGTCCCCTCATCACTAACAGGTAGCCTTCACCTGTGCCTAGAACCACAACTGTCCTCGCCCCTCCCCCAGGCACACTCTGGTTCTCAGCCTGCACTTCCAGGCTCTCTCCCAAGACCCAGGAGGGACCTCAGGCCAGGTAATAGCACTCCATCTCCTGGAGATGAACAACTTAGTTCTCACCGGGTGTTGGGCTCTGGTCCTTGTCCTGGGGTCAGGTAAGCTACACAAAGGGACTGAGTGTAGACCTGAGGTCACGAGGGCAGACCAATCCATCTTCAGCATGATGGAGAGTAAACGGCACTGAGCAACTGAGCAGGTGCTTCACAGGTCATAGGGTCCCGATGCAGCCCCACCCTCTCCCGAAGCTGCCTGCTCTGCTTTGTGTTTCCAGCGTGGGCCTGTGTGCTGTGAGAAATGCTAACAGACAACCAAGCTGTGTACATGGGGTGGCACAGGACACGGTCTGATAGGCAAGAATGTAACATGGTGCTGCAGGTAGCCCACCCACACTGCAGCCGCTGCCCTGAACAGTCTGAGTGAGGAGCAAGGTGGGTGACTCTGCTGTCAGCTTGGACAGGGCCAGGCTTGTGTGTGACTGGCTACTGTGCCAGCTGTGGGCTTGTCGACATGTGTTCCCCAGCTGCCTGTTTTACACTGTGCTGTAGAATGCAGCAAAGAAGACAGCCCTCTCCGGAGCTGCTCTGTTCAAAACAAAATTTAGCCTAAGTCACAGCATGTTGGCTGCCCAGCTTTTATCAACCCTTGGCTGTGACCCACAGGATGCTGTACAGGGTCAAGCTGGGGCTTCCCCAAAGATGGGGTTCACTCTCCATCACTGTGACAGCCCCCTGTGATACCCACCTACTACTGGTAGAAAGAGTTCACTTTAGATCATAGTTTCAAATGACTCAGTCAGCAGTTGGCCAGCTCCATGGCAGAGGGATATGGAAGAACACAGTTGGGACAAGAGAGAGACTGGTGTCCCATTATCCCTTCAAGAGCACCCCTATTGGCACAATGACCTCCTAATAGACCTTGCCTGCTAAGGTTTCCAGAGCCCAGGCTAGAGACCAAGCCTTTGCCAAGGGGCTAGCCTCTGAAGACTGGTGCTACCTAGTATGCACATCTGGGCCTCTGGAATATCCTCATGGGTGCAGTGGTAGGAACTCCCAACCCAGAAGGGGGAGTAGCAGCTTAGGTCCCATCTCTACTCTATGCAGTGGCAATGCCCCACCCTGTGATCCTTAAATAAGATTGTAAGGTCAACTTCATACATCCTGAAACCCTCCTTCCAACCTAGCTCTGGTGCTGGCTGGGGACCCTCTGACCCCTAATGACAAGCCTCAGGTATTCACAGTGAGAAAAGACAGTGGCCTCAAGGAGTAAGAAGGCATACCCCAGAGGCAGGAATTCAGAAGGGGGTAGTCTGTCAGATGGGCCCAGGTATTCAAGGTTTTTTATTAAAGGCTGCTAAAGTGTGCTGAGATGCCTGTGATGTGTTCTTGGTTCCACTGACCTGGCCATGACCCCATGTTCCCCTTCTCAGTCCAAACATCCAGGCCCAAATCATGGCCACCCTAGACCTTAGAGAACAAACTCAGCCACACTTTCTACAGGCTATATGCAGCACTATGGATACAAATAGCTGTTGGGTACCAGGGTGTGGGGAGTGACTCTCAGGGACCAAAGAACAAGGAATGAATGGATGGATGTCTTGTCCAATTGAAGCCATGGCCATCAGAGGGTTTGAGAGCCACTGCAGTGAAAACATAGGCCAGTCAGCCGGGAGTTCTGTAGATCCCATCCATACAGGGGAATACAAGGTCTTCATAGGAGACTGCTCTGCTCTTACATCCATGTCCTTCGACAAAACACCTGCAGATTACACGCCAGTGCTTAGAGATAGTCCCTTAACTTGGAAGAGGAAGCCATCAGCCTATATGTCCATATTGGGCTTTCCTTTCCCAGGCCTGGGTCCTAGGGCTTACAAGCATGGCACAGGCCAGCCATGGAGAAAAACCCAATGCCTGGTCTTGGAGAGTCCTGTTCCCAGGTCTGTAGAGAGCTTTGCTCAGGCTTTGGAGGCAGATAGTAGCTATCACATGATGCCACCAGCTTGTAGGAGAAAGAGAGCCACTGGCCAGTATGGGAAGTGGGGAGGTGTCACAGGGTGACCCACAGGTCCTTCCCATCCTTCCCAAACTCACCCACAGCATGAGTGAACTTTGCCAAAAGCTGTTCCAGCTAAGGCTTGCACTGTGTGTGTCCAAGCACTCAACCCTTCAACATATGGTATGGGAACCTTTGACCTGGTTTTCAAAGCAGGTGGACCTAGAAAGGTGACACCCACAAAGCCAAGCCTCCCATGAAAGAGGAACCGGGTATCCTGCACAAAGATCTACCCTCCCGAAAGGTTTTCATGTTTGTACGATTGGGCCCCAGCCCCAGCCTTGCATACCTGCCCACTGCCACATAAGCCTGTCTCTAAGGCCTCTGAGTTGGGAATGCCAGGCCCCCTCCTCCTACAGCAATGAGCGTATGCACTCTGTTCCCTAGCCCTGGGCTGCCCTCTTCCTAACGGATAGAAGGCATTTTTGTAACAATAAAAATAGATTTAATAACCAGACAGCAAATTGCAATTTTTAAGGAAAAAAAAGCAAGGGTAGTAAATATTCATTGATTTTTTTCCCCTATGAGATCATGAGGTCATGTTTTAGAAATAGATTACAGTGTTGCAGACATGCCGACCTGATGCACAGGCACCCACACACATGTGCCCAAACTCAACTGTGACTCCCACTGGATAACAGCTGTAGGAAGCAGGAAGCCTCTCCCTCCTCCTGGAGCCCAGTGCTGTGACCTCAGGGGCCTCCTGGACACAAACTCCCAGTGACTAAAATCATATTAGAATCTGCTGGCTCTCTCTGGGGGAAAGAGGATATGGTGGTGGAAGGGGACTGGGAGGAGACGGGGAGGGGGAACTGCAGTCAGGATGTAATATCTGAGAGAAAAAAAATGAGATTATTGGATCTAAAAACAGAAAAGAAAAACAAGAATCTCCCATCTGTGTCCTGAAGCAGAGAGGATGGCTAGTGGAAAGCATGGGACCCCCAGGCCATGTCTGCTGTGCGGTCTTTTGTCCAGTTCATCAGTGAAGACAGTGATGGTGGCAGCTGATCCATCCACCTCGATGGCCAGCTTCTCAGAGCCAGGACCCAACTTGAGGCTGCCATCACAGATTCTAGTGCACAAGAAACAAACTGCTCCCTGCCGGCTGAGGCCTCAGTGTTTCCCCTCCAGGGGAGCTTCGTGCCTATGATTCACCTTACAATCCAGTCAGCAAATCTGCTGCGGGCACCCAGCTTCAAGAACACCACAAGGTCCACCCACTGGAGAAACAGCCACCACCACTACCTATTAAAGCCCCACGTCCAGCAGAGGACAAGGCTGCCCAGGCCAGGGTGTGAGGAACCCAGACCCTGCCAGAACTGAGCAGACTAGTGAGGAAGGGATTGCTGAGGGAGACACCTGATGGTGGTCTTGGTGGTGGACCTCTGCCAATCACCCAAAGAAGGGCACCCTGTCAGGAGCAGGTGGGCTGCCACATTAGACTTTACTCTGCAAATGAAGGGGAGCCAAGGAGGGTATATAGAGCAGGGGAGTGCTGATGGGAAGGTTGCTCCTGAGATGCTGTGTCTGTGTGGAGCTACGGGGTAGGGGTGGGGCAGAGAGGGTCCTGTAGGCCTGGAGGGAGCATGAAAAGCCTTTGAGCACTGCCCTTCACTGCCTGGGTAAGATGGGAGCTAGCAGAAGATTCGCCTACATCAGGCTGTGTAGTGGCATCTGGGTGTGGAGGTGGCTGAGTCCCCATGGGGGTGGGTGGGTGGCTGTCCCAAAAGGATCCACACTGGAGAGGGTGGGGCCTGTGCATCCTGAGCCCTGCAGTCTGCCCCAAAACCCACTCTACCTGAGGACTCTTTGCAGATTCCTGGCTTCCCGCCTCCTCAGCCTCCTCATGCCCTCTGTCCACTGACAGCCTCCTCCAGACATCCTGCAGAAACATATTCAGTGGATATCTGTCTAGGTAACACTGCGGGCCCTTTCTGGAGTGGCCTGGAGGTCAAGCCTTGAGGTCTGAATGGCAGAGGCAGCCAGTGAAGCAGTGAGGGGCACAGGGACAGGGGGCCAGCTCTAGCAGAGTCCCTGCCTCTGTGTTGGGTTCAGTTGCCCCGTTGGGGCACCAGCCACAGGGAAGGGACAGGATGGAGCCCTGGGGTTGGCAGACAGAAGAGCCTGTCCTTTACATGACAGCCTCCTTATCACCCCTTCTTTGCTGAAGGGACCCACAGGTAGTCTTAATGAGGTCTGAGATGGGGTACAAGGGAACCTTCAGAACCTTCACACCTCAGAACCTTCACTCCAGAACTAAAGGTTGCATAAAGATGGAGCCCCTATCACCCATCCTGTGTCTTAAATGAGAAGCAGAGACCACTTCAGCTGTGTCCCCAGCTTGACTCCTCAACTCAGCCCACCTCAGCCCATCCTAGGCCCAGGCTACTGAGTTCAGGAGAAGGGTGGCTGCAACCCAGCCTTTGTTGGAAAGCACACCGCATTGGCACGTGGCAATTTTGTTTTAAGGCCAGCCAGCGCTCGCTCCTCTGGAACGCACTGAATAAATTTCCCTTTATTAGACACAGCCTCACATTACAGAGTCTCCCCCTCATTATTCCCGCATAAGCTCGGCATAATGGGCCTCCAGGCTCCTTTGCATTCAGAATCCCCAGCACTTAAGAGCCCAGCCAGGCGTGGGTACAAGCAATTCACAGGAGCAGGCCAGAGGGGGATGATCTGGGGGACATGGGCTGGGTGCTGGGTGAGAGCTGAAATGATACTGGGTGCTTGGTAGGCTCCCATTATGCCAGCCAGGCTTTCCTGTGCTTCTACTATGCCACCAGTGTGGGCTCCCCCAGGCTTCTAATACCCAGACATGCTCTGATGTGGCCATGGTCTGGTGATCAGACTGCTGTAGCAAAATTTGAAGAAAAAAAAAAGGAAGGAAGAAAGGAAGGAAGGAAGGAAGGAAGGAAGGAAGGAAGGAAGGAAGGGAGAGAGAGAGAGAGAAAGAGAGAGAGAGACTGGTGGAGGAGACCAGGGAAGGAGGCATTCCCACCCAAATAAGCCCTTTGTTGGACACACACACACACACACACACACACACACACACACACACACACACACACAGAGAGAGAGAGAGAGAGAGAGAGAGAGAGAGAGAGAGAGAGAGAGAGAGAGAGAGCACACCACACCTTTCCTGGTGCTCTTTTCTATAGCTCCAAAGCTGGACTGAAGGAACAAAGGCTTCAGGCCTTGGGCCCCTGGGAAATGAGAGCCAGCAGAATCTCAGAAGAAGGCAGCTGCTGGGGACACACTGCTTCAGTGGAGCTGTGTAGAGATGGTGTGATGGTTTTCTGGGGCAGCCGAGAAGTAATGGGTCAGTGACTTCCAACCAGGTAACTGGTTCCTCAGAGCATGCAATATCCACCCTCAGAAGCCAAAAGAACTCCATCCAAGTGACAGATAGCAGGAGGCTCTGATTCTCCTCCAGGAAGTACTCACAAGCCCTTGCAGCTCACCTACCATGTGCCAGGCTCTGTGTCATCAGAAGCCCACCAGAGATGACCACTCAGGCACAGTTTAAAGCCAATTGTAAGTCTTTATTCCAGCCGGCTAGAACTATAGTCAGGTATTCGGGTCCTAAGTGTAGCCTCAAGTGTCCAGAGCATGGGGCTTTTGAAGTAAAATACAATATCCTGGCATCTTGCTCAGCAGCTGTAGGGTGGTGTTGTAGAAGAAAGCGGTTCAGCAGAAGTAAGAATAAGTGGTTAGCTCTAAGTTGTTCTGCACAAGCAGGCAATCTAACAGAAGGCTAGATTAGGGCATCTTGACCTTGTGCTTGAGTTGGGTAATTCCCATAGGATTCTTCATCAAGTTGATCAAATTCTACTTAAACCTAAAATGGCCTCATCAAGAATTTAAGATGGAGAAATCTTTGCACTGTCGAAATCCTGCTGAAGACTTGGCAGAAACAGAAATCTCTGTGGGCAGTGAGCTCTCTCTCTAGATATGGAATGAGCTCTGAGAAGGAGAGTTAGCAGGAGAGGAAATGGGGATCAAGAGGTGGAGGCTGTGGGTCAGGTGAGAAGACCTGGGAAGGTGTGTCTGGGAGGCACAGTTAAGCAGAATCCAGAGTGAGAGAGCAAGCCACGAGACATTGGGAAGTCACATACTGGCCCGAATAATAGCTCTCCCAAGGCCACACGTAGGAGTGTGGACCACTTTGTAAGGGAGAAGAGTGATGGGAAGCTGATTGGTGTGGGGTGCAATGGGAGGAGATGGGCAGGTTTGGGAGGCACACACAATGGCCTCTCAGAGGCCTGGGAGACCAGGCCTTTGTAAACTATCTCACCATGGCCAGAAATGAACCAGCCCCACAGAGGCTGAGGTACCAGAGCCTTTACTGTCCCACATGAAGGGTGGCAGGGGGAAACAAAAGCAGATAACATGGCTGGTGTGGAGCAAGGGCAGTGGTCTAGGTGGGTATCGATTCCTTCTTTCCTTGTCCTAGTGTGTGTCACAGTTCTTTGTAGTCACCTTCTGTTGTAGTCACCTGCTGTTGAACGCCACTACCCTTCGAGCCAAGCAGCTGTCATCTCCATGAGTTCAGCTGTGGCTGCTTGCAAAAGATCATCCCAGCTGGCCTTGTTCACTACTGACATTTCCTGAAAGGAGGAGGGTAACAGGACTGTCATTTGAGTGTCCAGCCATTCCTGTCAGTCAGTTATGCTCAGTTCTGCCCCAATTGCATGTGACCTGGGGGAGGGGCTGGAGTACATAGGCTGGTAAGAACGAGGGGAGGGAATTCTATTTTCGTAGCCACGAGAGAAACCCTCCAGGCTTGGTACAGATCTTCCAGTGTGGCTACTTTGGCGTCACCCACACCCCTGTCTGTAACCCTCAGCCACTGCTCTGTAAGTAACCTAACAAAGTCACTGGTTCCCCAGGGTGAACTTTGCTTTATCATTGGGACCTTGGTTGGGGTCGTAGGGGAGCTACTTGGCACCCCCACCCCACCCCAGTAGAAAATCCTTGTGATACCTACCTTCATCCTGGGCCAGAGATTCCAGTCACAAAATGGTGGAGTGGAAAGGGCTGGCAGAGACTAGGATGCAGCAATGCGCAGGCCTATTGCACTCACCCTGTTCCTGTAGTTAGCAACCTGGGCCTGGAAAAGCTGAGGTGGAGCCCCTCAGGGTTGAGTGAGAGGCTGGAGAGGTGGCTGGACAGTCCCCCTGGTCCTCTTTTAAGGGACAGGCAAGGAGGGGCTTCATCTGTGTGCAGTGGTTAGTTCTGTAGTGGGAAACCTGGGATCTGGCTCAGACCCAGCTAAGCCCATTACAGCTGTGGGGCTCCGTCCCTTCAGCGAAGAGGGGGTGATAAGGAGGCTGTCATGTGAAGGACAGGCTCTTCTTTCTGCCAACCCCAGGGCTCCATCCTGTCCCTTCCCTGTGGCTGGTGCCCCAAAGGGGCAGCTGAACCCAACACAGAGGCAGGGACTCTGCTAGAGCTGGCCCCTGTCCCTGTGCCCCTCACTGCTTCACTGGCTGCCTCTGCCATTCAGACCTCAAGGCTTGACCTCCAGGCCACTCCAGAAAGGGCCCGCAGTGTTACCTAGACAGATATCCACTGAATATGTTTCTGCAGGATGTCTGGAGGAGGCTGTCAGTGGACAGAGGGCATGAGGAGGCTGAGGAGGCGGGAAGCCAGGAATCTGCAAAGAGTCCTCAGGTAGAGTGGGTTTTGGGGCAGACTGCAGGGCTCAGGATGCACAGGCCCCACCCTCTCCAGTGTGGATCCTTCCAGGACTGATTGATGGTGCTGTGGTAGGGAGATGTCAGCTCAAGGGTGAGATGGGGTCGTCTGACCCAGCTCTATCTTGGCCAACAATCCTCAATCAATAGGCATCTCTCTTGATCTCCAGCCCATGTTTGGCCTTGTATGCAAGTAGATGTGACCAGGTCTTCATGAGGCAGGCGAGTAGGCTCAGAGACATCACCAGACCTTCCTGTGAAGATGTCATGCTGTGCTGTTTCCAGCCTCCAGCTGTTGTTGCAATGCTGGGCACCTTAGAAATCATAGCCAGGATGTGCTCACAAAGCCCACTGAGTCTTCCTTGGGGATGATCTGTATCTATCCATTCTGCAATACTGGCACCTTCCCAATGTTGTGTCTTCCGATTCATCATTTATTTAGTCTCTTTGGGTGATATTTTAAAAATTGTTTGAGCATATAGGGCCTGGGTATGCTTTGTTGAATTTATTTCCAACGATTTCCTCGAGCTCTTTGAAGTGTTTTCAACATTTTCGATTTCTGGTTGTTTGTGGCTGACTTGTGAAAATGCAATTGGTCTTTGTGTATTGAATGTTACAGAATGAAATGTGTCTGGCAACCCAAAGTTCATACTCAAATGTCATTACCAGGCTATGACCAGGAGCACAAAGGGTAATTAAGTTGAAATGAGGTGCTTAGGGTGGGTCCTCTGCCAGTGTCACTGTGGCCTGCAGAGGGAAGGTCAGAAAAGGACACAGACGATGCTCCCAAGCCGAGGAGAAGGTACCCAGACAAGGGACTGGGCACATGGGAGTCTGAATTTAAGCCATGTGGTACTTCCTTGGGGTAACCATGGCAAGCTTGTTTCCTGGACCCACCTCCTTGTTACAGTGAGAGATTTAAAATATGTGTATGGGGTTTTCCCCTGGTCTTGGGTGGGAACCTAGTGAGCTCGCTAGAGCAAGCTGCCTGTAAAGTCATCTTCAGCGATCTCTCCTGACCCAGAGTGTTGCTGATATTGCCGTAATGAAGCTGCCTCTCTCTCTCTTCCTTCCCTTGTCCCCACCATTCTACACTGGTCACACTTGTTACACAGGAGCTCAGGCACTGTGGAAGGCCAGTACATAGTGTGGACAGCCTGGCTCCTACCCCAGCCTCTCCTGTGTAACGCGTGTGGACAGTTGGGCATTGTGGCCTTTGAGCCACCTTTCCTCAAGCTCCAGGTGCCCCTGCCAATGCAATGTTGGTAAGGTTTTGCTAGATGGATGGATGGATGCAGGGTATCACCAAGAACAAGCTCCGTGGGCCATGCAAGCTGATTCTAAAGTCAAGCAAAGACTGGAGCAGCCAAATGATCTGGGATGGAAGAAAAGAGAGAGGCCGGATGACTTCACTGCAAGACCTATTGCAATACAGAGGTGAGGACAAGGAGCAGTCCAGAAAAGATAGGCCTGTGAGCACAGTATGGTAGCATACACTGAAATCCCAGAACTGGGAAGGCTGAGATGGCTCAGTTTTTAAGAGCACTTGCTCTGTCACGTGGACTGGAATTTGGATCCCAGCACCCACATCGAGCTGCTCACAAACTCCATAACTCCAACTCTAGGGGATCTGATGCCTTCTTCTGGCTTCCTTGAGCACCTACACACAGAGACATACACATGTACACAGACATACAGACCCACAGCATGTAAATAATAAAAACAAAAACAGTGATTAATAAGACAAAATAGAGATTACACACACGTGTGTGTGTGGCCACTGGTTTTAAGAAGAGACATAATAAATTCAATGACAAAAGGATAACCTTCCCAACAAAGGGAATCCAGACATTGGCCCCTTGTATGAAGAATAAAAATCAGAACCCTGCCTTCCATCAGCCCCTACACACATCAGATGATGGGAGGAGCTGAATGTTTTAATGCCTTAGAAGAGTTTTAGACAAAAATAAGGAAGTGAGTTTTTATGCTGTTTAAGAAAAGAAATTCTATGACGTAAAATCCAAAACCCAGAATGTGTAAAGAGAAAAGGCTGACAGCTTTCACCAGAAAGGCCATTTTCTGTCTTCTCTTTGAGCAAGGACTCTATTTGAAAAAGACAAGGAACAGACTGGAAAGAGTATTTTTCAGCCCTTAAAACAAGCAAAGGGTTATTATTTAGACAATACGAAAAGCGTTTCAAGTCAAGAAAGAGAATACAACAAACCCAGAAGCAAAACAAGCTGAGACAAACCCGGGCAGCTTGGAGCGGGAGAGGTGCAATTAGCATAATTCAAAGAGACTCAAATTAAAGTGCTGAGATAATATTTTGTCTCCAGACTGACAAACATTTAAAATAGTGACAATATCTGGCACCAACAGAGAGGTAACTGCAGCCATCACACACATTACAAGTGTGAATTTGTGAGGTCTGTTTATTGGGCAACTTCCTAAGGTCTGCAAACACCTGAAGGAGTATGCCCTCCCACTGCGCAGACTCACTCCTAGAAGCCTGTCCCACTGAGATGAGAATGAGTGTCTCCTTGCTGCTGTGACATGTTTCCACCATCTTCTGGGTGTAAACAAACAAATCCTTCTCTGCAGCAGTGAAGATTGAAGTTAGATGGGCCCACCCCCAAACCCAGAATGATGTCCTACCTCAAGGACTTACCTTCACACCTGCAGAGTATCTGTGGCCATGGTGGGTACCATAGTCAGAAACCTTGGATTAAGATGCAGATGTCTTTTAGAGTGTGCAGAGGGTCATTCTGTCTATAACATTAATTATTCGAGATGTCTGTTCCAGCATTAGTTACAAACATGAAAAATAGGATGACCCCTATATCCTCCAATGAGAAAAAGATTCACACAAAGACAAACACAGCACTCATGCAATGGCCCATGTCTTAGTTTACTTTCCTGTTGTCATGGTAAAACACCCTGACAAAGGCAACTTTCTGGCTCACAATTCAAGAGTGCAGTGGGGTAAGGTGCAGACAGGATCAGCTGGTTGCATCATACCCACCATCAGGAAGCTATCGATGTTTGTGGATACTTGGCTCCCTTTCTCCACTCATACAGCCCAAGATCCCATCCAGGGAATGGTGCCACCCACAGTGGGCAGCTCAGTGGGGATCAAGATGATCCCCAACAGATGTTGCCAGAGACCTGTCATAGAGGTGATTCTAGATTCTGTCAAGTTGACAACACTAACTATCCCGGTGTACTACACTGCCGGTAAGGGAAATTCACCCCATCTATGCTGACTTTCAAAGTCTTCCAAGCTCCATTGTTCAAGCATGCCACCATCGAAGCACAATCCCTCTAACATAGATAAATCTTGATGACATTGAAGACACAGAAAGATGAAGATGATAGAGTTAACAGTGGCGAACACACCTGCAAGCAGTAAAGAAAAGATTGCTGTATGTGAGTACCTGGAAATAGGTCACTGCTGTATTGTAACAACACTGAGGGCTAACAAAGCCTGTTGCTTGCCTTTCAAGGAAGGCTGAAATCCTAGTCTCACCTTCTGTGGTTAGAGAGAGGGGTCTACTGGAGTCTACTGCCCTAGTCTCCACCCACCCTCCACTCTGAGGCCAGACCTCATACTCTGTGGATTCCCTTGCAGGCTGTGGGTCTTCCTAACCTGTAGTACTCAATGCTATCATATGGATCGGCTGAGCACAGAAGGCTGGCTCCTGCCTACTCTGTGTCTTGCCTTGCTGGTTTTCATCTTTAGCTACTGTGGACCCTCTGTGGTGCCAACCCCAACCTACCTTGAGCCATTCCACAAGTCCATCTTACTGCATGGAGACATCACCTCCACTCATCACCTAGTGAACCCCTATCTACCAAAGCCTGAGCTTGAAATGTTCTGCTCTGTCAGCTAAGTCCTGGTGTGTGTGTGTGTGTGTGTGTGTGTGTGTGTGTGTGTGTGTGTACACACAGACAGAGAGATGACCGTCCTTCTCCTCAGCCCCTATCTGGGTGACACTGTTACCACTAATAAAGATACTCAGAGGATTCCTACAGTATCCCTAACATTTACAGAGAGCCTGGCTACCCAATAGTTCTCCAGGAGATACAAGGACCTCTGAAGGCCTTCCTTCACCAGGCCTCAGATCTACCGTGCACCTGCTGGGAGCTGACTCCTATAGCTCCAACACGGGGCAGCTAGCCTGCTTTCTAACTCTGGAATAGAAAGCTGTTCTTATCAGAGACTGCTGTAGAAGGAAGCAGGTGGAGGAGGTATTTTGGGGTTTGGAAGGGGCCCCCCAGAGCCTGTGAAATCACACCAAGTAGGCAGCCACCTACTCTGCCTAAATATAATGCCTGCTGGTCGCAGGCTGCAGATCGAGCTACCTCCCAGCTAGCCGCCTCCCCCCTGGCAGCATGGGGCTCTGCTTGAGCCTGTGTAGGCCTCTCAACTACCCTGTGCCAGTAGCTGCCTGTTGCTGACCCATTGAGGCCAGACTCTTCTGAGGCCTCCAGTGGCAGTGCCTCACTCAAAACAGGCAAGGGTAGAAGAGCCTTGGTGTGTGTCCATGTGCAATGCATGTGAAAGAAGCCACCTTTGGTGGTGCCTTTGATATCCACATCAGAGCTTCTGGGCATCCTTGGCCTGGTCCTCTCTGTCCAGCCTTATGGGATCCTCCTGGTAATCCATGACCTCAAGGATGATGAGGTGGCCTCCTCCTGAATTCTAATAGCAAGTAAAAGGAGTGTGAAGTGGTGAGGCCTGAAAGTCACCAAGGCAGAGCCCCTCTTCCTGGCTGCTCTCTGCTCCTTCTTGCTACTCAGGGGCTGAGGGTGAGGTCCTTCCAAGATTCTGGGTCTAGATTATTTTCTCAGAAAGAGTGAGCTTCATAAAATTCTAGCATGGTGTCCCTTACTCCATCTCATCTCTGGACACAGAAGGATGAATCAGCTTTGGTTCCTGGTCTCAGCGGTGACCCCTGCTGGAGATGTAAAGGTACTCTGACAATTAGAGCCCACCCTGCTCTGGTTTGGGAGAGCTGGAAGGGAAGGCCCTGCCCTGTCCCTGCCCTGCCCCTACTCTAAGACGTAGGAGGGGTCCCTATATGAAGGAAGAAGCAGGTCCATCCAACCAAAGGGGCTCTGTCAGCCTCACCTAGGACAAGTGCCAGCCACCTCCAGTGGCTTCCTTACCCTAAAATCTGAGCCTTCCCAGCCTCTGAGTGAGAACAGACCCAAGGAGCACGTCAATTTCCTCTTTTATCCCCTAGCAAACAGCCAGGCCCTTTGGGGTGGGTCTGGAATCATTGACCCACTACAATTGCCAGAACTCCCTCTGTGATTTTTCCCAGTGTTCAAGACAAACATCTATGATTTTATGAGACAACTATATTCCACAAGCCACACATTAGAGAGATACACCAAGTGGGCTACCAGGGACCTTAAAAGCAGCCATAGACCAAATGGGTACCAAGAAACTAGGTAAGTCAGGGACTTAAAACATGTTCAAAATTTGCAGATGTGATAGTCCAGGAGGGTTCTGGGGAGACAGCTGTCAATAAAGTGCTTGCCATGAGGACCTTGGTTCAGGACCCCAGGATGCATATAAATAGCCAGGCATGGTGACATATTCCTGTAATCTTACTTAGTATTAGGGAGGCAGAGGCAGGAGGATCCCTGGAGCTTGGCCAACAAGTCTAGCCAAGTCAGTGAGCTCTTGTTCAGAGACCCTATCTCAAAATAACAGTAAGGATGTCTGGAAAGGTCATAAGAGATCATACTATTATCTATCTTTAAAGAAGAAAGAAAAAATCTATAATACTTGTAAGTCTGTGAATATATATAACACTGTCACCTGGGACAGGTGCTGGCCACCTCTGATGGCTTCCTTACCCTGAAATCTCAGCCTGCCTGGGCTCTGAGTGAGAACAGACCCAAGACACAAACTTAAATGGAATTGTTTCATCTGGGCTTAATAATAATGATGATGATGATGATGATGATGATGATGATGATGTGGAGAATGGTAGAAGATGTCTCACGTCTACCTCTGGCCTCCACATGAACACATATGCATGCATGCACACACACATACAGACACACACATGCACACACACACATGCACACACACACACACACATGCACACACACACACATACAGACACATACATGCACACACACACACACACACACACACACACACACACACAATTTGCAGGTAGATGTGAGGATATGGGCATGGAGGCCATAACACTTGAAATCCAAAGTCTGTCCCAGTTTCTGGGCCACTCACCCATCTATCTGCTGTGGCTTCCTATTGCCTCACTCCATTCTATCTGTCACCACAACACCTGCTTTTTGGACTCCCCTGACACTTTTGCCACACCTTAGCTTAGAGAAGCGGTTCTCTGCCTTTCTAATGCTGAGCCCTTTAATGCAGTTCCACATGTTATGGTGACCCCAACCATAAAATTATTTTTGTCTAGACTTCATGACTGTAATTTTGATACTGTTATGAATTGTAATATAATATCTGTTTTCCAATGGTCTTAGGAGACCCCGGTGAAAGGGTCATTTGGCCCCCAAAGAGGTTGTGACTCACAGGTTGAGAATCACTGGCTTAGTGGCTCATTCACCAAACCAGCATATAGTTGGTTTCCTCTCATCAGCCTCTGCCTGACTGTCCCTCCAAGGCCATCCTGTCTCCATAAAGATCAGCTGAGCTGGCCCTCCTTACACAGCTGGTGTGACATCCCCCCCAACACACACCTAGACTCCAGTCTCACCTGCTGCTCACAGCTGTCCACAATGCAGTCCTCACCCCTTCCAGAGGGTGTTTCTTGCACCTGTCAATCACCCATCCACTCACCCATCCAGCCTCATTCATCCAGCACCCACTGCCTCAGCTCTCCAGGTGCCCATGAGAGGTCTTGAGGTGCTAGTACATCTCTCTTACCATATGTGTGTATTTGTCCCCACTCCAGGCCCAGATGTAATCCTTTGTCTTGTGTGGTGGGGGTGGTCCTCCTCCACCTTAGATGTCAGAATCCAGTTGGCATGTCACCAACCCTAGTAGGAAACCCAGCATGACCACTTGTTTTCAAAACTCCCCCATGGAGTTTCCGTGTCTTCCTAAGAGATAGAAACACTGAAGCAGCAGAGCCTGGCTGTAGTCAGGTAGATGGCCCTGGATTGATGACCCTGGGTCTCTATGTGGACTCACAGCACATCTAAATCATTGGTCAGCAGGTAAGCCTCAAGCAGGAGGTAGACCAAGTGCCCACTGCAGGCCCCCAGGAGGCTCTTACAAAGGGTGTGGGCCTGGGGGTGTCCAGAGGAAGCCTAGGCTCCCAAGGCAGATACTGGTATCACAATAATCCTGCAGTACCTACCTGGGACATGGGGCATCTCTAAAAGTCATGACATTACCCTGAGGATCCTGTCCTTTGAACCATCTGATAATTCATAATCCACTTGAACCTTCCTCGCAATGGGGCAGTTCAAAGGCAGTCAGTGACCCTTCCAGTTAGCTTACTCTAGCCAGGCTCTTAACTGAACATTATGGCCCAACTTTAACAAGCAAGCCACAGGCTGGCAACCCACAATGCCTTGCCTTATGCCCACAGTCCTTATTTGAGGTCCCCACCGCACTTTCCACCTCCATGGAATCGTTCTGGGAAAACCTGGGAGCCTGAGATCTGTGGCTCCCATCCAAGAGGTCAAGGCCGGGGTCACAGCCTGAGACACCCCATCCACTTCCTTTTGTTCATTCAGACCCAGGATCTCACTTCACTGGTCTTCTAAACTTCTAAACCAAGATCCACCATGTTGTGTGTCTTAGCCCTTGGAGAGGATGTCCTCCTTATGCCTCTATCTAAGTCTGGTTGTGCCCATCCCTGCCTCTTGCCAGGTCATCTAGCCCTCTAGCTATATCTCTAGCTTCCCGCCCAGGGGGTTCTCCAGTCTGACTCCCAACCAGGTATTCACACTGGGACCTGACTTTTGCTACCCTGGGCTACTCTAGTGTGCACTCCAGACTCTGCTTTGGCAGCATCTGGTGTTCAGAGGCTGTCCTGCCCATATAGGTAACCCCCAACTCCTGTTCCAGGAATCGTGATTTACCCCCTACAACAGGCTGTGCATGGCTTCATTTTCTGTTTTTTCCCACTCATTGGTGATCTAGAAGGCTGTTATAACTCGCCACAGTGTCTCAGAATTTCTAGTGGACTGGAGAGGAAGGAAACATGTTATTCTGATTTTAGGAAAAACATTTCAGAAAACATCCCCCAAGATAGAGGCTTTTGACCCCGGCTTTAGTGTGAACCCAGCTTTGCTTGGATCTTTGGGACTCGTTGTAAGCAATGACCATTACACTTCATTGCACTCGGCTCTGTCATCTCCAGGACTGGAGTGGCAGATGACAGAGGGTCTGCCTCTAGCTTTACCCCACCCAGCAGACCAGGTGCCTGCTGCCTGCTATCCCTGCTCACAGCATGCTGTCACTAAGCCTGGGCCTCTGCCGGAGTAGAACAAGCATCTTCTGAACCCTGAGAGTCTGAGGTAGGAGATTTGCTGCCTGGGACCCTTGGGCCAGCACAGCATTCAGGTGACAGCAACACTCTGCCAGGCCTGTGCGTCATGTCAGCTACTTGGTTCATCTGAGCCTCAGTCTCTCGATCCAAGCGACGAAGTAGGCAGAGTCACAGTAGCTGTGAGGACAAAGTATTGGCAATATTAGTGATCACCAAGTGTTTTAGTCACAGTTCTATTGCTGTGAAGAGATCATGACCAAGGCAACACTTACAAAAGAAAACATTTGACTGGGGGCTTGCTTACAGTTTCAGAAGTTTATTTAGTTCATTATCATCATGGCAGGGAGCATGGCAGCATTCAGGCAGGCACTGGAACAGTAGCTGAGAGCTACATCCTGATCTGTAGGCAGATGGGGTGGGGGGATGCTGGGCCTGGTGTGAGCCTTTGGAAACCTCCAAGCCCACCCTCAGTGACACACTTCCTCCAACAAGGCCACACCTTCTGGTCCTTCTAATCCTTCTCAAATGGCACCACTTCCTGGTGACTAAGCATTGAAATATGTGAGCCTATGGAGCCATTCCTATTCAAATCCCCACACTAGTCCACCATACTAACCTTTACTAAGCTAACCTCTGGGATCATACTGATCCTGCCTGAGACAGGGTGGGAGGGGGTTGTCTTGATTTGGCCTGCATACCTTGCAAGATGTAAAGAAACTACCTGCCTTCCTTCTTGGCCTCTGCCTCTTTGTCTGCATGGGTGGAAACAACCGAGACATGAGTCTGCTCAGGGAAGGCCCATATTCATGCCCAGGGCACATGAACTCCGGGGATGCCAGGGATCCGGCCTGAACCTCCGTGCAGTACTGTCTCCTGGGAGCACATCCCCGGCTCTTCAGTGGGCAGTACAGTTCTGCTTCTCAGATGAGGACCTGATGCCCACAGACCAGAAGTCTTATGTTACCCCACAAGTAGGCTTTTAAGAAGCTGGGGGAAGAGGCTGGTGGCCTACGAGAGCCAGTGAGGAGGGTGTTGGCCTACCCTAATGGCACCACAGGCCCTGCTGAGGCAGAAAGTCGAGTAAGAAGTTCCAGGTACACTGATTTCTCCAGAATGGTCTCTGAGGTAAGACTCCAGAACCAGGTGGCAGCATGGAGGCTTCCCATCAGGCCACTGTGTTTGGCTTGCTCCACATAAAGGCGCCTCCTGAAGGCAGTGGTCACCCTGGTACCATGGTGGACCATGGATGATGGCTGACCCAGATGGACAGACCTTGCTGGGCAGGGTGGGCTCCTGGCAGCTAGGCATTCAAGAAATAACCCTGGGGGCCAGCTGGAGAGGGCAGAGGGAGAGAGGACCTCAATGGGAAGAGCGGCTCCCTCCATCTCCCTAAACCCAAGACAGTGGGGCATAAACAGATCAAGTTTTGCTCTTTCCTGCCCCGGAGCTCATGGCTGGCAACTGAATCAAACGAGCCGCTCAGTGTGTTTCTGATCTGGCTGTTTGGGAATTGGGCCTTAGGCCTGGCTGCTCGAATTAGCACTTCAGACATATTAGTGATCCACTTTCTATGCCAGGGTTTGATTTCCCCTGCAAGGCTTCTTTGGGTACAGAGGCCAGCTAATGAGAGTTGTCAAGGACCCAGTCCCAGAGCCATTGTGGGAAGAGCCAAGGAGGCCAAGTGCAGGAGTATGTGTAGGCAGGGTTTACTTCCCCCACCATATGCCCCTCCCTGTCCTGTAAACAGTCAACACTCACTCAGCCCATCACCACCATGGCCCCAGGAAGAGCTGATAGATAGCGTTTCCACTTTGCAAAAAAAGAAACTGAGACACAGAGAATGGCCATCCATTCCAAGACCCAGGCCATGGGCACCTTGTTCAACTGGCAGTTGCCCTCTATTCCATGATGTCCCCCAACAAAGGCTGTTCTTCTTGAGTGTATCAGCATCATGCCCCTGCACCAAGGACACTTTTAATCAGTGTCCTTTTTAATACTGATTAGTGTACACTTACTGCCCTCAGTCTCTCTCAGTGGCCCATCTCAGTATCCCCCTGAGCAAGAGATGCTGGGTGGACTACCCCAGAGACAGGAAGGTTTGGCTTTCAAAAGGAGCAGTGGCTCAGAAGCACAAGAAGACCTAGGACCATTGTCCAGGCCATGGGGATATAAGAGAAGATGGGTACAGCTGCCACCTTCCCTTTCCATCATTACTGCCCCTAGGAAAGCCAGTCCTGGTTTGTCACGAGACCCCATGGTGACCATCTCACATCTCGGCTCTCTCCCTGTAAGCCCAATGACCACCTTGGCAGAACCATGTCAGGGGTGGGCATGAGACTTCAGGGCAGCTCCCAGGCAGGGTCTTCCTACAAGCCTTGAGCTGTAGTAGACGAAGCTCTTGCAACCTGCAGATAGCATTTCACGTGGGGAGTTAAATCAGTGAGGCAAATTCAGTGAGGAGTAATTCAGCAGGGAGAAGACTCAGATGGAACTGGGCTCATTCCCAACACAGGGACCAACCAAGGCAGGCAGGGCCAAGCAGACATGAATCTCCTGGGCCAACAACAGGGCCAGAGAACAGACTTCTTGATGGAGCAATCGAGTAGCCACACACTTAAGGGTGAAGAAACCAGGAACCCCCCTCCATCTTTCAAGTGTGGTTAGACATGCTGGGGTGTAGTGTCATTCCTCACTGCTAAACTGGCAAGTTGTGGTTTGAATAAGAGTGGCCCCCATGGACTCGTATGTTTGAACTCTTTGTCCACAAGGAATGGCACTATTAGGAGGTGTGGCTTTGTTAGAGTAGGCGTGGCTTTGTTGGAGGAAGTGCATCACTAGCGGGTGGGCTTTGAGGTATGAGAAGCTCAAGCTCAGTGGCTCACAGTTACAGGAGTACCTGCTGCCTGCTGGACGTAGATCTCTCAGCTCCTTCTCCTGCACCATGTCTGCCTGCATGTGGCCAAGCTTCCTGTCATGACAATAATGGACTAACCCTCTGAACTGTAAGCCAGCCCCACTGAAATGTTTTCCTTTATAGGAATTGCTGTAGTCATGGTGTCTTTTTCACAGCAACAAACTCTAAGACACAAGTTCTTGATAAAACCAGGCTCCTAAGGACCAGAACCAGAGGCTAGACCTCGTGAAAAACAGTTTCAGAGTCAAAATCAGGAGGCTACCCATCCTGGCACAGGAGTATAGAGTGGACTTTGGTCTCCTGGAATTCACAGAGCCTGGAGCCATCCCCAGGAGACCAGCTAGCCTCAGCTCCAGGCTCTGCAATGAAGAATGGAGAAATCCTGTAGCCAGGAAATGAAGAGGACTGGCATGGGAACTATAGCACTCAGGGGATAGAGGAAGGACACCAACAGAGCAAGGGACTCATCTCACCTGGTAGGGACACAGAGGAAGGGCTCTCAGTTAGCTCCGACGCAGAACTTTGTAAGCTCTCCCTAGAAACACATGCCAATGAGAGACGATTTCTTATACATTACTGATTTCAAACATGCCAATCAAGACCCCTTGCACAGTGATCTGTGGAGGTCCCAGAGAGTGGAGCCCATGTCCACTAGGCAGGGCATCAGCAAGGCCTCCTTGGTCAAGAAGGAGGCAACCTGAGCTATTTTCACTAAGAAAAGGCAATACACTTGGGCTGGACCCATTCTGGCCTTTTACCACTAAAGCAGTGGCCAGAATGGGACTCCTCAGAGAATACCTGCCTCTCAGTGACCTTGGCCTGTCTCTTGGTGACAATAACAATGCAAATCAAAGCTGCCTCCAAGCACTGGGCCCTGCTACAGCCAGTGAAAGGACCTGTCATAGATTGTCTCCATGCCCCCGTCACCAATGCTGGATAGAGACAGCAACGAAGGACTCGGTAGGCATCCCACAGGAAAGAGGGCCACATTGCCCAATCAGATCTCCAAACACGGAGCTAACCATTGGGAAAATAGTGCTGTCCTTCTCAGCACATGTAAAGTTGGCTCTGTACATACACACTTGGTGAGACATCCTTGGCTGTGTCAAAGAGCAGCACAGGAGCCAGGACCAGCTCAAGTGATCAAGTGAGGTCTTTCTACCAACTGTTGAGGCACTTCTACTCACACTGCCCACATTCCTTACCTCAAGCATCTGCACACACACACACACAAACATGCATGTAGATGGCACACTCAAACACAGCCATCACATTCATACATGCATTCAGCACATATACAGCTGACATATACACGCATGAGTTCACGACATACGTGCTCCAGTGCATGAAGTATATTCTTAACACATATACTATACTCCTACATGATGTCTTAGCTTCTCCTGTGGCTGTGCTTAAATCCTTGAATAAAGCAACTTAGGGAAAAAAATGTTTAGCTCGGCTCACAGTTCCAGGGTCCTGTCCATCTAGGCCAGGAAGTCAAGGCAGCAGGAGCTTGAAGCATCTGCTCCCCTCAAATCTACTGAAGCAAAGAATGATGGATACATGCTGCTACTCAGCTCCCTTTCTTCATTTACACAGTCAGAATCCCAGCCAGGGAATGGTGCCACCCATAGTGGGCAGATCTTCCCACCTTAACATAATCAAGATAATCCCCCACAGGCATGCCCAGGGGTCCTTCTCCAAGGTGATTCAAGATTCTGTCAAATTGACAATTAACACTAAGTGTCAGAGGGCTAGAGAGATGGCTCAGCAGTTAAGAGCACTTGCTCTTGCACAGGACCTGGGTTAAGTTCCCAGCAAGATCAGATGGTGATTCAAAACCAACTATAATTCCAGTTCTAGGAGATTCAACACCCTCTTCTGATCTCCACAGAGACAAAACACACATGCACAGACATACATGCAAATAAATATATGTACACATAAAATTAGTGTATCTAAAGAAATTTAAAACTATCACATTTGCAATATCACACACTTGACATGTAATACATTTTCCACATCCTGTGTGCTTGGTATACATGTGCACACACATACACATGTGCTTATGGCTTCCCATACTTGTGTACACACTCATGCATGTGTATGTGTACTATATACATATTTGTATACACACATACACATGTGCTCATGGTCTCCGATGTCTGTTTTCACACTCAGGCACATACATGCACATTTTTACATGGTCTTTGTATTAGTCAGGGTTCTCTAGAGGAACAGAACTGTGTGTGTGTGTGTGTGTGTGTGAGAGAGAGAGAGAGAGAGAGAGAGAGAGAGAGAGAGAGAGAGAGAGAGAGAAATTTATTAGAATGACTTACAGGTTGTGATCCATCTAGCCCAACAATGGCCATCCACCAACAAAAGATCCAAGAATCCAGTAGTTGTTCAGTTCATGAGGCTGAATTTCTCGGCTGATATTAGCATGTGCTAGAATCCTGAAGAAGTAAGGAATGGACTTGCTAGCAAGAGTGAGGTCAAGCAGGCATGGATAGAGCAGGCTTCCTTCATCCGTGTCCTTTATATGACGACCAGCAGAATGTGTGGTCCAGACTAAAGGTGGGTCTTCCCACCACAAAGATCCAGATTTGAAGTGAGTCTTTCCACTTCAAATGACTTCATTAAGAAAAAAAAAATCCCACCCAGGTGTGCCCAGTCATTTGGGTTTTAGTGAACTCCAGATGAAGTCAAGTTGACAACCAAGACCAGCTGTCACAGACTCAGACACCTATGTTCACACTTGTACACATGTACACATGGCACACTCTTCCCTGAAGCCTAAGCCAGAGTGACTAGCTGAGGTCCAGGGGAGGCACAGGCTGCTGTACCCTCAGGGGAGGCCAATGGCAAGCTTCCAAAGATCTGTGCTCCCACAGACCCAGAAATCATTCCCTAGGACCTGCTTTCCTGCTGCTGGGCCACTGTGGAGCAGAGCCTGGCTCTGTTTGATCCAGGAATGACCATCTGGCACTGACCAAAGAACGAGCCATTTGATCAATCTTTGATCAATCCATGTCCAGCAGGCCAGGGAGGTTCTAATGAGGTCTGACCAGGAGAGCCCCAGAGGCCCGGACCCTATGATCAAAGGCAGGCACTTTGCAGGCTGGCAGCCATTCTGCCTGATCTGGCATCCCAGGAGCTCAGCAATAGAACCATAGACAATAAGAAATCCACTCCGTCCTCCTGCCATGCTCACTCACCAACAAGGTTTATAGATGGCTTCCTTCCTAGTTACCCCTCAGGCTATAAGTGTGGTTGGAGGAGCTCAGCTTTGGTGGTAGACAGTAAAAAAGCTCCATCTCCCCTGGACATGGTGCCATCTTACCCAGCAAAGGCTAGGCAATGATGCATTTTTCAGGGACTCTTGTCCTTGTGGGCTCCATGTGCCTTCTAGGACAGAAGCAGAGCCAGTCTGCTGGTGCACTTGAACTGCAAAGGAGTCTGGGAAAGGAATTATGGGGTCCCCCTGGGGAAACAGGCTGCAGGGCAAGAACATCAGCTTATTGGAAGGTGATGGACAACCATGACAGCAGGAGTCTACCTTGGTCTCTTCACAGTCATCTTCTTCACTGGCATCCCCAGGTAGTCATATCAAGACTATTTCCCATCATAGGCATGAAGACCTGGCCCTCTCCAGGGAGCTCTGATGCCAGTCATCACCTGCTCCAAGCCAGCTACAAGGCTATAATCCTGAGTAAGTGTGTTCCACCCTGCATTCCCATGACATGTCTCCATAAACCAGAATGAATGCGGTCTCATCTACAAGCAAGCTGTAACACACAATGCACACACCATGGCCAGCCTCTTTTTACAGGAGGCTCATTTACTGCATCCAATCACTTCTGTGGACCCCAGACCACAGCCTGCTGGACCCATCAGCTGTGGAATTATAGGTTTAGCAACCTAAACCTCAGCCTCAGGCTCAGAGTGTCCCACCCTCTGAATTTTATCCCCAGACGTGTTCTGAGGTTCCCCTGGGTCAGGTTCCCCCCAAAAATGTGTCAGGGACCACAAGACACAGCAACCCACCCTGGTTTGTTTGTTGTTTCCTGGATGACCAAAGCATTCTCCCAGTAGCCCGCACTCTTCACTCCAATATGGCCACTCAGTTTCTGCTTAAGGTACCTCATGTGCCCTAAGGTAGTCTCCCCATGACAGCTAACCCCTGATACAGCAAAACCCAGAGTAAAGCCAGAGCCATCCTGTTCCTCTCCTTAATCCTATGACCTGTGTCTCTGCCCAGACAAAAATAGCCCCAAATACAGAGGCTTAGATCCATTGGCTACCTTCTATGTGTTCATCAGCCAGCTCTCCACCACTGTAACAAAATGCCCAAGAGAATCAACTTCAAAAGATGAAAGGCTTGTTTTGGCTTACATGTTCAGAGGCTTCAGTCCCTGGTCACTTGAAGCACATAGTGCATCATGGGAGCGAACACATAGGAGGGGCAGCTGCTCATTTTGTGTCAGCTAGAAAACAGAAAGGAAAAGGAGAAACTGGGAATGATATCCCTTCAAGGAGACAGTCCCCAATGACCTAACTTCCTCTCAGTGAGCCCTCACTCAAAAAGGCTCTACCATATCCCAGGAGCACTGTGTTGGTGTCAAAATCTTTGTCTCAAGAGTGGTACACTAGACCCACACTACAATACTGTAGGACAGCATCTCACTATTGTGTGGTGTCAGGTCCCACCTGGTACCAGAGTCAGCGCACTTTTCTGTAAGACTTGCTGCTTCCAGGTGACAGGGGTTCCAGTTAGACAGGGCACCCATGGGATCCTCACACATGGGAATCTATGTCCTTGTGTCTGTGTACTGAAACAGGAGTCCCTGAAATTTGGGCAACTTATTGAGATGATGGTGTGATGTGGGAAGCAGCTAGGCAGGTTTTGGAGGGACTCTTTAGGGAGAATAAAGCAAGACTTAGGCTGATGGCGGATGTCCCGTATATTTCTCTTATTGGTTGATGAATAAAGTTGTTTCTGCCAATGGACAAGCAGGATTTAGCCAGGTGGGAAATTGAACATGGATAGAGAAAGATAATAGGTGGAGTCACGGAGATACCATGCAGCTACCGGGAAGGTAAGACACCTGGGCATTCTCTGATAAACCAAGTCCATGTAGACATACATAGATTAATAGAAATGGGTTAATAATTAAGAGAGAGCTAGCCAATAAGAAGCCTTAGCTATCAGCTAAACAATTTATAATTAATAGAAGCCTCTGTGTGTTTATTTGGTACTGAATAGCTGCAGGACTGGGTGGGACAGAAACTTCCATCTACATAAGGCATACCATAGGCACCAGCCACAACTGCAGGCTAGAACAGCTCCTCTATGGTCCTTGCTGGCCTTCTTTGCATGTGCTGTGGGTGTTTTGTTACAATCACTGTAACAAAAGCACCCAGCCATAGAGTAGCATAAAGGAAAAGGAACTGCCTCGTGCCTATGGGCTCCTCATTCCAAAGGAGTGGCTGGGCTCAGGGGTGGCTGCATCACCGTGGCCATTCAGGAGCCTGTGCATGTGGCCATTTGTGTGGTCACAGTGTCACCATCAGAGCCCACAGTGCAGCCTAGACCTGAAGCACCCATCTGAGGACCACCCAGCCATGGTGAAAGGAGCACGCCCTCTAGAGGACAGCCACAGCAACTGGGACTCCAATGACTCCTCTCCAGGTAGCATACAATACCAGACCAAAGAGGGAATTTCAGTTACTTTTCAGTCATTTTGGTCTATGTGGACATGTCTCAGGCCTGTGACAGGGTCTGTGTCCTTTCAGCCTTCACCCCTGCCATATTGGATGACCCATTCACTTTCCCAAAGTGCCCTTCTGGTGTCAATTCCCATGCCACTCAGTATCATGGGTATCTTGGCTTCTTTTCCTGTTGCTGTACTAAAATATTCCGAGAAAAGGCAGTTTAAGGGAGAAAGGACTCATTTTAGTCCCTATTCCCAGGATACAGTCCATCATGGCAGGGCAACCAAGACAGCAGGAGCCTGAAGCAACTGCTCACATCACATCCACAACCAGGAAGCAGAGAGCAATGAATGTGTACTGCTGCTCAACCCCACTTCTCTGCTTACACAGTCCGGGACCCCAGTGAGTAGGTCATCCCATTTCAGTTAACACAAGATAATCCCTCACAGGTATGCCCACGTGCCTGTCGCATGGTGTATCCTGTCAAGTTAAAAATTAACACTAAACCCACACATCTGGCAAGCAGAAATTAATTATCTCAGAGGACACTGGGTAGCAGAAATCGTGCATTGAATGTCAGAAGACCTGGATGGGTATCTGTCTCACAGAAGGGCTGCCCAGCATAACCAGGATACATGATGTCCTGCCACTCTCTGAGCTATGCTCTGCCTGGCTATGTTCTATCAGTCCTCTACCTGTCTAGGAATCGTGGTAGAAGGTCAGAAGCTTATGCCTGCCTGTTGTTTCTCATCCCTCCCTCCTGCATCTGGCACAGATCGAAGATCATATGGATAAGGAGCCAGGCACTAGTAACAGCAAGGAAGTCTTTCTGTTATTATAATTACTATAAGCTCCAGGTGGACCGAAGCAGCTGGGGAGGCTTTTACTGAAGAAGTGGCCATTTAGCTGCATGTCCTGCTGAGTGGTGTCAGTCCCCTGCTGCAGTCAGCTCACAGGGAGCTCACAGCGTGATGGGCACCCAGGCTGTGTTCCCAGCCAAGGCCAGGATCAGGTATGGAATGTCCACACAAGGCTGTCCCTCTAGGTGTCACTGCCCTGAACTTCAACAGCAGAAACAATGCCATCCACTCAGCCAAGGAGGAGTAGCAGAGGGAGACTTGTCTCTCAGACACACACACCCTAACTTGGGCTTTGTTACAGGTCCCTCTATGAGCATGGCCACTGCCTTAACTTCCCAGCTATTGAGACAGGCTTCCATCAAAACAGGCTACTGCCTACAGGCCGGGAATCCTGCTCGACATTCTGCCTGTCAGTTTTCTCACTGGCTGTGGACACAGTCCCCATGACAGGGCCTGGGGAGACCACAGAGAGGACCCAGACATGCCAACGAGGCAGAAACAACCCTCTCCCATGCCAGTCAGAAGGTCCTGAAACACTGACAATCTGTGCAGCCACCAATCTTTCTCGCCATCACCACGACCTCCACAAAAGCCCCACACTCTGACCTGGTGAGGCCTTATGAAGGACATCAAGGGTCAGCACACACCTTTTAGGGATAGCACATGAGGGACAACTGGTCTTTACTGTCTCCACCTTTCTCTTCTCCCTGATTTATTCAGATTGCCTCCTGGGCTCCTCTGTCCTTTTGCAGCCTCAGCCTCAGCCCCTCTAGGAGCTGCAGCCTTGGCAGCCCAGGCTCAGCTCCATGGTCCTCACCTTCCTATCATCCAGGCACTCAAGTTGGCCACATCTTCAGTGACCTCAGAGAGGTCTCCCTGACAGCCACCGAGGCCAAAGTGTCTGTCTCTCTGTCTTTGTCTCTCTCTGCTCTACTCTCCTCCCACTCCCATCTTCCCCCTTGCCTGTCCTCCACCTCCTCCTACAGCTCTTCACCCTCCTAGCCTCCCCTTGCCTCCACACAGAAGCTTCTCTAAGCTTCCATTCCCTGTAGACCCCTCACGCGGCTCCCACAGCTTGTACCCAGCATCCTTCAGAGTCCCTCCACATGCACCTGTGTGACCACACTCCTCTGGGTTTGAGTCTCGGGGACCCCATTGGAGGAGCTGGCTCTCAGAGTCCTCCCCTGGCACCTTGCTGTCACTGGTAGGATGGACCGCCCTGGGGAAGGGGCAGTTACAGAGCCACTGCTACTTGATAAGGCTAGGCTTGGCCTTCCTTAAAAGTGAATCCCGAGCCAAGGACTCAAGAGACCTGGCAATGCACTGGGCAGTATGACTCTGAGAAATATAGGTGGGGGGAAGCAAGGGTGGGAAAGTGTTCTCAAAGGGTAGGGAGAGAAGGCAGTCACGGGCACCAGGGAACTCTAGAGATGCCTGCTGGGTGGAAGAGCAGCCAGGTACCTGTCAGGCAGCTGCCACCTCTCCTTGGTTGAAGGTTTTTCTTCCCAAGCACCCCATCTGTGAGCCAATTCATGTCCCTCTAACAGGGCTGTGGGATGTACTGTCACCCCAGATAGACATTCCAGGCAAAGTGTCTTAGTTAGGGTTTCTATTGCTGTGAGTGTAGGATCCCAGGAAACATTGAAGGAAGACCCCAGTCTCAAATAGTATGTAAGAGCAAAGCACATTTACGAATATTCCAGCGTATGCGAGACCATTCACTTATACAAAACAACAACCACCCCAAGAGGAGTGTGCAGGCTTTTTGCAAGCACAGCTAGGGAAGTTTTAGGGACACTTAGGTCATCTCAGACATAATTGGTTAAGCAAGTAGCATTACATCAATACAATTTTAATTGGCTTAAGTTTTATCCTTGGACATACTTGGGTAAGTTTCAAGAGGTTTTCAGGAACTGCCCTTGAGACGTTGTGGTGCTAACTCAGGCCTTGTTCCTGCTCTCTCCCTGGTCCCTAAATTAATTTGTCGATAAACAGCTCTTTGTTGGGAGAGACACCTGTTTGCCCCTCTCAGAGGACTGAAACCTAAATTCAGTTGTAAAAATGGGAAAGCTTAAAACCTTCATGATAAAACACTATGACCAAGCCAGGAGTGGTAGCCCATGCCATTAATTCCAGCACTCATGAAGCAGAAGCAAGTGGATCTCTGTGAGTTTGAGGTCAGTCTGGTCTACAGCACAAATTCCAGGACAGTCACGGCTGTTACACAGAGAAACACTATCTTGAAAAAAAAAACAAATAAACAAGCAAACAAAATAAAACAACAAAACCACCATGACCAACAGAAAGTTGGAGAGGAACAGGTTTATCTCAGCTTACAACTTTTAGGTCAAATGCATTGCTAAAGGAAGTCATGGCAGGAACTCAAGCAGGATCTCAGAGGCAGAAACTGAAGCAAAAGCCATGGAGAGGCACTGCTTACTGGCTTGTTCCTCATGGCTTACTCAGCCTGGTTTCTTATATATCCAGGATCACTTACCTAGGGAGTGGCACCACCCACAGTGGGCTGGGTCCTCCCCTACCAACCACTAATTAGGAAAATGCATCATGGGGTTGCCCACAGGCCAGTCTTACAGAAGCATTTTCTCAGTTGTAGTTCCCTCTTCTCAGACAACTCTAGCTTGTGTCAAGTTGACCAAACTACCAGGACACAAGACTATTGAGCATCTGGAGACAAATGGCCCTCTTCAGCTGAGCCCTCTTGGAGAAGCCAGGCTCCCAGGGAAGTCAGTGCTCAGTGAGGCCATTAGCAGCCGCTTCTCAGGGCCTGATTTTCCTGAAGAGAACTTGCACCTCCTCCTGGGGTTTGATTTCCTAGGTGCTGCTCACTGGGACCCTCCATGGAAATGAGTCACCCAGTCAGGGATCTATGGCCCGCTCAGTCCTATAGTAGGCCTAGAGGGAGCATGGAGAAGAAGAGACAAAGAGGGGCCCCTAAAGGTCCTGGGGGTCTAGACTGTGAGTGACACCTTTTCAAGTGACACCTTTGTCTCAGCAGTCCCACCTCCTGGGCAGCCAGTCTGCAGAGGGTGCCCTGCGAGTTTAGCATAAGCTGCCACCTACAACAGAGTCTACACCATCCTCATAGAATTCCTGAGACCCCAAGAAGCCTTCTTCACCCAAAAACAGCTCTTGTAGTCACGGACAAGGGCAGCCATGTCCTGTTCACCCAGCATAGCTGCTACTGTATGAGAAAGAGTACAGATAAGAAACTGCCAACATGACTGCTCTGTGATATGGTTAATGTTTTTATTGTCGATATGAGAAAAAGAACAGCCAGAGGCATTTGCAAGAGTCCAGAGCAGAGAGAGGAGACTGGACATGGCCAGGGTGGCAGAAGCTGGAGAGCAGGAGAGAATAGCAGGGATATCAAGATAGCAAGAAATAGAGCAAAACGATTGAAAGAGACACAGCAAGTGAGAGAGTAGTGTGAACAACCAGGTTATAAGAAGCATGAGTAGCTGGGGAGAAGGAAGCCCATGAGCTGGAGGGAGTTCGGGTAGAGAAGGAGATGAGAAGGGCTAGGATGCTAGTGTGGACTTTGAACTGTCTAACAGGTGCCTGTGATACCGGGGGAGCCTGGAGGCCTGCATGGGCTTTCATATGCAACCACAGATAGCCTATGCCCCTTCTGCCAGAGGGAAGGGAAGTGACTCCTTTTGACAGATGGAAACCAGCTTCATAATTTCCTGGGGAATGCTGGCTTTTATCTAACTGCCAAAAATTCCCCTATACTCCAGTTGTAGCTCATTTCTTGATATTTGGGACAGTCTGAGACCTAACAGCTACCATCCTTAACCCCACAGATGGGGCATCCTGGGGTAGAGTTGTGGTGCTAGGGCAGCCTGCATGCGGCACCCATGAGCAGGTAAAGGCACATCCCATAAAGAACAGAAGTCAGTGTGCACAGGAATAGGAAGCAGCCAGCCCTCCTGGGGAGCCACACAGGCTGGATTGGGCTGGGTGAGTGGCTACACCATCACCAGTCCCTCTGGGAGATACCCAGTCAAGGTACACAGGGGTGGGAGAGGGGATGTTGCCACCAGCCAAGGCATACTGCTGGACCAAAACAAAGGTCCCTCCTCTAGAGCCTTGGGAGGGAGTGGCCTATGTCACCAGGATCTCAGATACCAGAAGAGAACACTTTCTGTCTGTCGCTCTGTGCTTCTAGCCTTCTGGCCACTTACTGTAATGGCCTGTCTGAGCAGCTGTGTGCGGGTTGTAGCCCACCTTGCTTGACTGTGCAGAGGAATGCCATGCTCAGCTAGCCTAAATCTGATACTTGGTCAGGCATGCTGTTGCTACCATTACAAGGCTGTCACCCTCAGCAGCACTCACTGAAGGCAGCAGATCCAGGGCCTTTCTGGCCATTCTCTATGGGGATTACAGACAAGGCCCAGCACATAGCAGTGCATGGATGGAAGTGAGCCAGCACAGGACCACACTGAGATGCTCCTGCCAGTGACAAAATACCAGCTTCATCCTCATGTGCCTCCAGCAAGGTTCTCTATGGAGGAGGCCAGAGCATGCAGGTACACACAAAGAGCTCTCTTTATGGAGAAGTCCAGAGCATGCAGGTACACACAAAGAGCTCTCTCTATGGAGAAGTCCAGAGCATGCAGGTACACACAAAGAGCTCTCTCTATGGAGAAGTCCAGAGCATGCAGGTATACACAAACAGCTCTGGAAAGGACTCACCTACCCCTGAAATAAGGTCCCCTACTTGACTACTAGACACTCACAAATGTGCCAATTATCAAATGACTCTTCCTTGTCCATCAATCAAAAGTCCAGATGTGACAAGGTGAGACTCCATCACACAGGCTTGTCTTGGCTAATTGTCCACTAGGTGGGCCTTGGGAAGCTCTAGCTGTCCTCCCCATCAACTCTCACCCACCGGAGAAAAGCATGGGAACTCTGGACAGACCTCAAGTGGTTCCTCTTGGTCACCCTCCCTTGTTCTGCAAGTCCCCCTGCTAGAGGCGGCCATGAGAAGACTGGTACTTTTGTAGAACATGGCCACAAGCTATAACTGCTTTCCTGGAAATCCGACTTCCTCTAATTACACATGCCTGTGTACATGCAAGCACACATGCACACACACTAGCATGTACATGTACACGTTTGCACATGTGTGCCTACATGTATGCAGACAGGCATACACAAACACACAACACACACATGTATATTTGCACATGTAAATGTATGCACACCTGTACATAGCACACACATCTACAAACACACATGCATCAGCATGAAGGTATACACACTCATGTGTGCACACTCATAAAAACATGTGTGGTATATGCACACATCTAAGTACAAACTCATGCTCTATCTCCACTCCCCTCACCCACATGAGGAAGGCTCAGTCCTAGAGAGCAGGTGCTGCCTAGGATAGTGTAGACTAAGGCACATGGTGGCAAGTCTTCAAGAACAAGAAGGAAGAGCTTCCTGACCCGGAAGCAGCACCTTCAGGCACTTCCACTGAAGGCAAGGTCCAGGGGCCACAGCCATGGATGACAGCAGCCACCCTGAGAAACTCGGGTGCTTGATTCAATCCCCAGAACCTTCTTCCATTTTGGTGCACCTTCATCCCTGCCTCCTCCTGGAAGCCTCTTCTGGATAGGGTCCTGTCTCTCACTGGGGCTGGCTCCTACCCTCTCCCTTCCTCTGACGGTGCTGGCCACCCTGAATTGAGATGTTCAACCTTGGGTTTTGCTGCCTGTCTGTGTTTCAGCATTCAGAGCACAGTTCTCCTCCCCAACCTGCCCTGTCCCCTCTAGCCCCATAAGGATTATGTGTGCATTGGAGACTTAATAAGCACTGTCACGTTAAGAACCGAACAAGGACACACTCGCACTCATCACAAATCTGCATGGCTGCTGATGCCCAGGGCAATGTGAGGAAAGGTGCTCACCAGCTGGTTCCCAGTCTCAGCCAGCTTGCAGGGCAGGTGTGATGCAAGGAACGCTTCCCAGGATGAAGACAACCACCATCCTGATCCTATAGTCTCCACCAAGCAGAAAGACCCTTGGTAGCACCTTGCAGGGCCTCCAGCCGCCTCTCTTTGCAACTGCCCATCCCTTCCCTCCCCCCCCCCAACCTCATCCCTCATCAGAAGACCCCCAGGACCAGTTTGTGGACACAGAAGCCAAGGTCCCTCCAGTCACAGTGGAGAGTGACCTAAAACTCACATCCCAGGCTCTGTTCTCTGCCTTGTCTGGTACACCCCACTGGCTTTGCCTCAGGAATTGAGGGACTGACATTTTGTTCGCACAGACGACTCTCAGAAAACCACCACCCTCTTTGTCCCCATAGTCTCTCTGACTCTGCAAAGCTGCACTGCAGAACCAAGGAGGTGGCCTCTGCCTGGAGCTACACAGAAAGCAGGTTCTGGGGTCAAACCCTTTGAGAGGCCTCAAGCCTCACCAGCTTCCCACAGGAGGCATCAACAGCCTGTGGAGACATGTGAATTATTCACATCCTCCTGCAGTTTGCAGGCTGTGTCCATGACGTCAGCACTGACTTACCATTTCCTTCCCCACCACCTGCCTCACAACTCAGTCCTGACCTCCACAAGGCCCATGATGGTTAATTAAACAGTTGGCAGATTGCCCACCTGGGCATCAGATGATAACTATGCAAGCAGACCTGACATAATTCAGATCTAATTCAAGAAAATGCATTTGACTTTGGGTGCCACCTTACCCACTCCTTGAGGACTGGAGCCCTTCAGGGAGCTGTCTTGCATGTGGCTAGAATGCAACCCAAATTCCTCCTAGCTCTTCCTGTGATATACTTAGCCAGTGTCAGTGAGCATGGTCAGAGAGGGCAGGTGTCCTGAGTTGTGAGTGGGTGGGCCAGGCCCCCACTGACTCGAAATTTAGTTTGCTCTGAGGAAGATGCCTGGAACCCGCCTGGGCATCTGTGGGGTGCTTCGGTGACATATCAGGGGTCCTCCTCCCTGGGTCAGAACCACTGGCTCCATGTGCCGTGGGGATCCTAGTAGCAGACAAAAGGTCTCACCAATGGAGACATTACAAGACTGATTCAAGCTCAAGCCCCAAGTCTATCTCCCTATTCCCTCCTAACTCTGACAGGACCCCAGCGGCTGTTTCCCTGAAATAAACATTTCACTTGAAGCAAGTGCCCGGCTGGCACCAAGCGGCACAGCCCGCCAACAGCCTGAATCCCAGCTTGGCAGCCAGGAAGAACAGGATCTTCTCAAATAAAGTCATGTTTGTTTTTAATTATTGAATTAACTACCGACATCTTTGCTCAACTCGCCGAGCTCCAGGGGAAATTAGCACGGAAACGAGTTGTGGAGATTGCAGGTCTGTGTTTCTCCGTGGAGTTGCCTCACCACCTGGCCTCTGATTGGCCTCTCACAGCGATCCTGTGGCTACAGTAGGCACTGTCTCAGCATCCACCATCTGAGGAGGTCACAGGGTCAGCCCTGCCAAGCTGTGAAGGGGCAAGATGGGTTCTCGGGGCACCCAAGGGAAGCTCAGCTCTGCCTGGTCCTGCTGAAACAGATCATGGTTATATTGACTGCAGAACCACAGGGATGCACAGCCTGAATCACCTGACCTCTCAGTGAGAGTTTGGACACTCCCATCCCAATTTTCCCACATACTCAGGAGCACCACACTGATGTCCATCTCACATTGCCTGACACCCCTACGAGGGTCCACCCGGGGAAGTCCACTGTGGGGACCACAGAACCCCAGGTACTACCGAATCTCCTCCCTGTGTGGACAAACCCGAGCACTTCCCCAAGCCACCTGCTTTGGGAGGACACCATCTGGCAGGAGTCTTGGTGAGGGGTCACTGGCTACCTAGTAGGCAGCTAGCTGCCAGACTTCACAGGGACTGAAGAATATTAGGGACCTTGTCTACACCTCACTAGAAACCATAGTTTCCTTCGAGACATGGAGGCAATTAGGGGTTCAATGGGATACCAAAAATAACATGAAGGTTAGGTCAGAGGTGTATAACTGATCTATGGACTCCTGGGAGACCCAAAAAAATAGATGGAGTACTTGTGGCTAGACTTGAGGACCCACAGGAGATGATAGGGGCCAGGCATGAGTCTTCCCATGGGAGCATATAGGCCCAGAGGATTGAGAGGCAAAGACCTGAGGAGATCTGGAGCAAGAGAAAAGGATGGAAGAGTGGCTCGGAAGGCAAGATTGGTCTCTGGGCTAAAGGATATGGAAAAAGACTGGCCCTCAGAAATGGAGGGCATGGTGAATGATGGGTAGGGCCTAGCCTCCTATCCTCAACCTCAAAGGCTGGCCTGGACTGGTTTCCATCATCTAATGGCCTGTGGCCTCAAATGTGCTGCCCCAGGGGCTAAGGTGGCTTGGTTAGTAAAGTACTTGCCTGACAAGCATGAGGACCTGAGTTCGATCCCAAGAACCCGCATAAGAAAGCCAGATGTGGTGACACACTTGTAATCTCAGTGCTAGAGGCAGAGTCCTGGGCTTGCTGCCCACCCAGTCTAGTCTACTTATTAAGTGCCAAGATGGCTGGCACCTGAGGAATGGCACTCAAAGATATTCTCTGCCCTACATACACACACAGAGAGAGAGAGAGAGAGAGAGAGAGAGAGAGAGACTTGCACAAAATATGAACATGTGCACACCCACAGAAGATGGTGCCCCAGCACAGTACCAGACACCCCGGTGGCCTGCATGTCTCTACCCACTGAGGACAGACCTAGCTCCAGTATTGCCTGATACAGGCCTGTGTCGAGGGCCTGGGGTTGCCTAAGAGAAGGTTCAGCTAGGGGCACTTAAACTTCAGCAACACTTGTTCCATCTGGAGGAATTTGGGGCTACAGTGAAGATCCTGTATAGTGGTATAGTGGGTGGAGGCCAGGGGCATCAGGAAACACCTTACAATGCTCAGGTCAGCCCTGGTGGTGGATTATTCAACTCAAAACATCAAAAGTGCCATGGCCAAGACCCCTTAAGTAGACCAGAGGGAAGGAGTAGATCTCAAGAGGCCCAGAAACAGCACTCCTACCTGAGACACAGTACCCCAGAGAGGGCCTGCTGCACGATGGTTCAGTGTAGGAGGGTCCTCCCTGGGCACATACATGGTCCATTGGGGGAAAAGCTCACCTGTGAGTGATGGCCTCTGGCCAACCAGAAATAGGTTAGAAACTTGAGACCATAGTACCCAATGTGAAGGCCCAAGACCAGTAGTCTGAAGGCACAAAGGTGTCTCCACTATCTTACCAGCATATATACATGAGTGCATACATATGCACACACCACACACAGAGAGGCATGCACATATATGTACCCATCTCACATTCACCGGCCTACATACACATATATCCACCACACACACATTGGTATGCACACGCATGTACCCATCACACACATACAGGCATGCATGTACCTGGAACCATCACATGCACTCACATGCATGTCTGCACATAGCCTCATGTGCCACACGTATGCACACTTGCTGCATAAGCATTTGTGTTTAAGCATGTACTTGCACATGGTACATAGCATATTCATGTGTTTCTCTGTGCACCGGAGTGCATTTTTACGCACACATGCAAGCAAGCAACACATGTACCCACACATGCACAGTATATAATGCCCCAAACATCATACATAGGTAGGTATGTACCTACCACATATACATGCCCCAAACGTCCTCATGCATGTACCTACCATACATACATACAGTGTAGGCACATACACACATCATATACCCAGTACAGACACACACACAGGGCTCACACAGTCACACACACACTTCTTTCTATAAGGCATTGTGCTCATCTCCTGCCCACCACCCAGTTCATTCACCTGTGGAGGAAAAACTGAGTCCTGATTAAGATGTCTTGACAGAGTACAGCATCACAGCTCCCATGACTCTTCGGTGGGGCTCTGGAGCTTCCACGAGGCTTTAGTATTCTGTGTGTGCTGATCCCCATACACCCCATCCTCCCCAGCCGAGTCACATCCTTTTCATCCCTAATATCATTGCTCACATCCTTACAGAGTGGCAGCAGCAGCCGCTGTCCTTCTGAGACCGAGGTTTTACAAGAATGAATGCCAACAGCAGGCTTGGGTATTTACAGCCCAGACCCGAGGTAACCGCCTGGGGACTCAACAGCTTTTATTGTAGAGGGTGAGCAGTGTACCTCCCACTTCCAGAAAACCTTTCGAAATGAGGCATCTTGATCACCCAGCAAAGGCTCTGTTCAAAGCTTCCTTCCTCGTTATATGGCTCTTCGGGTATGTTTTTTTACCCATCTTGATCTCTTTATGTTCGTGGGATTATAAGGCCTTCCAGAATGCATTTGCTGACCCCTCCATTCCTCGATTGCCTTGGGGAAGGTGACTCAAGAGCAAGAGAGGGTCTCCAGTCATCAGAGGTCACCCAGCGCTGGCCTGGCAGGAGTCACGGGTGTGCATGCCTCTTGAATCTAATCATGTTCTCTCCTGATTTGAGCCTTGTTTCCCCTGTTGAGAACAGTCCTGGGTGGGAAGTCACACTTGCTAATGAAGAGGGACCCAGTCTGGGGGAACAGCACAGAGTCCAAGATGAGAAAGCCCCTCTTCCAAGAGACTAGGTTGAGCCCCAAGTTGCAGGAGACTCCCCACAGGCTCTCTCAGCTCTCCCACCAGTCCCCTGTGCCCGCTGCCCAGCCTGTGTTCCAGACTAAACCACCTACTCCCTACTGAGGAAATTCCCACGTACCCTTGGCCGTAGGCTTGCCTTTTCCTCCCTGCTCTGAGCTCCGGAAAAAAGTCTTCAGTATATGAATAATGTATTGAAGACTCAGGCAGAGCAATCATAGGCCATGAATAATTGCAAGGTACAGGCACATTAGTTAGCTGTACAATCCGCTTACAGACCAAACCAACCATCTTATTAACGGAGGGCCCTGCAGAAGACTGGCTAGCCCAGCTCCTGGCTCAGCAGCAGCTTGTGTTCTCAGATTCAGGGATTTTCAGAGAACCCTACTCTGGGCAGCTGGGAGCCCCAAGCTGGGAACCAGTCTAACACTGCAGTATCTGATGCTCCTGAAGGGTTCCCCTCAGCTCCACCCTGTTTCTTAATTAATGAATAATTGAAATTAGCACACAAGAGATACACATTCCTAAGTGCTCTGGGAGACATTTGATTTTGAGCTATTTTTGCTCTTATCCCAGTGAACACACTAGCAGAGTGACTTTGTGATGTCTGGGGAAATGATTTGCTAGGGAAAAGTCAACCTTGACCCAGAGCCATTTCTTAAACAATCCCACTTAAGTGGGCCTGTTGCAGCAGGGCTTGAAGTGGCTCTGGATGCCATCCTCTGTTTCAAGGTTCAGATGGCTCAGGAGTGGAGACCTCAGCGGCTGCAGCTTCAGTGGCACTTAGGTTGCCTTCTGTGGACTGGCCTGTCACCACGCATTCTGTCATCCTAATTCCCAAGTAGTTTCTTTGCACGGGTCATCTTGCTCTTGGTGAGGATTTCACCAGAGGCTCTTAGCCCCATCCCCATTTTACCTAGGAAACAGCTACCCTGGGGTCCAATCAGCCTGCTAGGATGCCAAGCTAGAGAAAGAAGCAGAAATGAGACATCCCTACCCACACCCCGGCACCTGTCCTAAGCCTTGATGTATTGTGGTACCCACACTGCAGTGGGAGGGGAAGGCAGAATTCACTTGCAGACAGATTATGTCATCTGTCCCAGGGTGTGCCAGTGGAGACCAAGGTGAAAACTAGTTGCCAAGCCATTTGTCAGCCCACCTTGGCTCATGGATCTTGCCCCGAGGAGCCCATGACACAATGAGAACCTTCCTGTGGATAGGTTCTTCCCCCTTGGAAAGCAACCCTGTCCCACTGTGTAAGGTGGGTCCTGGGTCAGCCAAGGGTCATCAGGACCGACCCCATGCCACTAGACCAAAAGAACCCTGAACATTATGGCAGGCAAGCTGCCATCCTTGCTGGCTCTCCCTCTGTCTCCCATAGAGGATCTACTTGGCCCCCTGGATTGCCATGGCCCTAAGTTACAGGCTCATGGCAGTGTCTGTGAGGTCACCCATAGCCACACAGAGTGCCAGCCAGGAGACTCAAGAAGTGGACTGCCTTCTTCCCTGAGCAGACGTGCACAAGGCCTGGCCAAGCTCACTTCATTGTGCTAATACCTTAAAAGCTTTGGCTTCTCTCAGGGTCAATGTTCTCCCAACAAAATATTACAACTAAGCCTTGAAAGCCTGTGCTGTGGCCTGAGCCCTATGCCTACGAGCAGGACTATATCACACAGCTTAAATTTTTAAAGAGATGCTATAAAGATCACTCAGCTCCATAGCATGGGGCTGGAAGGACATCTGAAGATCTACACCATGATGCTGGGGGGACCAGATGGCAGGCACCTCAGTGTGGCCCCCAACAACAACCTTGAAGACATCAACCACAATGGCAGTAGTGGTATAGGAAGTAGCCCAGAATGGGCCCATTTCACAGATAGGGAAACAGAGGCACAAGGGTGCTGGGAAAGGAGATTGTTGGAAGCCAGAACTCAATCTGCTTTTTGACAGACCCTGTGCTGATCACTCTCCCTGCCCAGCAGACATGACATTTCCATCAAAGTTACAGCTATGGGATCAGAAGCCAAAAAACACCAGCCAAGGACCTGGTAAGAGACACCATATCTCCCATGGCATGGAGACCTTTGCCACAGCAGGATTCACCCTACACAGGCACGTAGAGTAAGACCTTCCCCTCTAGTGTGCAGACAACACCGTTGTAAGTGTCTGGTCATAGTACTGACCTAAATGGCCACCAGTAAACCTCTGGCAGAGGCGCTTCTCCTGGCAGGACACACACAGAAGCCGAGGCAGTATCTGGAGGATTCGATGGGTTCAGTCTCACAGGGAAATAATCACTTTCTGCAGCCTGTGACACTGGGCAGCACACTGTCACCCACTGAAGGTTGCCTTAGCTCACACCCGGATATGGGAAATAATCACAGACACTGATGCCTGTCCAGCTCACAGGCCCCGAGTCTGACCTGGTTCTCTTCCCTTTTGAGTATTGAGGCTTCTCTGCACCAGAGCGGTGGATGGGGAAGCCAGCTCTCACCGCTCCTTCCCCCACTACCAGCACAGCTGCTTTGTGCTCAGCCACTGAGTGTCAACAGGACAATGTTCTGTTGGATACAAAAGCTCTCCTGGCTCTTGATGACTTCAAAGAGGGCTTTGCAATTGTGCTATTGGCCTAAAAATTGTATTTCCCATTACTGGGGTGAAAGGCCCTCTCTTTGCCACGTTAGACACTGAGAAATAACATGAGAGATTGATGTTCAGATTCCACTGTGTTTCCTGGCCAGGGTAAAAGGAGAAACTGTTTTCATCACAAGACAGGCTGTGCTTGTGTACATCTCAACAGCTTCTTCCTTTCCGCATAATTCTACCATTAGTATTAATGTCTGCCAGCGCATGTGTACAACCACAGCTCCAGAGCCCCCATCATGTGCCAGTCACAGAATAGAACTGGTCCCTGACCACCAGAGCAGTAGGAGGTCCAGGACAACCTTCAGGAAGGTGGAGGTTGGGGGAGGGTACAGCAAAGGGTGTGGGGGCACAGGCATGCTTGGAACTGCGGCAGGGACTAGAGCTGGGGCAGGGGCAGGGGTGGAAATGACCTATAGGACAGAACAAGTCGCAGACAGCACAAGTCACCAAGCTTGGACATGCAAAATCCTTGGGTTTTCATGGAGTTCCCAAACTCAGTTTTATTCACTACACTCTCTCACCTGAGCTGGATTCTGTTGGCTAAAAGTGTGGGCTCTGTGTTTTGAGAATTCCTTCCCTTGGGAGACCTGAGTAATGCCTACACTGTCTTTATAAGGTCCCGATGGCAAGCAAAAGTATGATTCCACCAAATTCAACCTGGAGAACCAATGATTTATTGAGTTTACTTACAATGTACGGGTGAAGGGATGCCTACAGGAGTGTAGGTGATCCCAAAGAAGCCTCACTGGGAAGTCTTCATCCAGCTTCCCCACAGCCACAGATAGAATTCCCCTTCAGCTAACCTTCCTCAGCCTACACATCTAGCACCTCCTGATATCTCTTCAGGGCTACATGCAGTCAGGGCAGAATTGCCTACAAATGGCTGGTAGATGCAGGAGGGAGACACTGAAATCTAAAGTGAGAGTCCAATGGCTCCAACAATGCCATCTCAGACAATGCCATCAACAGGCTGACTCATACTAGTTTAATGAGGATGGTGACTGTTTCACTAGAAGGACCACATTCTGCAACACTCTGGAACCACTGAGCCAGCCCTCCCTTTCTTGGCTATTTCTTTCAATCGGATTGGGGCACTTATTTTGAGAACCAATACCTAGGAAATCACTTGCTGAAGCCATGAGCACAACCCATCTGAACTGCCACAGTGACCCCTCTGAGGCCAAATCCATCTGAACAGATGTAAGGGACCCTGTGGGGCCAGCTTAATACTGCAGATACAAGTTGACACGGCCATTGGGAACCTGAGAACTTCTGGCCATCTGCCAAAGGTTGGGACCTTCCTGGAAGAAGGGAGCCTGTGTTAATCACTGTGATAAACACTTTAGAAAATCAGCTCAAGAAGTTGGAGAGATGGCTCAGCAGTTAAGAGCACTGGCTGCTCTCCTGGAGGTCCTGAGTTTAATTCCCAGCAACCACATGGTGGTTCACAGCCATCTGTAATGAGATCTGGCATAAAGTCATAATGCAGATAGAGCACTCATACATAAAATAAATAAATAAATAAATAAATAAATAAATAAATAAATAAATAAATCTCCAAAAAAAAATAAGATCAGCTAAGGAGGAAAGGCTTATCTCAGGGTTTCAGTGGCTTCAGCCTATGGTCACCTGGCTCCGTTCCTCTTGAGCCCATGGTAAGGAGAACTTGGTGGACAAGAAACAGACACAGAAAGGGCCTGGGGACAAGATGCATCCTTCAAAGACACACCTCCTGTGGCTTGCTTTCAACCAGGCCCCATCTCCCAAGAGCCCACTCCAAGGATCAGCCCATCGGCTGAGTTAGCACTCAAGTGATGCTATCAGCTCCTAGTCATACCACCAGCTGGGGATCAATCCCTTCAACAGAATCTTTATGGGGAACTTGAAATGTCTTCAAGTAGCCAGCACATAAAAAGGACATCAAAAAGACCATTGCCAGCCCACCCACGGTCTCCATGCATCTTGGTGTTTGGAGAGGCAGAAGGGCCTAGCAGAAGATGCACAGGTAACCCTGACAACAAGTCAAGGCTGGTGCAGTGTCAGCATCCATTTTACAGACAAGGATGCTGAGGGTCAGGAAGGTGAGCCAGTGGAGAAGGTAAGGACAGCTTGATACTTCCTGTGGCAGCTATAGTGAGTCTGCTAAGGAACACATAGGTGACGGACATGGTGAGATGACAGATGATGAAGCCAGGGTGGCATCCAGCCACTTTCTCTGAGATAGAGGCATCAAGAACACTTAGAGTTGCCACCCTACAAAGCACACAGAACCAGGGCCTCGGGGGTCCAGAAAAACTGTGCCTTTAAATGACAACTGATGGTATCTGTTCCTTGTGCAAATGACAGAATGGCAAATACTGAAAAGAGGGAGGTCTGTCCCCAACACCAGTTCCCCACCGTCATGTGTGCTTCCTGGAGATTCTGTGGTGACATGTCTCAGGGCCAAGGGCTACCAACAGCACAACTCTCCTTATGGAGGGAGAGGCACTGGGAGCCCAGTGGACTCCCAGGGAACTCATGAGATCCTGCAAGGTATCTGGTGTCACCCTTGGCTTTGACCACAGGAAGCAACCGCAGGGTGGGAAAAAGGAATAGAGTGGGTAGCAGCAAGCAAGACTCAGCTTGGTGTATGAGGCTCTAAGCTGTGTGACCCATCATGCCCTGAGCTCTGACAGCATGATCAGACCGCATGAGTCCCAGGTGCAGACAGTCTCAACTGATGGTGGCAGCTATGTGCCTGTAGCAAGTCCTTTGACATCCCTGAGCCTCTATTTCCTTTCCTTTGCAAAGAGCTGGAAAGACAGCGATGGAACTGAATGATCTGGATAGAGCCTCACCAGTGTGTCCAGTAAGGCTCTGCCATTGCCAGGTCACAGACAAGGAGGCTGGCACAGAGCTCGGGCCACCACTTCTAGCTCTGCCTGAAAGATGGCTGGCTGCCTCTAATTGCACTCTCCTACTCTGTTCTCACAGTAGGTCTATGAACCATGCCATGAACACCTGAGCTAAGGCTGTCCAACAGAATCTTCCAGACTAAAGCATCAGAGCCCTGCTGTTGAGCAGAAATTCCCATATTGCTGCAAAGACTCTAAATCACTAATGCTTGTTGTCATAGACCAGGCACTCCTGGCTTGGGAGTCTTTGAATGTCACTAATGTATGCTGAATTTCAAACTGAATTGAACCTGGACCGATTTAGGTTCAAAGAGGACCAGGTAGGCCTGATGGCCATGCCAGACTGCCTCCATCCGTGTGATTGCAGGTTGATAAGCAGTTTGCAAAAACTGTCCAAAAATCCTGTTGGTTGGCAGCTGGACATAAGCAGCAGACGACTCAGCAGGCCTGTGAGAGCTGTGACCAGATCAGGCCTTCTGCAGGAGGCCACCTCAGAGTCCACAGTTTGGCCCTGCCTGGGCCTCAAGAAGTTGGGGTCACAGTCCTGCAGAGTCACACCCATGGGGAATAACATGAGCTGGAGCCCTGTGTTGCCCATGTAGAAGGCAAAGCGGGGACTCTAAGAACCATATGCTGAGTTCAGTTCTAACTTAGCCCCTCACTAAACCATGTCCCTTTTGTCCCTCTGCGTAACAAAGGTGACTAGTCACAGTCCCCACCATAAAGTTTTGAGAACTAATTGGTCCTTGAAGGGAAGGAGTACCAATTGATTTGCAGTTCATTCTCAGGTCTCTCCCCTATCATCACTCTTTTAAGTCTGCCACTCACTCAGGAAGCAAAGTAGCATCACCAAAGTCTAACTCCTGGGGCCCTGAAAGGGTGGTGACCATGGCAGGCACAGGCAGGGCCACCCACCACAGCTCCCATTCTGCTAAACAGCCCCCTGGAGCCGGGAGACCCTGGGAAGATTATGCTGAATACTCGCTTTCTGAGCATCCACGGCTGGAGGAGAGGAGGTTGCCATGGAAACAGCATCTGGTCTATTCACTGGAGTTTTAGAGGCGAGCAAACAGATAACAAAATACAGCGAAGCCCAAATGTAGTGCTTCCTTCACTTACCCTGATGAGTGTGTGTGAAGCTGATGGGCAAGGAGGGGAGGCGTTAGAACTCACCGAGACCAGCCACTTAGGATTTGTTTACAACTGCTTGATACTCAGCTCACTCAGCTGGGTTTTGACAGTTTTATTGCCAAAAGACAGCATCAGACACTTGGCAGCAGGACAAACAGAACAGCAAAGCCAGGCACGAACACTTCCATACTCCCAAGAGACCTCAGGCAGGAATAGTGCAACTTCTGGCTCCCAGAGCTCTGGGTCTGTAATGGAGAAGGACGTGCCCCCAGATTTCCCGTCTTCCCACAGAGTTCCTTGAAAGGGGACAGGTCTCAAGTCTGAAACCCTGGTTGAACACCATATAGGAAGATCCAAAATATAAATGCACACACACACACACACACACACACACACACACACACACACACACACACACACACACATTTGTTCATTAGCATTCTGGTCAGCACTCCCCATTGAGCCATGCTCTCTGTGCCTGACAACTAGTATGGGACTGAAACATACAACACCAAGAACAAGTGAGAGACAGTGAAACCAGCTGCTTCAATGATGAAGAAATCCTGCAATACAGAGGTGGAGAACTAGATCGACACTGAAGACAGAACCCCTCTCTTAGGTAGATGGAAGGTCCCAGTTAGGCTTCCTTTGGAAGAGAAGGCATCAGACTGAATTCTACCAATTCCTCTGCCTTGTCAAAGGGGGAACACCGGGGCCCCATTCCAAGAACCTCACTGATATTCAGCCTTGCCAAGCAAAGAACACGGGGATGGCACAGTGGGGATATAGACAGGGCCACACGTATATACACACAATCATACAGGTGGAAACTGTCATAGAGGCATTGCCTAGGGAGCAGTCAAGTCCCACATGCAACATCTAATTAACAAACATTAGGCCTGTCTGGCAGCAGCTTCCTAAGCAGCAGGAAGGTGTCTTGCTGTGCCTGGCTTAGGTGTACAGAACAGACTAAGCTGCTTCTGTTCTTGGTGGTGTCATTACCCACCAGGCTGCACCCTGTGGCAGACACATGGCAGGCAACAGTCCATTCACAGAGCAATGAGACTGAGGCCTCCGGCAAGCATTTGCTTATTCCACCATTTTGTTCTGTGACCCGGAAGAAATAGACGCCTACGGTCAAACTTGTCCTCAGCTGGATCCAGCCACTAACACTACATGGTCCTCTTTTCCATGTGAAATGTGAAGTTGGAACAAGGAGGTGTCCAGGGGTCATCCATCCCTGCTCTGACTGCCAGAAGTGCCCAAAACCCTGGGCCACAGTTCATCACAGACAGATTCAGGAAGCTCAGGACCAAGGGTGCAAAAATAAGTCCCATTCTCAGGCAGCAGCCAACCTCAGCAGCAAAGGCATGTCCTCCAGAGCTGTTTACCTCCCTCTAATTAGGACTAATTTAATCGACTCCAAAAGAGATGGAAAATGACGGTGCTTTGGAACAACGGCCTCATCAGAGCTGTGTTGCTGTATTTAATTTGGAATTAAAGTGTTTGTCATTCGAGGGCGGGTGTGAGAGCCTCATGAAAGATTGATTGTTTTCCTCCATGAGGTGGCTTGATTGCTTGGTACTATGTGATTGGTACTCACTGAGAACAGAGCCAACCCGACCAGTACTCTCCCACCTATGAAAACAAACAAGCCCTATTCTGCACACAGGTTCCCACCTCAAACTTCAGTGGACAGAAATGCAAGGTGTGCCCAGCCCAGGCCTCCCTGGGGGTTATCTGAGCACAGAATAGGAATCCCACAGGGTCTGAGATGCCTGGGCCAAGGGCATGCCTGGCTAGCAGATGAGTGGCTGCCAGGCACAGCCCTGGGTGCCCACTGAGGACCATTCATCACTGCACTCACTCTCCTCCACGGATGTGGAATCAGCAGAAAGGAACATAGGTGCTGAGAAAGCATGGGACTTCAGAGCTGACTGACAAAGTTGGCGGTCCATATCAGCAGCATTGGAGGAGAAGTTCAGGCGTCTCTTCTATGAAGGGCTTGAGGATGTTCATTATCTGTCAGCCCCAATGCAGCCCTGGTAACCACCCGGGGAGACATCAGCAAGCATGGCTCATGGCCAGGAAGAATGCGTGGCTGCAGCATCCTCCAACAGGCATGCTGTAAGCATGTAGAGACTGTGGAGGGTGCTATGAAAGGAAGAGTCCCGGTGACTACTGATAATATTTCATTTCAGGGGTTGGAGAAATGGCTCGGTGGTTGAGGACTTGCTACTCTTCAGAGAGCTCAAGTTCAACTTCTACTGCCCACATGGAGCCCTTCATAACTCCCTGTCACTCCAGTTCAAGGGTTCTGATACCCTCTTCTGGCCTCTACAGGCACGCACACATGTGGCATATACTCACACATACACTTTAATTTACTTATTTTTATTTTATGTGCATTGGTGTTTTGCCATGGCTGTTGGGTCCCTTGGAGCTGGAATTACAGACAATTGTGAGCTGCCATGTGCTAGGAATTGAACCCAGGGTTCTCTGGGAGAGCAAACAGTCAGTGCTGAGGCATCTCTCCAGCCCCCAACACATACATTAAAATTAATTTTCAGAGCATGGATACTTAAAGGTGAGGGGAATTAAAATTACCCTGGACACACACCTATTCTCTGGAACGTGCACGCACGAACACACACACACACACACACACACACACACACACACACACACACACACCACTCTCCAGCCACAAAGCCAGGGCTTGCATAGATGAGGTCTAGCCCTAAAGCCCCATAAGGTGTGGCTACCCAGCACTGTTCCCCCAGCTCAAAGCCATCCTACCTGGAGACGGCTGGTGTGTGGACTCTCCAACCCCAGGCTTGGAGTAAGCCTGTTCTGAGCACTGGTGAGGCATCTCAGAACAACAGGTGGATGTGTGGGGGGGGGGGGGTCCAGGCCATATGCGTCCCTACTAACAGGGACACCTTTGTCTTCCAAAACTCAGCGCTGCACTTTCAACTGGGGAGCAGAGTGGTTCCCCTTCTGATGATGTTGGGAAGTTCATCACAGCTGTCCCTCACACAGCACAGGGTCAATAATTCACAGCTGAACCACCACTGGGTCCTCTCTACCCAAAGTCACAGCCTGTTCCGACCCCTCCAAAGGGTATACATGCCCAGATATGGGCTCTGTTACTGGGTTTCAGCCTACATAAGATGAAATGAGGGGATTGATCATGCTGTATTTCATGTGAATTTACTCAAAACCCATTGCTACAGGGCTGGGGTTGGAGGTGGCTCAGTAGTTAAGAGCACTTGTTCTCACAGAGGACCTAGGTTTGGTTCCCAGCACCCACAGAGTGGATCACAGACATCTGAGGCAAACATACATATATGCAGGCAAAACACTTATACACAAAAATAAATCTTAAAATTTAAAATTATGTTAAAATCTCAAAAAATGCTAGTAGCTCTGCTATTGTATGTTGTTGAAATCCCCAGGCCCATAGATAGCCCATATGTGATTGAGTGGGAGGTGGGAGGCATGATTAGGAGTCACTCACTCTTCACCAATGCAGGTCAACATCCAGGCTCACTCCTTCCAATGCGTTCCTGTATCTGCTGGGTTTCTTGTTTGTCTGGCCTCCTAAATGTACACACACTTCAAACCCCAAGAAGATGACAAGGTGTCTCCTAAGGTAGATAAGAGGGATGGATGAATGAATTAAAATGGATGCTGGTTGGTGGACAGCAGAAGAATGGTGGATGAATGCTGATTAATGAATACAAGTGGATGGATGGATGGATGGATGGATGGATGGATGGATGGATGGATGGATAGAAAATTAGGTAGCTGGGTGGCAGATAGATGCTTTCCATATGCCACTTCATATAGCAGCGCTACAGTTACCACCTTGAAAGCAGGATTGTCTTTGGAGACGGTACACTAATACAGGAGGACGCATGGAGCCTAGGGGGATGCCTATGATGGATTACCACCCAAGAATGAGGAAGTGCAGAGGAACCCAGCAGGGACCCTAAAGAATAAGATCCCAGAATCATCCCTATGAGAGACCACTGGAACAGTTCCTCACTGGCCCAAGGTTAAAACCGACTGAGCCTCAGGTCTGCCTGAGATAGTCTCATATAAATATTATTTAAAGCAGTGCAAACAGATGCACTGGGTGGCTCTGATACAGGGGACAGTGCTGTGTGCAGGTGTCAGCGTTTTAGAGGAGGTGACAGTGAAGATAGAACAGGACTCAGGGGAGGTGGAGCAGAGAAGAGAACCAAGGGTTGCTCTGGTAGATGCCACAGGCAGCTTGTCTGTCCTACACTACCATGTCTGTTTCCCTTAAACTCGGTGACAGAGGCCTGTCCTTACCATGGCCACATTTTAAGGTAAGGGCTCTCACAACCTAAAGAGGTGTCTTCTGAGCCATAGAAGACACAGTCTGCAATCAGAAGCCTTTTTTAAGGCTTGGGAAAGGGAGGTCGGGAATAGGCAGCAGAGGCTCCTGGCAGTGTGAAGGTCTCAGGTCAGCATCTATAGGGCTGGAGTCACCTTGAGCCACACCTCATACAAGGCCTTGCTGGAACTGAGGAAGTTTATGTGGAGTCATCCTGTAGGCACCAAGCTCTGTGAGCTGAGAAATAAGCAGGCCCTCATACCCTGTTTGGGGGTCAAAGGATGAGACCCAGAGAACTCAGAGAACAAATGGGGTGTCTTTCAACTCCAATTTCCCTCCACTATCTTCCTCTCCCATCCCAGAAGGAACTGAACAGCAAGGGAACTGCTCAGTGGGTGCAGCTGGAGTGGGATCCCAAACACCCAAGGATAACAGCAATAACGGTGGTCTTCTGGAGCTGGATCGATGTGGGCAAAATGAAGACAGGAAGGCAGAACAAGGGAGCCATGCGCTCTCTAGTACCTGGGCTGCTCCAAAGGGCCACTGCAGACCTTGGCTGGCTCTGCCTCAAAGAGTTATGTGTCAAAATGTCCAAACTGAATAAATGCCAAAAGAATGGAATATAGATTATAAATATCCGAGCTTGGGTGGGAGTGAGAATGTGCTGGGAAAACTCAAGCCAAGAGAAATATAGGACAGGGCAAAAACAGAGAAAGAAGAAACTTGGTAACGTGGTACCAGGAATGAGTTTTGGCAAGAGTTTTGTTGCTGGTTTTTTTTTGGGGGGGGTAAATTATGTGTCTGTGTCTTTGTTAGGGTTTCTATTGCTGTGATAAAACTCCATGATGAAGCTGGGAAACAAAAGGTTTATTTAATCTCACAGTTCCATATCGCAGTCCATCATTCAAGGAAGTCAGAGCAGGAACTCAAGGCAGGAACCTAAATGCTTGTTTGTTTATTTTAATAAGAGCACAGCAAACTCAGCAGAGTGTGTGCTGCTCTTACAGGGGACCCAGGTTCAATTCCCAGCACCCACACGGGGCAGCTCACAACCACCTGTAACTCCAGCTCCAGGGGATCTCTCTCCCCCGGCCTCCACTGGAACACACACACACACACACACACACACACACACACACACACACACACACACACACACACCATTCTCACCCAAACCACATTTTTTCAGAGTCAGGCATCATTTTTAGCAGAGCATAGGTGACTCAGAGGCAAGTGTATCACCAACAAGTCCTACTCTCAGCATGGGCTGCACTGAAAATGCTGTACCACTGCAGAGTCTAGTCTACCCCCAGTGCACCTCCAGCCCATCATCACTCACTGCAAAGTAGCACCCCCAAGACCTTGGGCAGCTGGAGCAGTAGAAAGTATGATGGGATCTCAGCTGAGGTCCCTTGATGGTCCCTGTTTCTTCCATAGGAAGCCTTATCACTATAGCCACAGGCCTGGCTATCCACCTATCATTCTGCTTATTTTATTGTCATGCTATGACTGAGGTCTTTAAGTCACCACAACTACTCAGCTTCAAGACAGTCATACCCAAGCAAAACGGCTATCACTAAATCAGCAGGGACATGGGAAATTTGAATAACACAGTTAACAAGTGTACACATTCCTTATCATGCAAAAGACAATGTTTTTAAAGTAGATTGCATGCTGGGCTAAAACATGTCTCCAGAACTCTGCGAGCCTTGGCAATTCCCAGGCCAGGTCCTGTGAGCACAGTGGGAAAACTAGAAAGACACTGCAGGGAGATCAAGAAAAACAACCCTGACCCAGGGTTCAAGCTTCACAGTAGAAACTGAAATGTACTTATCCTAAATGGAAGTAAAGAATACTGCACATTTGGGACTGGAGAGACAGTGATTATGAGCCTGACTGCTCTTCACAAAGACCCAGGTTCAATTCCTATAGTCACATGGAGGCTCAAAAGTCTGTAACACAATTGCCAAGGGATCCAATACTTCCTTCTGAACTCCACAGGCACTGCACACATAAGATACATACAAAGACACACACACACAAAAATAAATGGATAAAAATATTTTTAAAAAGAATATAATGTGTCAAAACTTGAGAAATGAAACTAAAACAATATGTATACAAGGAAATTTAAAGTGCTAAACAATTATTTTGGAAAAGCTCAAATGTGTGAACTTATCTAAAAATACGCAAGAGAGAAACAGGCTAAGGCAAAGCCATGAAAATAAAGAATGAGGACAAAAGACACCAGAAAACACAGACAAACCTTAAGCCACTTCACAGGAGTGAAACTGAATTGCCATGTTTGGGATATATTATTCACAAATAAAAAGAAACATAACAACAAATTAAAATGATACAGACAAGTTGGGCGGTGGCAGCAGGAGAACTGACACAAGTTCAAGGCCAGCCTCAGCTACATTTTGGGCTCCAGATCAGCTAAAGTTGCATGTGGACTGAGGCCATATCTCAAAAAACATCCCCAAGGGCTAGAGAGATGCTGTACTGCTCTTGCAGAGGATCTGATTCAGGTTCCCAACACCTACTTCAGATGGCTCACAACCACCGTAACACCAGGTTCAGGGAACTCCCCTCCTCTGGCTTCTCAGGCACCTGCACATCTGCAGTACACATATAACATGTAGAAACATAATGCACATCATTAATAAAAATAGATCAATTAAATCCCCCCAAATTAGAAAGTAAACATACTCCCATGTGCATCCTCAATTTAATGGTTATATGGTAATATGGTACAAATACATAGTTTTATTTCATATATTTAAATTTTTAAACAAATTGACAAACTCCCAGGAAAATGCCTTCCAACACAATAATAGAAAATATGAAAAGTCCTAAATTGAAGTCATAATTTACCATCTTCTGCCCAGTGAAACACTAGCCTCAGGAAACTTCATCCATTAAACACCCAACAAAGGATAGCTAGGATTGTGAAAGTCTGTTTGGCTGCAGCAGTTAGACCTGTCAACCTGACAGATTTGGAGTCACCTGGGAGACACACCTGTGGGCATGTTCGTGATGGTGCTTTCAGAGATTAACAGAGAAGGGAAAGCTCACCTCCAAAGTGGGGGACACCTTCCAAGGAGCAACCCAGATATAGAGAGATGGGAGGAAAAGACTGTGTTGCCTGCCTGCCTACCATCACTTCTTCCTGAGGGAGTGCATCAACCATCATCACTGCTGCTGCCACTGCCACTGCCACTGCCACAGCCACAATCCTCTGCTGACATCTATGATCCAACTGCTTTGGCCTTACCATTCAGGCTTCAATACCAGTGACTCTCCAGGGAGAGCCAGGTCTCCAGTGTCAGACTAGGACACCCATCTTCATGAACTGAGCAGCTGCCAGATTGGGGGCCTGTCCTGAGTGCAGTTGGCCATTCTTGGGCTACCTAAACCATACTGTATGTGGAATTCTCATAAATTCCCTTTTCTGTTCTTGTTCGTTTGTTTGTTTGTTTGATATGGGGTCTCACTATGTAGCTCTGGCTATTCTGAAACTTTCTGTGTGGCTCAGGTTGGCCTCCAACATAGAGATCTATCTGCTTCTGCCTCCTGAATGCTGGGATTAAAGGTGTGAGCCACTACACTAGCTGCTAATTCCTTTTTATTACACATACACACAGAGAGAAGTAGCTATAGATATTTACATCACATTAGTTCTGTTCCTCTGGAGAACCTTGATGTCCTAGTTGTCAGCTTGACACAACCTAGAGTCACCTAAGAAGGAGAGTCTCAATTTAGGGACTGCCTAGATCATACTGGCCTGTGGGCCTGTTGGGGGTGGGGGATTGTCTTGATAATTAATATCAGAGGGCCCAGCCCATTATGGAACCACCATTCCCTAGACAGGTAGCATGGAGCTGTATTTAAAAAAAAAGAAAAGAAAAGCTAGCTAAGTACAATCCTGTTAGTAAGCCATCATGCAGCATTCCTCCATGGTTTCTGCTATACTTCCTTGGCTGTGAGTCAGTTCCTATTGAATGTAATGCTACATGGTAGCTGGTAGGTCTGCCTTCAGGTTCCAGCCTTCAGTTCCTTTCCTCAAAGATGGATTGTGCCTGGAACTGTAAGCCAAATAAATATTTTCTTCCCCTAAGTTGCTTTTGGTCATGGAGCTTGTCACAGCAACGTAAATGAAACTAGAAAACCTGCCTAACACATCAGAGATCAGACAGTGAGGGAAACTCCAAAGCTCACTGGAAAGGACAGTATAGCCTGACGCCCACCCTGACAAAGACAGAACAAGAAAAAAAAGGCATGACCAATCTCACTCAACCAATCAATCAACTCTGATAACATGGAAAGAGCCAACACCTCATGTCCGAGTTCACTCTTGAAGCACAAGGCCAGCTTAACACGGGAAATTAATGTTATTGACAGCATTAATAAGCTAAAGAAGGCACTCATGCAAGCATCTGTTAATGTCTTTGTACACTCTCTCCAAGTGTTTGATGGAAGTCAACAGCCAGACTCTTGCCTGAAGCCAGAACATTAGCTGTAGCCATCCAGTCATCCCAGGAGGAAACAAATGACCATGAAGATGCAAAAACTCCACAAAGTATCATGCCCAGCTGACATGCACAGCCCAGAAACAGCTGTGGAGTTCTTCCAGGAGCTGGCAAAGAAGCCAGGGCTGGAGGGCCTATGACATTAGTGAGAAGGAAGAGTGGAGCGTGCGCTGGCTGCCTCCTGGCCTTCTTCCTCAAGGCATTTGGCCACTGTGACACAGAACTCAAGAAAAGACCAGGATGGAAGCATCAGTGAGAGGCCAAATACTTAAGTCTCAACAATGTGAGAAACTAAAAATTGGAGAGTTGGGCAGATGGCTCAGTAAATGAAATAATTGTCAAACACGCATGGAGACTTGAGTTCAGAAAGCAGCACCCAAATTAAAGAAGACATGGCAGTATACAACTGCGATGATAGTGCTGAGAGGGTGGAAACAGCAGATTCCTGCACCTGCACACCTCATCTCTCTGAATTGGTGAACTCCATGCTCATTGATAAACACTGTCTCAAAAAATGGGGGAAGGGTAGAGAGATTGCTCAGTGGTCAAGGGCACTTGCTGCTCTTGCAGAGGACCTGGGTCCCCAGCACCCACGTGGTGGCTCAGGACTGTCTATAACTGCTACTTCCTTCTAGCATGCTGTCATTGTGCTACACACTGTGATGTGTGTGCACACTTGCAAGCAAAACAAAATGGTAAGTATTCAAAATGAAAATAAGTCTTGAAAAAGAATAAATAAAAATAAATGAGCAATTAAGGGAGACATTCAACTCTCAAGACACATGAACATGTACACATGTGTATACTGCATATGAGAAAGAAGAAAGGAAAGAAGCAGGAAGAGATCAGAGGAGGGGTGGATACAAGGGGGTTCAGGGTGCACTAAGGAAAGCTCCAGGGAAAGCCTGAAGAAGAAGACGCCTAGGACTAAAGAGGGAGCCAGCCACAGCTGGGTCTTCGGGTAGCAGACCCCAGCTTTGGAGGCGAGCCCTTTACTGCATGGAATCCATCTGTTGTTACTGTAAATGCCTGCGAGGGTTTTAAAACAGCCCTGTCTTTAGGAACACAGCCCCAGCCAGAGCCTTGACACATTGTCATCCACAAGGTCTGGCACTGAGTCAAATATTACCAGTCGACCTGAGAGACAGATCAAGAGGAAATGAAATGAACAATAGAAAGAGGCCCGTGGGAACTCCAGATATTAAAGTCATCGGATGTAGTATCTTAAGTTTTTGTCAGTGTGACAAAAAAACTGAAGTAAACAACTTAACAGAAGAGAAGATCTATTGTTGCTCATGCCTTCCGAGGTTTTAGTCCACGGTCACTGGGCTCTGTAGCTTCTGGGCCCATGCACAATGAATGTGTGGGAGGAAGCTGCTCACTCCAGTGTAGCCAAGGATTTAGGAGGAGGAAGAGAGTGTGACAGAGCTTCCCAAGGCATGCCCACAGTGAATGGTGTCCTATAATTAGGCCACCACCTCTCAATAATGTCATCAAAGCAGTCCCTGAGCCTGTCTAAAAGAGTCACTTCCCCCATCTCCAGCTATTGCCCTGGGGACCAAGCCTTCCACACCTGAGCCTTTGGAGATATATTTCCTATCCAAATTATACCATGTGGCCTTTAAGTTATTCTGATAAAGATAATCAAGGAGAGAAGTGGCATTGATGAGCAATTTGAGAATAGGAATACATATATACTCAAGTTGACAATATATTAGTATAGGAAGGTGAAATAATTCAAGATTGAGCACAAAAGTAGAATAGATGCAGTCAAGAGAAAAATTGGTGGTTTTAGAAGGTGAGTTAAGTGAATTCCAGGTGGAGAATCATGAATTCCAAGCCAGGTGTAGCTGCATAGATAGACCTGTCTCAAAATCAACTAATTAAATAAAAAAAAAACTTAAAGGTGGTAAAATTGGGGAAATAACATTGTTATGCAACATATAACAGGAAGTTCTAGAAGGCCATGATCAAGAAAAAATGAAAAAAACTCACAGATAGAAATGAAAAATTATTAACTTTATGGGAAACCAAAAGGAATTTGTAAGAATATAAATTTAACCAAGGCCAGAAAGTCATACAAAATCAACACACAAAACCCAAGTGCATTTGTATGCATGAAAATGAATACATGAAAATCTAAGTCACAAATACAATTCCATTTACAAAACAGGTAAGATACTTAGGCATAAACTTAACAAAAATATGTAAAGGGTTAACACAGAGCTGGAGTGCAGGCAGTTGTGAGCCATCGTGTGGATGCTGGGAATGAAGCCTGAGTCCTCTGGGGAAAGAGAAACTAAGTGCTCTTGACCACTGAGCTATCTCTCCAGCACTCTGGGCAGGCTTGGTGAGTCAGTCAGGTTTATTTCATAGTGCATATGGAAGGACACAGGTAATGGAAAGACAGAAACTGGGTCCTATCACAAGTAAAAGCGTGTTGAAGAATGTAGAGTCAAAGCATGACACAGATTAACGGCCAAAGCCACTATGGGAGCCCACCAAACCATCATGCCCAGCTGACAGCTAAGGAGTACACAAGCCTTGTTCCATAGTGTACACAAGCCTACTCCATACAGTGCACAAGCCTTACTCTATACAGTACACAAACCTACTCCATACAGTACACAAGCCTTGTTCCATAGTGTACACAAGCCTTACTCCATACAGTACACAAGCCTTACTCCATACAGAACACAAGCCTGCTCCATGGAGTACAAAGGATGTTGCTCTCAGAGGATACTGCTGGGCTGTATACCCATGGACCAGAGAACCAACTCATAAAAGATGTCTCCATGTGCATGCTATGGCATGTGTGTGCACGCACATATGCACACACACACACACACACACACACACACACAATAAAAAGGCACATATAAATTTTTAAAGGTCTGACTTTGATCTTAGGTTCACATCTTTGCCCCCCAAAATTAAGTCACCAAAAAGATCAAAGATTTAAGTGTAAAATATAAAATTATAGAACATTCAGGGAACAAATGTAGGAGATTATCTTCTAGCCTTTGGTCAGTTTCCTGGCTGATCAAGAGCATGAGGAAGGGAAAATAGATAATGCAGCCTTAACCACAATTAAAATGGTTACCCTTTGATCAATATTTCATCCAATCAGCATCCGACCAGGTACCCAGCACATTCCATGAGGCTAAATGAATAAAAATAAATGTGTTGTTCTTCAGAAAATAGAACTAACATTCCACCTCACTGAGATCAAAGAAATGCCAGTGACGTTTTATTTCAGTACTTGTGTATGATCATATAATCAAGCCATTTACAAAGCAAATACAGAGAGGAACTGGATGAATCTGAGGGAGGCTGCCTTCAAAGGATTACAAGGGAAGGGGCCCATTAATTAACCTGGAAGCATCAGAGGCATCTCTCAAGCTCAGAGATGTATACAGGTGGCTCTGACCACATCTACTCAGTGTGCACAGGGTTTCAGGGCAAGGTGCTGTAGAGTCACCATGATGTGTGGATGCTTTAACTGGCTTTCTACAGGGGCTAGAGATTGCTCAGTGGTTAGGAGCACTCAGTGGTTAGGCTGCTCTTGCAGAGGACCAGGGTTCAGTTCCCAGCAACCACATGGTGGTTCACAACCATCCATACCGCCCATCCATAGCTCCAGTTCCGGGAGATCTGATTGATACCCTCATCTAGCCTCCCTGGGCACCAGGCATGGATGTGGTGCACGCACACACATGCAGACAAGTGCTTGTATGCCTAAAATAAAATTTAAAGAAATAAATCTAAAACAACTTTTTTAAAGAACATTCAGAGGAAATACTAGTTTTCACAACTGTGGCATAGTTGTTCATACAAAACTGATAAACAAAAAACACCTGCTTAAGGAATGTGGCAGTGTATGCTTTTAGACTCAGCACTCTAATGGCAGAGACAGGCAGATCTCTGTGAGTTAAAGGCCACCCTGGTCCCCATAGAGAGTTCCAAGAAAGCCAAGGCTACATAGTGAAAGCCTGTCTCAAAAACTAACAAGGAACAACAACAAAAGACAATTGCTTTTCTTTATACTAAAATTAAATAAAGATGGAAAGTGAAAATTTTAAGGAATATGTACACACATGTACACACGTGCACGCGCGCACGCACACACACACACACACACACACACACACACACACACACACACACACACATATATATATATATATATATATATATATATATATATATATTAATTATAATAGTTCCTGAAGAAAATATAGCAAAATATGCAAAATACATAAAATGCATTCTGGGCCTTTATGAAGAAAGTAATAAAAGACATTTGATACGTGGAAATATGGAGAGATTATTCTCAATACCCAAACCACACTCTGCAAATGCCTCCAACCTCCCCCATTCACAGTATGACCTGTGGTTTCATTATAAACTCAGTAATAAGACTTGAATGGCTTTGGTGTGAGTGGGGCTTGACAATCTTAGCAAAGGCCAAGCAAAGCAAAGATTGTCCAAGAATCTCCAAGAGGCACCTTGGAGCCTTGACAGTTCCTAGAGACTCAGAGGATGCCCCAGCCTGTTGCACACCCAAGAATTCTAGCCAGCGAGCTGGGCACGAGAAAGATAAACACACAAATGTAGAAACATAACTGCCATTGTTCAGTTGATGTGATTGTATGTATGCAGAAAAGGAGAAATTCTAAAGTATTTGAATTCTATGAGATTGCTGAGTAAAGGCCAAAGGCAACAAGCAAAAGCTAATTGGTTTGCTATATAGTAGCAACGAATACACGAGAAGTCTTTTAAATGCCATTTAAATGGTACCAATTACTTAAGAAAAAAGTCACTGTGAAAATGTGTGGGAACACTCCACTCAGTGCCACAGAGCATTGCTTAGGGAAACTGAGGACCTGAGAAAGTGGAGATCAGTCCCCATTCGTGGATGGGAAGACTTAATGATGTAAAAATAACAAGGCCTAGGGGTTGGGGGTTAGCTTAGTCCCCAGCTCTGCATAAAAAGGAAACTATATATTTTTCTCCCCAGATTAATCTGTTTCATGTTACAACATGCTTCATGGAACTTGAGTAACAGATTGTACATTACATATGGAAATGCAAAGAGTCAAAGAACACCAGGGTCCTGAAGATGCAGACAGAAGAGGATCTTGTTACCTGAGATGGAAATGTGTTAGGGGTCATGATGAGTAAGTTGATGGGCCTGGGCTCAGGAGCAGAGGGGCCAGCCCAGGGATCCCAGAAACTATATGTACACATGAACACACATATACACACAAACATATACACACATGCACACACACTCATGCATGTAATACATGCACACATGCATACACACTCATACATATGCACATCACACACACACTCTCTCTCAGATTCACACACACTTTCACACATGCATACACACAATCATACTCTTTCAGATACACAAACACACGTATACATGTGTACATATGCATGCACACACTCATACTCAGAGACACACACATTTTCATACATGAACTATATCCATTATTTTCCTTGTCGCTGTGACAAAACACCTGAGAAGAAGCAATTTCAGAGCAGAAGGCTCTTTTGGGGCTCACAGCTTGAGAGATACAGTCCACCATGCTGGGAAGGCTGGTGGCGGGAACTTGAAACAGCACATCTGCAGTCAGGAAGCAGAGTGCAGATGGGAAATGGGGTTGGGTTCAAGGCTTGCACCCACCACAGTGAGCCACTTTGCCAGTGAGGCTCCGCCTCCCAAAGGTTCCACAAACTAGTGCCAATTTCTGGGGATTAAGTGTTCAAACATATGAGCCTGTGGAGGCATTTTATCACACACACACACACACACACACACACACACACACACACACACACACACACACACACGAGAGAGAGAGGCATGCACACACAGCAAGTCTTTCTCATACACACACAAAGTAGTCAAATTTAGAACAATGTTCTGTCTCTCAGTAGAGGAAAAGACTTTTCCAATACAATGGCACTGTGTTGACTGACTGTCCCCTTCTTCATGCCCAAACACAGAAATCCATTCAAAGTGGGTCCTAATAGAACAAGAGATTAAAAACATGAAAACTCGAGGCCAGCCTGGTCTCCAGAGCGAGTGCCAGGATAGGCTCCAAAGCTACACAGGGAAATCCTGTCTCGAAAACCCCCCCAAAAAAACAAAAAACTTGAAAACTTCTAGAACAAACATAAAATGGCTTCATAGCCATTAAATAGCTTAGGTGAAGACAGGCATACGTGCATGCCCACACATGCTCAACACACACACACACACACACACACAAAACCCAAGATTAAAGTTTGATGTATGGGACTTCAGTCAAATTAAGAACTTTCATTTGTCAGAAGAATAGGAGGGCAAGAGACTGACAAAAAGACATTTCAAAACATAGACCCCTGGGCATAGGCTCTACAGTACATAATGGATCTCACAAGTCAATAAGAAAACTGTAAATAGGTCAAATTTTAATTGACAAGAGACCAAACAAACACCAATCGACAGAAGATGTGCATGTGGTCAGTTCATGCACAAAGGTGTTCAGCACTATCAGCCCCAGAAATGCAAATCGAGGTCAGGGAGCTATTCCTACCCAGCCATCAGACAGGATAAAACTAAGCAGAGAATAGTAAGTGCTAACAAAAGTTTGGAAATTACTTGTAGGGTGTCTAACTTTTGGGCTTTTCTAAATCACATTGTCATCTATAAAGTTCAGAATTAAGACCCGAACCCCAAGTTACAAAAAAAAATCACAAAAACCTTCATAATGTTTAAATAAAATGTTAGTGATGTTGTGTTGGACTGCCTTCATAACTATCTGTGGCCATGTGTGGCCCACAGGCCATGGTCTAGACACACCTAAACTTTCATGTTGTGCTGGTAGAGTAAAATAATAATAATAATAATAATAATAATAATAATAATAATGCTGGAAAACTCTTCGACATGCTCTAGAATCCAGAAATGCTACTTATAGGTATGTACCCAATAGAAATAGTGGGGCCACAAGAAGATGAGCAGGAATGCCCATGAACACCATATGCATATTGTATATATGAAACCTGCCAACAGCCTGCATGGTGAACAAAGTGTAGCATTTAATCACACAACAGAAAGCTGCACAGTTGTGGAAAATACAGATGAAGGAATCATATGATGCGATGTTGGGCAAAAGTGTACATGGTGTGTGTTTCCATTACATAAAACTTTTAACAGGCTGTCACTTGACATTCTAGCCGGGACAAAACTGCCCTTCAAAGGCACAAGCTAGCCAAACACCCATATAGGAAAAGACAATCTGAACAAGCCTGTGTCTAGTAAGACCTGATATCAGTTAAGAAACAACCTTCTGGAAAAGAAGGCATCAGGTCCAGCCCTCAACATGCTCTTCCAGAAAAAAACACAAGTGTGAGAACATCGCTGGTTCATTCTGGGGTCACCTGCCTTGACGTGATGATTAATCTTGATTGTCCACATGGCAATGTTTAAAATCATCATGGGGGGCTGGAGAGATGGCTCAGAGGTAAGAGCACTTGGCTGCTCTTCCAGAGGTCCTGAGTTCAATTCCGGGCAATCACACAGTGGCTCACAACCATCTGTAATGAGATGTGGTGCCCTCTTCTGGCGTGCAGGCATACATGTAGGCAGAACACTATACATAATAAATAAATTTAGAAAATAAGATAAAACCATCATGGAAACACATCTCTGGGCATGTCTGCAAGGGATTTTCTGGATTATGTTAGTTGAGATAGATAGATCCACCATAACTGTGGGCAATTCTGCTCAGTGGCACTGGAGACTCAGTGGCATGGAGACTCAGTGGCACTGGAGTGTGGATTGAATAAGGAGAAAGTGTTTTTGAGCATCAGCATTCATCGCTCTGATGCAGTGTAATTAGATGCCTCACGCTCCTGCTATCATGCCTTCCCCACTGTGACAGACTGCACATTCCAACTGCTTTGGCAGGTTTCAGATACAGCAGAAAGACAGGTAAATAATATATGTGGTGAACTTCATCTGTCAGTTTAACAAAGGGAAAGAGTTTTCAACAAATTTCCCAGACACTTTGTAGCGTTAGGGGAAGCTTGGGAAACGGACATAACCAGCCTGTTCTCACCCTGATGCCTGAACCCGTTCACCCAGCCCAGACCAGGTAGGATCCTTGAGAGGTGTTGTGAACAACTACACATGTAACAAAAGTAACTCTACCCAGATGGAGGTACTATGAGCCCATGGGTGGGAAGGCTATGATACATGGTACTCTACCCTCAGCTTAGCTGTAGACTTAGCACCCTTCCTGTCAAATATGTGCTAGGTTGGGTTGACAGCCATGTTCATTCTAACATGTATATGGAAAAGAAAATGACCTTTTAAAAAGCTACAGAAAACCATAAGCTCCAGTGATTCTAAAAAAGAGCAGAATAAGAGGAATCATTTTCTCTGCTATTAAGATTCACTCACAGCTACATTCATGAAGACGGTGTGACGTGGCCTGTGGAAAAAAGTGTACCCCTGTATGAAGGAGGATCATGATATGAGCATGGCCAAGTCAAAGACCCCAATACCTCAAGGTTGTCCCTGGGTCAGGCTCAGGGGAACGGCAAGGCTTTTGCCTGATCTGGTCCTGATGTTCACAGTAGGTACAGAAATTAACAAACACAGCTTCCTCTTCCAGGATGGCTGCAGCCTGAGACTGTCCCCCTTGATAGATCCCTGCTGAGGTGAGCTGAACTCCTCCTTCTTCTGTACATAATAAAGGGCTGAATTTCCAGGCTGTGGTGTGTTTCCATCAGAGTTCATGGTGCATACACCCCAACTTTTCTCTGTGTGTCTGTCATTTTTTCATTCCCTATCAGGCAAGTCATGTCAACCCTAAAGCAGTGCAGGTCTCAGCAGTACACCAAGAGATAGAATCACAGGTCATTGGGACAAAGCAGAACCCAAAATTTGAGCCTCACAAACAAAACTTCAAAAGCAATTTGAGGGCCTGGGGATGTGGCTCCATTGGTGAAGTACTTTCTTTGACAACATGAGGACCCCTAGTACCACATAAAGGATAAGATGTGACTGTAAACCCTGTAATTCATGGCTAGAGAGGCAGAGACAGGGGGGATTCCTGGAACTTGCTGGGCAATTAGTCTTGACAAACCAGTGAGTTCCAGGTTCAGAGAGAGACCCTGCCTCAAAAAAGGTAGAGCTGGGCAGTGGTGGCGCACATCTTTAATCCCAGCACTTGGGAGGCAGAGGCAGGGGGATTTCTGTGAGTTGGAGACCAGCGTGGTCTACAGAATGAGATCCAGGACATCCAGGGATACACAGAGAAACCCTGTCTCCAACAAACAAACAAACAAAAAAGTAAAGTAGAGAACCATTAAGGGGGATACTTGACATCAGTCTCTGGCCAATACACACACACACACACACACACACACACACACACACACACACACACGTGTGGGGGGGATGACAAAGAGACGGAAAGAGACAAAGAGAAACAGAGACAAAGAGAGAGCCTGCAGTTTGAAGCAGGAAGCATAGTATTTGTGATAATTAATGTGAGAGAGAATGGTCACCCACGGGCACAGCAGTGATCAGACTAAGTATAAAATATAAATTATAAGACTTTTAGAAGGAAAAAAGTAAGAGAAATCTTCAGGACCAAGGTCAGACAGAGCTTTTAGATCCATCATCTCTCTCTCTCTCTCTCTCTCTCTCTCTCTCTCTCTCTCTCTCTCTCTCTCTCTCATACACAAGGAGGCCAGAGGTTGACATCTGTCTTCCTCAATCACTCTCCATCTTATTTGCTGAGACAGGGTCTCTCAGTGAATCTGGAGTTCACTGCCTCAGCTACACTGGCTGGCTAGCGAGCCCCTCTTGTCTCTGTTTCCCCAGGACTAGAATTACAAACATGGGTCATTCCACCTGATTTTTTTTTTTTTTGCATGGGGATTGGAACTCAGGCCCTCACCCTTGCACAGCAATCATTCTATCAGCTCAGCCATCTTCCCAGCCCAACAAATCACAAATTTGACAAAGGACAAGTATCTATAATACATAAAGAATTCTCAAAACTCAAATTAAAAAACAATGCAATTATAAAAACGAGCAAGAGCATGAACAGACATTTCTCCAAAGGGGGTTAGGCAGATGGTAAATAGACCCATGAAAAGATGTCCAATGCCACCAGCCAATAGGGAAGCACAAATTAAAGCCACAGTGAGCTATTACAACAGGACTAACAAGGCAAATAAAACGAAAAATAAAGAAAGAACCAAAGGCTGTCAAGGGTGAGAGAAATTGCACAGCTCATATCCTGCTGGTGAGACGGTGAAGGCTATAACCACACTGAAAAGCAGGCTGGCAGCTTTTTGTAAAACAAAATCCACAACAGTATTCCCCAGCAATTGGACTCTTGGGCATTTATCCCAGAGACATGAAAACACGGTCACTCAGAACTTAAACAAAAATGTTCCCAGCAGCTTCTGGTGTCGTGTCTCCAAACAGGAACCAGGTGCCCTTCAACAGATGAGAAACTAGCAATCCCACCATGGAAAACTGCAGGAGCCACAGATGGCCATGCTGTTTGGATGAATCCCACAGGACAGGACTGAGTGGAAAGAAGGGTCCTGAAGGTCATGGCTGCAAGATTCCTGTTTCAGACGATCCCAGAAGAACATGCCACAGAGACACTCAGCAGAGGAGTGAAGACAAGGACTAAGCAGAGCTGTTACTGGGGAGAAACAGAAGTGGTGGTGGCCAGAAAGGGTCTCCCACCAGACGTCCTGTGCAGACAGATGCCCTGCACCTAGATGTTACAGATGTCAGCATCAGGGTTGTGGTATCAATTCTGGTTCTAGAACTAGTTCCACTGGTAGAGTGCACAAATCTCTGATCACTCCCTCTGGCTGCACACAAGTCTAAAATTGATGGATATGCCCCAGTGGCCTCTGGCACCACAGTCTCCACACCCAGTCCTGTGTGGTTTCTGCAGCTGGGGAAGTCAGGAGCCTCATGCGGTTACTGCTTTTGTAATATAGGCATCACTGAAAGCTGAGAGGGCGACTGTGAAAGCGCCAGGGTCCTGTGTGTTCTGTCAGTTTCACTGCTAATATAAATTTGCTTGGCTGTGACAGACACAGGGCTCTTCTGGCAGAGAGAGAAAATAAGTGCCTGGCCTGGCCTTTTCTTGCTGATGGAGTTAAATGCTCTCTGGGGCTGCCTGAGGCAGGAAGAAGAGTTGAGCTTCCGGGTAGGCTTCAATGTGACTTGGCTTTATTTCTTTCCAGCAGCTGGCCTGAGATGCCCCATCTCCTCTCAGGGTGAGGAAGCACTCCACATACTCCCCAGTGCTGGGAACTAAAGGGCGAAGAGGTTTGGGAAGGTTGGAGGTACTGGGGCATAGCTGCAATAGCATGCAGGAACCTTGAGGGTCCAGGCACAGGCTACTTCTCATCTGCAAGAAGGGTGGCCATTTGGAATTATGCTGGCAGGAGGCAGGCAGCAATGGACAAGGTTAGGTCCTTCGTTGCCTGTGCAGCTAGAGGAAAGGCCAGTTGGAGCTGATTAGGAAAAGTCAGAGTCCTGTTCCAGAGCTGGTGAGACAGAAAATGGCATAGCAGCTGTCACAGCAGCTCAGTCTGCAAAAAGCTGAGTCCCTGGAAGAGCAACACAGAGTTACAATGCTGTCTATGCACACCAATCGAATGATGCACTCAAGGAAAATGATGTCATATGTTCCAGTACAATCCCAGTGTTCACAAGGGCCCCCTTCATACTAACCCAAAGGAGCTGGAGAGACGGCTCAGTCATCTCTTGCCCCTCTTGCAGAGGACTGGATTTGGTCCCCAGTACCCACATAAGGTGGGTCACAATCATCTATCACTTAGTTCCAGGGGTGCAGACACCTTCTTTTGTCTCTGTGGGTACTGCATGCACATAATGCATATTCAGACAAGGAGGCGAATATACATTCAAACACAATTTACAACAACCATAATAACCACCCAAGAAGGAACACGGCCAGTGTCTTCCCACAGGTAGACAGGTAAGCAAAGGTAGCCTCCATACACAGGAGGATAAAGGGAGTGTCAAACCTCAAAGCCTGTGTTGAGGGAAAGGAGCCAGACCTCAAAGGCCATTAACTTGGTGTGTGCAAAATGCCCAGAAATAGCAAAACCACAGAACAGAGTATATAAGCGGCTGCTTAGGGCCTTGGATGGCAATAGCTAAGATGCATGGTATCTCTGTCTATATATGTACCTGTCTGTCTGTTTCTAACAGCATCTGGCTATGTAGCCCTGGCTGCCCTGGAACTTGCTGTGTAGCCCAGGCTTTGGCAATCTTCCTGCCTCTGCTTCACAAGTACTGGGATAGCAAGTGTGCACTACCACACCTACCTCAAGGGCTTCTCTTTGTACAGCCAGCCCTGCAGCATGGGTCCATGTCAAGGAGACCAGAACATAACCTGCCTCAGGCCAGGGACAAAGCTGACTGAACCAGGAACAGCAGGGAAGAAGGGAGAGAGAGAGAGAGAGAGAGAGAGAGAGAGAGAGAGAGAGAGAGAGAGAGAGAGAATACACCCTCTCATGTTGTCCACCTCAGGGCTCTGATGTCCAGTGACAGTGTCCAAAACACCAGTCTCTGCCTGGAAACCTGTGACTTCAGGCCACACACAGCACAATGTCAGGCTCAGAGGTCATTCAGTGTCTGCCCCAATATGACAGAGCCTGACACCTGAGGGAAGAGGACAGACCTGAGCAGGTGCTCTGGTGTGTGTGCCTCTGTCTTCCTCAGCCTCCTCCTGCGGGCCCCTGGAAGCCCACAGGCCCTTTGAGACACAGATGGTTCCCAAGCATCCCTCTGGCAACTGCTTCTCACCTAACTGCCATGAAAAGGCCTCAAGAGCTGGCAGTTTGTTTTAAGCTAATGAGAATGCCCAGAGCACAGGACGACTGGGGTTGGCAGGGCTGAGGCCCACCCCAGTAGGGACCACCGCAGGCCCAGCTGGCACCATCCCCGCTCTCCACACACCCCTAGGCTCTGCCTCTCTGCTCCCACTGGCTCCTACAGCCTCTGTCAGGGTTCCCACCACCTGCTCACCAGCCAGCCTGCTGCAGGGGCTTCCGGCAGGCTCTGGCTGAATAATTGATTGTACATTCATGAGCAAATGGGAGAAAAACATAAACAGCCATGCATGGTGGGGCCTAGCATGTGTGTGCCTGTGTGTGTGCATACGTGTGTGTGTGTGTGTGTGTGTGTGTGTGTGTGTGTGTGTGTGTGTGTATTTAAACATATGAACTGCTCCTCTAATGTACTAATCTGGGACAAAGTACTTACTACCATAACAAAGGTAGTACACCCAGTCTGATAACAAGGCTCTTGGTGCTATGCTTGGGCTTCATCCATTATTATTTTGAACCAATTGTTCGTGTTTTCAATACAAAGTTTAAAAAAAAAGTTCACTTCTGAAAACAGTGCCAAGCAGAATTTGGAAATGGAAGGGGGTGATTTTCCATTATGAGCTGTTCTGAAATGTTCTCCAAAACAGTGGAGCCTCCTGCCAGAGTCACTGGAATTGACACCCTTAGCCTCTGTGGGTTCTTTAACTGCCTCAACTCCTGGCTCAAACTTCCCACCATGACCCTGACTCATTTGCTATGAGAACCCCTGACCCTACCACCTCACACCTGGCCACAGGCTTCCAGAGATGGGATTGGGACATGATGCTATCATGCTCTTGACCTTGGGTGTGTCCCTTTCCTCTTGGGTGTGGAGGGGTGGCTTGATATCCCCCTGGGTGAGTGGGAACAGAAGCCTTGCCTGCCTGTTTATCCTAGGTCATTAGGGATTTGGTTAAGATCTGTTCTTAGATAGGAACATGCATTTTCTAAGTCCCCGTGTGTTCCCAGGGAACAGGCTTTCCATTCTGTGAGGCCTCTGGGTCACTGTCTGATCAAGTCTCCAGTCTAGTTCTCCCCATAGGCTGTCATAGGCAAGGAAGGCCCCAGGTCAGTCCTTTCCCCCTGCTTTGGCCACCAGCTGTGTTCATCTGCCTCCAGCACAGTGAGTCCCCTGTTGTGTGTCACCTGCTCATCCTCAATTTGATCATTCACCTTGGTCTTTGTGGTGATCAGTATCAGTCCCCAGATAAGGACTCATATGAGAACTTCCTGCCAGACACACAGGTCTCAGCCTGGTCCACAAGCCCGAAGGGCCTCCTCCACGTCTGTCAATCCATTAGCTGTCCTTGGCCTGGTAAGTGATAGACTAAGATTGCCATACTCATTAGAATGGAACATGCACTACTAAAGTCACAACGAACCTGACAACCCAGTCCCTACTGTGCCTTAGATGCTCGGACTGTGTCCACCTCAGCCTAGTCCCCAGTGTGGGTGTGGTCAGGTGGTAGCATTCCACTACAGAGTTCTAAGATGGGTGCTTGCTTGCAAAAGCTCACAGATAAGCCACATAACCCAATACCTCAGACGCCATGGCCTGGGGGGGGGCGCCCTTCTTGATGTCCCATGATGCCTCACTCCCTGGTTCCCTCTGCAGAGCATCACCTCTGCTTCTTCTGCTCTTGAACCCAGGCCTGGGTTTCTCTCATTATGGAAAACGCTCCTGATACCTGCCTAACCATCGCTCTACTAGATAGAGAAGGAACTGAGAGAGAAGCCTGCTTTATATACACAGAACTGAGAAGTGGGAGAGACATTCTATAGGTACTCATCGTATGTACCTGACAAATGTTTGCTCTGCCGGGCACATGAAAGACCCAGTACTCATTGCAATACCTCTCTGGGGAACCATGAGATGTGCATTGTTCAAGGCTTGACCCTGCCTCCTGAGGGGGTGTTAGTTCCCTCTTGTTCTGAGGGGGAACCCTACTTATTCATAAGAGGAGGCTGAACAAAGAAAAAAGTGTTCCCAAAATCAAAAGTAGGATACCAAGTCACCAAGATGGTGCTCAGAGGGAAACTGGGGGCTGCTTACTGGGCCTCAGTAGGTATGGGACTGGCCAGTGGCACTCACCAGGACTTCCCGAAGCCAAGAGCAAGCCTCACAGCTCCTTAGTGCACTCATATAAAGGAGATGATTCTGGAAGCCAGCCTATAATCCTGCAGAGGGGACTCAGAAGATGGGTACAAGGTCCTCACCCAAGGTCATCTGGAGATGCCCTCTGGAGGGCATCCTCATGGGTCTTCACCAGGAGTCAGCCAGAAGCTCAACCCCAGCTGCAGATATAGTCAACCACAAATTCTGAAAAGGTCACCTGTTTTAGCTGTCCTTGAAGAATTTCTCTAATAATAGAAGCCAACACCACCACCCACTAATTCCTGGATGCCCTTGATAAATGGGGATGGGGGAACACGATTCAGCACAGAACAGCCCACAGATGTCTGTCAAGCAAACAATGATGATAGAGATGAGAATGACCTATAGTCCTCCATGAACACCTAGTGTTCCTGACCCCAGGGCTCCATGCTTGGGTTTAATGGCCTCAGTCACTGTTGAATGTGACCTGTGAGTTCCTTCTAGATGAAGATACTGAGGCTCCTAACGATCAAGAGTGTAACAAAGGTTAGTCATCAGGCGCCAGAGCCAAAAGCAGATCCAGCCCATCTTCCCCAGTCCTGTCACCATCCTGGGCACCTCTAAAGGCAAGGCCCATAGTCACTGCCATGCCAAGCACTGCTCCAATCCTTTAGAGCCCTTACAATTGGTTAAAACAACCCCATAACAATTGTGGCGGGGGAAGGAAATGCCAATTAGCGCTAAAGAGAATAAGTAATCCAACTGATCACTTAAAAATATGGATAAATAGATAAGTGGATAAATACATGTCTACACACAACATAGATGGGAGGAAGGAAAGAAGGGGGAAGGAAGAAAGGAAGGCTGGGTAGGTAAACAAATGACAGAGAGACAGATGATAGATAGGTGGATGGATGGATGCATGGATGGATGCATGGAAGGACAGATGGATTGAAGGGTAGATAGATGAATAAATGGATGAATGGACAGATGGGTGGAAGAGTGGGCTAGTAAATGACCTAGGATAACCTGAAGTCATGTGACCATCTCTCTGCCACACACCCAGTCCAAGCCTCTTCCACACAAAGTTGGCAACAGCGCTGATGGAAGACAAGGAACATATCGTTTTAGACTGGACATTGGGGCATACTCCTTTAATCCCAGCACTTGGGAGGCAGAGGCAGGTAGATCTCTGTAAGTGTGAGGCCAGTCTGGTCTACGCAGTGAGAGCCTGTCTCAAAAATAAAAAAGAAAGAAAGAAAGCAAATAAAAATTAGTGTACAGTAATTGAGATGGTATGGGGTCTTGGGGGGAGCAGGGCCATGGAGTGAGTATGAGGTATGAGTTTCCTTCCTGAGCCATGTGGCTCCCACCCTGTCTCAGATAACCTAGCCATGGACAGAGGTATCAATAAACCATGGAATAAAGACACACTCCCAGGATCCTAGGCTTTTCTTCAGGGAGTTCCCAGGTGCTAGTTGTGCAGGTCTTTGAGAGCTCTGCCTTCTGATGAACTCTAAAAGCCAGGAGTGTCTTTCTTCCTCCAGCCATGCAGTGGACACAGACCCTGGCACCCAATATGTTTACACCCCTAGCCATCATGAGCAAATGAGCGAACCTTTGAGAAATCTGTTGTCAAGCCTGCAAAAGCCACCAGGGCAGAAACAGGTACTTTCTGTGCCAGCACCACCAGCATGGGATAAAACATTTGGCCCTCAGTATATATTGAAATCCAGAATTTGATTTAAACTCAACTGTCCAGCCTTCTAAAGGAAGCCAGGAAATACTGCTTGTATATGAAAAAAAAAACAAATTTAGAGAAAAACAAACCAACTGGAGCCCATGGGGAAGCGGCTGAGAGAACATCTGGAGGGGAGGGCTTCATAACTCATGTTTGAGACAGCCAGATGCTCCGTTCCCCCATGTTCTCCAGTTTAATTAAAAATGGTGGGACACTGGCATCCAGTACAGAGCATCTCTGGTTTCCTGAATCTGAGGAATCTGGGGGTGTACTCAGTTTGGGCAGCCCCAGAAATGGAACATAGTCAGGTTTACATTCTGGAAGGGCTACAACATAGGAAAGAAAAGCCGTCAGGCTCGGTAGAGCCTTGTAACTTCATCTTTACACTCCCAATGAACACATCCAGGTTAGGTTGAAAAGGAATTAACAGTGGGTGCAAACCCGTGCTTCTAACAGCCTGTCCCACTCCAAAGCCTTCCCTGCAGTATCAGGTGTCTGTGGGGACCCAGCAGAGGGGGCCTCCATGAGTTGCTTTTCCCAAGGACAGAACAAAGTAACCTCACTCAATGGTGCAATAGCAATAGGCACCCTGAAGAGTGGACTGTACACGAAGAAACCAGGAGTCTTCCAGGGCTAGGTCTTAGATGAGGCAGGGTCTGTATCCAGGACACTTCATCAAAACCAGCTCCATCCAGACCCACCAACACCCTCCAGGGGAAAGAAAAGCAAAAGCTGGCAACCAGACCCTGGGGTAGAGATGCAGTCACACCTTGCCTCTCCAAGGCTCACAGCAGGAACGTGAGATTCTCTAGGGAGCGGGAGCGGGGAAGCTCTCCCAGCAGGGCCACCCAGGTGCTCATTTCCAAAGGACACCTTTGACTTCATGTCTTAACAGATGGCACCCTCTGGAGGAATACAAGGAACAGCCATGGAAGTCTGGGGAACAGCTGCTTCTAACCCCTGCAGTCAACTCGGCTGAGAGGAGCTGTCTCCACCACCCCACATCTGAACCACTCCAGGCATCTCCCCAAGCTTCCCAAATTCTGGTGTGATTTGCAGGTTCAAATGCACCCATCGGTACAGTCAATCCAGTGACTTACAGCTAAGCCCACCCAGATTCTGCTAAGCCACCTGCCCCCACCCCACCCCACCGCCTCCCTGTGTCAGCAGAAGGCTGTGAGTGGGAGGCCATCTTGCAATGCAGGGGCATCATGCTATTAGTGAGCGTGTCATCCAAATTGGACAAGCGGTGATGTACCCAGCAGTGTGGGGTGGAGCAAATGTGTAACAGGTTCTTACAAACATGAAATCATGTGAATGGAAAAGCCCAGAGAGACCCTCACCAACCCCGAAGTCATGGGATAGTCAGGGACAGCTCTTCCTTCCTCTGTCATCATGTGTGCATTTCCCAGGATCTCTGCAGTGGGCATGGGTGTGAAGGCTGTTCTTCAAGATCACCAAAGGAACAGGACTTCAGAAGAGCCTCCCAGAAGCACTGGGAAGCCAAGACTTTCATCCTTGACGGTGCCAGGCAGGTACAGAGCCCTTCTGCTCGGTGTCTACTCCCAGTCTCGCCAAAGTAGAGAGAGTTCCCTCTACTTCACCCTGAGAGACAGAATGCCATACTGCCCAAGGCCTCAGGTCAGTGAGAAACATAAAGGGGTTCACCCCAGGCTCTGTCCCCCTGTCTGTTGAAGTGGTTCTAGGGGACTATAGGAGCCAGAAGCAACCTCCAGGCAGCCTTAGGAAAACCTATGTGCACTGAGGTGAAACAAGAATCCAGGATTGGCTCACCTGAAGCACTGGAAACTCAGAGCAGCAAACAGACAGTTTATCTTAGGACTTCTCCAGGCCAAGCATTAGCCTAGTGGGGCAGGTAGGTGAGGTGACTGAGTGCAGAGAAGAGTTTATGACTCTAAAACACGACCCCCCTCCCTTTTCTCATCTGCTGATTGGCATCTGCTGCTCATTTCCACATCTGGAGAGCACACTCTCCAGGCCTTCTCTTTCCCTCTGTTGCTCACATCTGCCTCTCAACCAGTATCTTGTGTGGTTTCATCTCTACAGTTTACATCCTGTTTGTTTTAAAGCTCATCAGACATATGACCTTGCTGCCAAGCTTGGCTGTTAGTAATTTTCTACTCTAACGTTATAGTTTAGGGAAGAGGGTATAAATGGGTGTGGGTGGAGTGAGTATTGCTCCTTTGTCTCACCCCATTGTTCTTCTCACAAGGGTCCATGGGATGCCCTCTTAGTCCCTAGACTCCATAAGTGCCCATTGCCCCCTCGGGGTCCCACATTTCTCACTCCCTCGCCTGTCTACCCACCACCCAGGCCAGCAACCAGTTTCCAGAGCCTTCCACAGCAATGGAGCCTTTCTATGCCAAATTAGGTTTCATAACTGCTTCTCTGTCAACAGCTTCCTACACAGATAGGCCTCCATCATTTAATATGGAGAGACAGCGCTCTCCCGCTGAGAGCCTGGAGTCTCCTGGGAACACACTCCTGCTCTGACAGTCTGTAGAGTGGGTGATATCACGCTTTGCATGGTTTGGAGGGTGGTACATAGGTTCCCTGGCTGCCCCCCCCCGCCCCGCCCCGCCCGCTGATACACTGTTCCTTCCCATAAAATAAGAAGAGATTCTAGGAACTTGGCAAACAGCACCCCAGCTGGGGCTGCCAGCTTGGCTCTTGTTCCAACTCCCCTTCCTCTATCTGGGGGTGGTCGGGCCATACGGAGACCCAATCTCCCAGGGTACTCTGAGGTGCCATCATGCTGTGTGTGTGTGTGTGTGTGTGAGAGAGAGAGAGAGAGAGAAAGAGAGAGAGAGAGAGAGAGAGAGAGAGAGAGAGAGAGAGAGAGAGAGAGAGAGACCCATGTGGGCACCGTGTGACCACCACTGTTTCGTAGGGGCTTCTCACAGACTACCTCTGAGTACAAATGGATAGAGAAAACAAGGTCCCAGGCTGTTTGCAAGGCTTTTCCAGCTGGATACCAGCAAAGATGCTGCCCAGATCCCAGGTGTGGGGGGAGGGGGGCCCTGGTCCCAGACTCATCCTGAAATCCCTTATTGGTTACATTGTTTAACTCTGATAGGACTTTGGGGACCTCCATTCCAGGAATCTGCTGAGCCACCACACTCCCTGTGAAATTTCAAGAAAAATCCTGCTTCAATCTGCTCTCTCTAGTTAGTTAGATGGGTTAATGGCTTCACTAGTTAGCCAAAATAAATTGCATCCAAAATAATTGCATAAAGTGCTTATGAATTGTTAAAAAGATACATCTGCATATATCTGGCATTTATTTAATTTTAATATTTTTTGTCTGTGTGCCTTCCTTTTGGGGAACAGTGCAGCTGCGGGCAGGGCTGTGCCTAGAGCCTTCAGCAGAGGCTGCCTAAATATTTTATTCACCAGTTGCAAACAGGAAATGCAATTAAAGGCCCTGATTCTTAGCACCCGGGAAAAGGGGATCTCACTGGGGGGCCCAGATCCCTTTAATCTTTGAAATTTACACTGTTTGGATTTCAGAGCCACAGGGGACAGCCTTGTAGGTTTTTATTTAATTTTTTTTTTTAACTGGAAAGGAAGTGAAGGCTTCTGCAGATCTGGAGGAGCCTGGATGCACTGAAGCCTTAATGGATACTAAAATCCACCCCCTTCAAGCATCACAGCCATGTTAGCTGGCTTTGAGTCATTGGGTTGGAAAAGACGTAGAAGACTGGGAAGAAAACAGGAAGCGACAACAACGGGTGTGATGGGGGAAGAAGGGAGTGTATTCTGAATACCATGAAGGACCGGAATCTGAAACCTGACTCCCTAGTGGAGGTCTGAGGATGAAGCTTGATGGAGTGGGGGGCAGTGCTGTTTCTCCCTCTGCAGCACCAACCTAATCTGTCCTCTGAGATCTTGTGCAAGGGCAGTGCCCGTAGAGTGCTCCCAGGCTGCCCTGGGGAAGACCGTGGCGACCTCAGCACAGAATCGTCTAGTTTTCTTCCCTGGGAACAGCTGAAGGCAAGAGTGTTGTCTGCCTGAGAAGCTCTGAGGAGTGTGTTATTCATTCACTTTTTGTACTCAGAAGATGTGGACATGCACATGAGCCTGTAAGGGCTCTGCCCAGACCCAGAGCTCCCCAACCTGATACTTTAGGGAATATGGCCACCCTCTCCTCTTGTGCCTACAGACAAAGGCTGGCCAGGCTGGCCCTGCCTGGTGGGCCGGTTGTAGCCACATCTCTCCACTCTTCTAGAAAATTTGATAACCAAAATCTGAAATCCACATGGCCTTCAGTAGATACTACCTGGCAGTACTCTGCAGCAACCAATGTCACCAAATCTGTCCACTACTCTCTGCTTGCCAGCTCTAGACAGTGTGCTCAGGGTTAGGGACAATGGCTCTGGGTTGCCCTGAAAGCCAAAGTGCTGCTTAAATGGGCAAGCCAGGTGTCCCCTAATTGTAGCCCACAGCTCTGGTCCTAGAGCCCTAGAGAGCAGAAGGAACTCCTAAAGCCCCATGATTCCTCAACACAGGTCAGGAAAAGGCCCTTGTCCTGAGATGAAGGGTTCTGGCTGATATCCAAATCCCCTCTCTCCCTGGCACCCAAAGACCTGTGCTGTGTCTTCCCAGACAGCAAAGGGGCAACTAGCCCTGGCCCCATGCCACAGATGCTGACCTGGCCTCTATGAAGTTGACTGTCGCCCAGCCATCCACATGGGGCAAACATTTCCCCAAACCAGCAGGTCTGCATAGATACAGGCCAACCTAGACAACAGGGTAGGACAAACATACTATGTAGAGCCAGGCCCACATGCACCTCTAGGGCCTCCCTTTCAAGACAGGCGGCTTGAAGTCAGAAAGGAGCCCAGAAGCAGCTAGGCACAGCCCCATCCCTTTCTCAGGAATCACCTGTGTGTTCTCATCAGTACAACTAGGGCACTACAAGGAAGACTCCAGATACCCACTGAGTCCTGGTATCAGAGGTTATATATCTGCTCCAGGGCAGGGCACTTTGCCAAGGGTCAGGTTGCCAGCTTCCCTCTCAAGGGCATCCTCTTGGGAACCCAGAGGCCAACCAGCGGTCTGTGCCCGGCAATGGGTCTAAGGATTTGTTGCTCTTGTGTCATGAAAGCCCAAGAAGCATCCTCACACACTCAGGCTTCCTTCAGCCTCTGGATGACATCACGGGCTGACACAGCATGATGAGAAATCTGATGACAAGGACCCTGAGGCAATGCCTGCTGAGGCCATATCCCAGCAAGGGCCATTGCTTTGCTGGTGGGACCTACACCTGGCTGTGTCTTGAATGGGGTTGTATGGCAAGCATGAGATACACAAATCCCCCAATGGCACAGTCAAAGTTCTCAGGAGGAGGAGCCTCAGTGTTCTGCTGAGGACACAGGATTCGGCACCTGTAACAAGCTGGGCACCACGCACTCTCAGCAAAGTTCAGCGCCCATGCCATTCCAATACAGATACCAGAAGCATGTGACCACTGTACATTGTCATCTCATGTCCCTTTACAGCCTGCATTGGATCTCTGCTCACAAGCCTTGGCTCCACAGAGAGAACATTTCTTGTCACAAGACACTTCTCCTGAAACAAAGGAACAATCTATATTCTTCATGCTAAACCCAGAGGTGAGAGGATTCCACATGCCCCAGGCTGCCCTGACCCCATTCCTCTACTGACACAAGGCCTTTGACACTCCTTGAACTCCTCGAGTCCTAGGACCAGCAGGACACAGGTAGGACGCAGCACCATCTAGTGGGCAGTGGAGGCTACAGCATGACTGGACAGAGACAATCCTCCAGGGTCCTGAGGAAGCCCCTGAACTACAGACACCCCCACCCCACCCCGCAGCCACCCCACCCAGACCAGCAGCAGAGCTCAAGGCTGGAAGGCTGTTCTACAGAGTCATCGAGTTTTCTGTGAGGAATAGACTGAGACACTTCTCTAATGTGTGAACATCTTTCCCAATCCTTGTCCTCTCCCTGACTCCAACATTTAGTAAAAGACACACAGTGTCTACTTCCTCAACTGTAGCCTGACACAGCTCCTAGTCCTTTGGTGGGTGAAGGAGAAGTTCCCATTTGCTCAGCGCAGATGACAGCCTATGGACAAAGTGGGAAGGGCGCTATACCACCATTGGTTGGGCAGGACAAGAACCTCCATAGAGGACTGGTCTGACTCAGCAGCTCCCAGCCCAGGTGGCTGCAGTGCTATGGGCCCCTGAACACCGTTCTTATCCCACAATGCTGGCTCTCCAGGTCTTACAGTCCAACAGTCAATGAGGAACTTGGGGACATGGGCACAGACAAAGACAAACAGCCTTGTCAGTGCCTCAGTGTACTGGCAGGAAGATGTGAGGGGCAGGTGGTCTCTGCTATCAGCTGACAGAAGCTGCAGGTCGCAGCAGAGCAGCAGGGCAGCAGTACCAACCGGCAAGAGAGTCTACCTGGCCCCAGATTCCCTCACATCTGAAGCCCCAGTAGGACTGGGGAAGGTAGCACCCTTTAAGCAGAGAAAATCAAAAGCTTCTCCTTTTCATTTTGAATCTCATCTCCTCTCAGGGCTCTGGGATGAAGTATTGGACATCACCCCCTTACTCGGGGACTTGGGGTTCAGAAGCTGGGCTCTGCTTTGCGCAGCTGCCCCTGCCTGGATCTGAGAAAGAGGAAGGGTTGGCTGGGCTCAAGGCCTCTTAGACAGTGTTTATATGTGTGTAAGCAGGGGGTGCTTCCATGTGCATGATGGTATGCTTGTGGGTAGTGGGTGTGTATGTATAGTAAGTATGCGTGTGTGTACATGGGTGAACATGCGTGTGGTACATGTGCATACATACTTGGGAACAGCCATGTGATATGGTGGTTGTACATATGTGTGTGGTGAATATCTAGATTATATGTATGTACATGATAAGTGTGCCTCTGTGCCTTATAGGTGTGCATATATGCATTGGTGTGCCTGGTAGGTGTGCCTCTGTGCATGACAGGTATGCCTGTGTGCTCAGTGAGTCTAAGTACACATATGGTGGGTGTGCATTATGTGGGGGGTGCCTGATGGGGATGCCTGTGAGTGTGTGTGTCTCTGGATGTGCATGTGTGAGATGGGTGTGCCTGTGCGCCTGATGGGTATGTATGTATGTATGTATGTATGTGAGTGTACTTGGTGGTTGTGTTTGTGTGTTTTGTGGGTGTGCCTATGTACTTGGTGGGTATGCAAGTGTATGCGAGGTGGGTGTGAACAAATACTTGATCAGTGTTGGTTTGGACATAAGTGTGTTGGTATTATTTGGGTGTGTTTGGTAGGTGTGCACATATGCATGACAGGTGAACACAGATGAGCATTTGGTACACAGTGTGCCTAAGTACAGATATGTGTGTGTGATGTGTGTACATGTGAATGTTGAACAGCTCCAAATGGGATGGCTGTTTGTACCTGTGGGAACTGAAATGTCTTATCCCACTCTAGAGCAGGTGGGAGCCCCAGATCACTATCAGACCTGCAAACCCAGCTTCCGATTCCAAGCTGACTTGGACTGCAGAGCTAAGCCCTGAGAGAATCTGCCCTGAGCCGAACACCAAGGCGTCTGTGGGGACAGTGGTTATGCAGACATCCAGGTGAGGGAGGCAGATATTTTTCTCCTCCAGAGACCAGCACCTAGCTTGGACCTCCTCTTTCAGTCAACCAGAGTTTAAGTGCTATCATGCTTCTGAACCCCACACCCACTCAGCCCCCTCCTCCCTCCACAGGGTGATATCGCAACCCCCATTCACAGTTTGTGCGTTTATGACATGTGCTCCTTGGTGAGTGATCTCAGAAGAAGGCCTGGAAATGTCTAGAGTGGGGTCAATCTCTTATAAATAGTCACTTGAGTTTTGGGACCACTACCCTGAGTTTGGGAGTTCCCTGCGGTCGGTGTGCTCCGTGGGCTTGGCTGCCTGTGATGACCCTGCAAGCTTATTTGCTTCTTATGTGCATTTGGTCTCTCACATTCATGTTTCATTTGAGGATTTAAGCTGGCATTCTAGAACATTCTCTACACGGGTTGTGTAAATAAATCAGTAGAATGATGGGGTGGGGGTAGCTGGAAGCAGCAGTGGCACCCAGTCTCCATTTCTCACCTCCCACAAGCTCCACAGCCTACTCCAATCTGGCGCCCAAAGCCAAAGCGTTTCCACCCGCAGCTCCTCAGGACCACCAGAACCTGGTATACATCTCACTCCACGCCTCTGCAGCCCAAGATAGCCGCTGGCCACTCCCTTCTAGAAGCAGTGCCTGCCTGAGCTTGGACAACATGCTTGCTGAGACTGTCACCCTCTGGCCCAACTTCCTCATCTGGCCACCTCGCTATCTGTACAGAGTGACATAAGGCCTCCCAGCCCAGGGTCCCAATTCTTTTTTTTTGGGGGGGGAGATAAATATTGGCATTTATTTCCATTAAATGTTTTATATACATGAAATTCATTAAGGGACATGTTGAACAAATAGATGTTATATATTAATATCTCTCAACATCATGCTAATATATAGTACAGTTATTTTGACAAAAAAATCCCCTAATGGAAAGTTTTTTAATTCCAGTGATGACTGGAAAATTAGCAGTTTTTTTTTTAATTTTTCAAACATCAATTTTTTTCAAATATATATATATATATATATATATATATATACAAAAAGACCAATAACGGCAGTATGTTATGCATCAATAGCTGCAACAGCTTTTCCAGGTCCTGCAGTCATTTAAACAAGATTATAGAGATATCCAGCACTCTCCATTAAAAAAAGAAAAGAAAAGAAAAAAGTAAAAAACAAAATCCCAGAAAAACAGCACAGTTCTGTTACCTGGCACCATTTTTTTAATTAGCTTCTCAATCATCATCTGAAAGAAAACCATTCTGAGCAACATCATTAAAAACAGCTCTGATAAAGCATGGTCACTACTATGTATCATAAAGCAGGTCCACATATGAGTGAGTACATATCATGTTTGTCTTTTTGTGATTGGGTTACCTCGCTCAGAATGGTTTCTTCGAGTTCCATCCATTTTCCTGCAAATTTCAAGATTCCATTGTTTTTTTCTGCTGAGTAGTACTCCATTGTGTAAATGTACCACATTTTCTCTATCCATTCTTCAGTTGAGGGGCATCTAGGCTGCTTCCAGTTTCTGGCTATTACAAATAATGCTGCTATGAACATGGTTGAATAGCTGTCCTTGTTATATGAATGTGCTTCTTTTGGGTATATGCCTAGGAGTGGAATTGCTGGATCTTGTGGAAGACTCATTCCCATTTTCTTGAGGAGTCACCATACTGATTTCCACAGTGGCTGTACAAGTTGGCACTCCCACCAGCAGTGGAGGAGTGTTCCTCTTTCTCCGCATCTTCTCCAGCATAAACTGTCATTGGTGCTTTTGATTTTGGCCATTCTGACATGAGTAAGATGGTATCTCAGAGTTGTTTTGATTTGCATTTCCCTGATGGCTAAGGATGTTGAACACTTTCTTATGTGTCTTTCAGCCATTTTAGATTCCTCTATTGAGAATTGTCTATTTAGTTCTGTAACCAACTGTTTAATTGGATTGTTTGGTGTTAGCTTCTTGAGTTCTTTGTATATTTTGGAGATCAGTCCTCTGTCAGATATGGGGTTGGTAAATATCTTTTCCCAGTCTGTGGGTTGTCGTTTTGTCTTGCTGACTATCTCCTTTGCCTTACAGAAGCTACTCAGTTTCAGGAAGTCCCGTTTATTAATTGTTGATCTCAGTGTCTGTGCTACTGGTGTAATGTTCAGGAAGCGGTCTCCTGTACCAAATAATTCAAGGGTATTTCCCACTTTATCTTCTAGTAGGTTCAGTGTGGCTGGGTTTATGTTGAGGTCTTTGATCCATTTTGACTTAAATTTTGTGAAAGGCCAAGATCCCAAATCTTATCCCAGTCCCAGAGCCACTCTGGCACCTCTGGGTGCCCTGTCTGAACTAGTCGAGTCTCTCGCTCCACCACAGCCACCACCAGCAAACCTCCTTCTGGTGCCCATTCCGACTGACTGCTCCCTCTCCTTCACTCCCACCTCTCCATATATGCTGTCACCATACAGACCCACTGGAAGTCCCCAGCATGTGCCCACCCTCTTGAGGACACAGTTACCTGGCTTTCTACCTGCTCTAGACTCCCAGTGTCCCAAAGCCCCTGGAGCTTGCATGCCCTGTGTTTGCACCTCATCAAGCCCAACTCACCATGTCTCCACTATGGGGCCCACATCATCTCCTTGCAAAGTCAAACACAGTCCCCTTCCTCAAGAGGGCTCCTAGAATGGCCACCAGTCCAGTATTCTTAGAACAGAGGTTTGGGAGAATTGGGCTTACTGTCCCATGAAAAGCATATGCTGGCACTGTAGGGATCCCTTGTTACAATCATTCTTTCCCCGACAGCCTGGTCACACAACCATGTCAGCCCCAAATGAGCACACAGACACTATATTAATTATGAAACTGTTGGCCATTGGCTTGGGTTTCTTCTTGGCTGGCTCTGTCTTAATTACTAACCCATTTCTATTAATCTAAGTATTTCGGTGTGGTCTTATCTTACCAGAGAAAGGTCCGGTGACCTGTTACTAATCTGGCGTCCTACATGTGGACTGACTGCCTATCTTTCCCATAATCCTCCTCATCTCCTAGTCTCACCTATCTTGCTGCCTCATTGGCTGAACAGTGCTTTATTCATCAACCAATAAGATAAACATATACATCAATCCTTCCCCTGAATGAACAAGCACATGCACCCCACCTGCTCTGGTCATCTGGGACCAGACTCCCAGATGACCAGACCAGAAAGAGGCCTTGGCTTGTTCTTAGATGAGCAATAGTGGGGGAGATACCTGTCTTGGGAGAGTCAAAGCAGACATCAGAAGTAATGGACATTTGTGCTATGTGAGGCAGTGCCGGCTGCTCCCAGGAGGCTCTCATTGGTTTTTCAGCCAACCTAGAACTCCAGGACATGCATCCCCCGAACCTTAGCCTCTGAGACCCTTAATTCCTCATATAAGAGATAGCAAGCTGGAAAGGGGAGGCCTTGGCTCTTTGCCAGGAACATTCCCCCCAGGAAACTTTTTACTGCTCAATTCTTGACTCTGACATCACACATGGCAAAGGCACTGGGATTCAACCCTGGGAATCTGCCCACCAGGGAAGCAAGCCTCTTGCTTATCACCCTGTCTTGTCTCTCATAACCTCAAGTGTCTCCTTTATTGATTCTTTTTTTTTTTCTTTCCTTGTTTCTTGTCCTGAAATCTCCACTCTTCATGGTCCTGCACTAAAGAGACACTCAGTCTATCTGCCAGAAACTAAAGGAAAGCACTGGATGGCCATGGGGATCACAGAAGCCAATGATAAATCTTCCCAGGGCTTGATCAGTTTAAGATAGGGGCAGTAAGGTGAATCCCTTCAAAACGCTATGCTTTTTCCAGGAATGGTCCAACATGTGACCACCTACACGATGACCCCAGATGAGTCCCCTATTTCTAAGGTCCCAGTGACAAACCAAAGTTCAAGTCCCCAGTTTTCCATGAGGAACCAATGAGTCCACTGGGCTTACTTACAAAGTGTGGGTATTGATTACTGACAGAAATTTGGGGACCCCACCACCACCACAAGCAAATGCACTGAACAGTCTTCACCTCGCATGGCTGATGGCTTCCCCACAGAAGGAGCCTCCTTCCCCGAGTCTTCTCCAGCCTATATGCTGTCCCTCCCCCCAAGACTCTGAGGTCCCAAGGCCACATGCAAAATTGCATGCAACTTTTTGGAAAGAGTAGCTGGATACTCAGATAAGGGTACCATGTCCTTCCCTACCCCTCCTTCTATGAGGGAATGTCAACTGCCAACAAGGCCACCTGGGACCCTTTACAAACAAGCACAGCTGAACATGAAGATGCCAGCTGTCTGGCTCAATAGGATGGTCCCGTCTAACAGCTCCCCAACATGGGCTCTCCACCTTGGGAGCCCCAGTGGCAGGCTTTACAAAGTGCCTTTCCACTCGGGGTTTCAGCCAGCCACAAACCATGTTGTAAGGCTGGAACAACCCAGTCCCATGATAAAGAGATACCTAAACTAAATTAGGAGTCTTGGCTAAGGTCACAGCTAGAAGCTGGGATATTTGGAGGTTCCAGGGGTGCTCTGGGCTGAAGCTGTTGCTGTCTGATGAGGATATTGGGAAAAGCCTCCTATTTCCACCCCATCAACTCTGGGCAGGTGAACAGAT